>NC_140580.1:534177406-534710589 GCF_964204655.1 Triturus cristatus | reverse complement strand
AATGGGCAGCGAGGCCCAACAAGTGAGAGGCGCCAAAGATAAAGGCACAGGGGAAGCAGAGAGCAGCAATCCAACGAGCCCTGCTGAAAACTTGAAAAGAATACAATTGGCATAACACAGGGCAAATGTGCATGTCCTCAATCGTGTTTAGGGAGTGATGGGATTCGCTGGAAACCTGCTGGGTCACCTGCAAGTTATGAGCTGTTTATTATGCCGGTATTACACATTTAGCCATCATCCTTCCATGTTGACAAAATCATTTATATTGACCTGGTCATCTGGATAACTGTCTTCGACATATTGGCGGCCAGCGAGCCCCAGCTACTAACTATTTTTCCTTTACTTACCATGCCTGGTGGTGGTCAACTCTCAGGTTTCGGGGCTGCAGGGCACTGTTGTGACTGGAAGGAAGCTTCAACAGACACATGCACCTCCAGTGCGCACTACCTTGTCTGCTCCTCAGCTCCCGGCTGCCAGTGAAACTAAACACATTGGAGCTCAAATGGCGCCCACAGTCCTGCAGCGAGGGAAGCAGTCACCTCAGGTCTCTGCAGTGTGTTGTCAAGAGTACTGATGACAAACTGCGCAGACTTGATTTCTCTGCTTACCGTCTGCAGCCTCTACCTCATTCTTTACCAGCCAGTCACATGGTGGTACACACCCTACCCTGTGACGAGTTGGGAAAGGGTGGGGTAACCATGCTCTCCACTCCCTGATTGACATGAAGCCCCTGGCACTACAAAGCCAGGGGCTGAAGCCTGAAGCGCCCAGGGCTTACTCTACCCCCATTTTATCAGGGGGTGGAGTCTGGTCTTCGAGTCTATGTCTTTTCCGAGCTAATGACGTCACAGGACTCAGGGCTGTGAGATCGTCAGCCTGGCAAATGCTGTAGACTTTGGCGTCGCTGGCCATGTGTCACTCATGACTTATCACAGCAACAAACAAACAAGCACGGTGAAGGACACTGTGCAGTAGCCCCAGCCACAACCAAGAGATGTGTGTGTACGTTTTCCTTTTTTTAAATTTAGAAGCAGATTTAAACAGTTTGTTTTATTTTGTCAATGGCATGCCCTGTGGCGAAAGTAAAGGGTACGGAGCCCTGACACCCTCGACCAGATACCCCTTCTGCTTTAGTATGGACACATTACTATGTTTGTGTGCATCATAAACCATTTACTGGTGGAATATTAATTTCATTGTACAATGGATCAAAAGGCAACATCTCTACCCCATCTCTGGTGAGCTATGTCACCAACGCCATCGGATACCATGTGTTTTTTTAATTGTATTTAGTAGTACTTAGCTGTGGTGTTGGTGCTAAAGCACATTAGGCTGTTATAGTGCTGTACAGATGAGGTTCATTATTCATTCTGCTATTGTACAATGTATATTATGAGTAAAGGGGTGATATAAGTGGGCATCACTCATTTAACAATCAGCAGCACATGACAAACAATATCTGAGGATAATGTTTAGTAAAATATTGTGACTCAATGGTGTTAGCATATGCACAAAAGAGCTTCAGTATTAGGGCGGTATAGATCATATTCAACATATGAACTATATACAGTGGTTCAGAAATAGGAGTTATATACTGTTTCAGCGTGGAACATATTTAACTAATTTAATATTTAGGTTGGTATGGTTATACATGTTGAAACTGTAAGACACGCTTGCCATAGCTTGCAGCATTAAAACAAATATTTCTGCTTTCTGCACAATTATACTGCAAAATGACAGCAAAACAAGGCATAGTCTTAAACACAAAGTATCAAACGAAAGATAACCTGTATCGTATGTTATTTTTTCTCCCCTGATCAAAGGAGGGGTTCCCATAGTTTTTGTAAAAGAACCCTCACTCACTAGTTCTGTTAGTGGCATGCTTTATCATAGAGTTCCCCCAGTATACCCAGTGTATCTGGGTGTGCTTTGATGCCTGAGTTACAGCTGATGTTTTTTTTCAGGGATCCAAATGAGTTCAAAATTACCTACAGGTGTTTCTTCCATGATAGGTTAGTTTTGTTAATATGACTCTTAGACATTAAAGGCAATCACATCTGTATCTCAGTCTACATGTTTCAGCCAATTCTTGAATCCCACTTAGGGTGAAATTGCTTTCTTCAGGACTAGCAAGAAGATCCATACTGCATTATCTGGTGTGAAACTAAATTTTATTCCAGTGATAAATTTGTCTTTTGTCATGATATTATGCCTGTATCTCATGATCATGATTTTCTCATCACAGGATGCTGTCCTATTAGACAGTATGTAGTTTGGTAGTGTATCTCACCATAGGGGCTAAGAAGTGGGCAGACCCTATTGTCACCCGTCCGTCAAAGTGTCGCACACGCAGAGGACTTGAATGTTGTCACTAAGCTCTGCATGTATCAACTGCTTTTGAGCCAAACTACCAGAGTGTTAAGCACAGGTTTATTTAGTGACTTCTGTGGTTCTCCTTGACAAGGATTGTTTTTGTTATTTGAGAGGGGCTTTCACCCCTCTCAACTAATAATCCAATTTATTACATGCAGGCTTCTTCAGCTGCATATAGGGAAATATTCCCTGTTGGGAATTGAGTAATTCCCCTGCAGTTGTGCAAAGTAGAGCTGCTCTTTTTGCCCTTTTCCATTTTGCTGGTTTAAGCACCTTTGGCCAAGACGTTTGGGCCACCAGTTTAAAACTGATAGAAAGCACATGTTTGCATTTAAAAGGACAAAAGAGGCATCTAAAGTGCACTACCATGTTATGTTGAATAATTTGAATCCATGTCTCTCCCTATGTACCAAACAGTTGCAATTCAATCAATTGATGGTTATGTACACTAATGATTGTATATACACTAGCCATGGCCAGGGAAATAAACTGCACGGAGGAAGTACACTATGTTTTGTGGAGCCCTCTCCTTTAGAATGAGCAATTACTAATTGACGTTAGGCTACTTTAGCAAAAACCAAAGGTAATGATGGACGGAGTGTTGAACATTGCAAGCACTCACCCCCAGTCAACTGATCTGGATTCAACCCCTTCGCTGCGGCGGGAATTCCGCCGCAGCGCTGGGGGTGCGGGGGGGCAGCGCGGTGGCGCTGTGGTCATGACGGAGCCACTCCGTCATGAGCCACGGTTGAGCTGTGCTCATGACGGAGCGGTTCCGTCATGACTCCGCCCAGTTGCGTTGTCCCCCCGCACAGGCGGGGAAACAGCGCCGCGTAGGCGGAGCGGCCGCCAACGGCTGTGACATGACGGAACCGCTCCGTCATGAGCACACGGCAACCGTGGCTCATGACGGAGCGGCTCCGTCATGAGCGGGGAAGGGGTTAATCCATCACCGTTCTTTAGCCCACTCTGCCACCCGAGTTCAGACATGGCCATATGCAAATCAGTCTGACCCTGTGCCTCATGGGAACAGTCCAGCCCGAACTGCCAAGCCATATCTTCCCTGGACCGGAAACAAGCTTCCTAGGACCGGTTTCTGGCATTTCAGCCGTCTTCAGCCAGGCTTGCTTGAATCCAGTGGCAAAGTGAGCAAGGGACTCACGTCTGAGCATACCCTGCCAACTTATGGCGAACAAAGCAAAACCAAAGGAAATGATGGACAGAGTGTTGAACATTGCAAGCACTCACCCCCAGTCAACTGATCTGGGTTTAATCCATCACCGTTCTTTAGCCCACTCTGCCACCCGAGTTCAGACATGGCAACTTTAGCCGTTAATATGGGTAGATATACAATCACAAACACCCACCAAACTCTCCTACCTGGGCCAATGTCATTGGTTTATAGTAGGGTACTAAATAAAGCACAATTGCGTTGTTTAGGTACTGCTAGCTCATGCTGCATCATCCTCTTTGCATTGCACTAAGTTGTTTCCGTGGACCATAGTAAATCAAAAGGAAATCCTGAACAGTCTGACATGCACTTCAATAGTTCGTTTCCGCTGCCTTTTATGCATGTTATTGAAGCACACTGGAAGTTCGTCACACCATGCTGCATCAACAATTCATCATCCACAGGGGCTAAAATATATGCTGCAGTATAAAATTCGGTGCTTCCAAAGTTTAAAGTCTTTCAGTCCGCATAGTGCTTCCACTGTTAGATATCATTTCACATGTTGCAGTGATGTTGTCAATGAAGTCATAGCACATCATGCGTGATGTAATATGTGTGGAAATTAGCAGTGTATGGCAAAGGCGAGAGATATAGTTAACTTATGGCACAACTTATAGCTACTAGAGATAAATATAACTGCTGAATTTCAAAAGTTTGTGTTTTTAAAATGTTATGTTGAACTGAAGGTTTCACCTAACTATACCATCACTCTAACCTTTATTTTCTTCAGTGAATTTCTAGTTTTTCTTAATGTAAAGTTATGTTTAATCACCATAAGTAAAGTCAACACCCTGCCGCCCATGGCTGAAGGCCATCATCAGCGTGTGGGTGGCACCAGGACCTGGTTTGTGACCTGGCTTTGCAACCAACCTATGCAGGCAGCAACTCCCTGCCTGGAGAGGGGGGCATGTAGCATCCCTCCCCAAGCCACTATTGGACCCATGGACCTCATTCCCTGAGGTCTTTTGTTTTTTCAAAGGTGAGACATGTACATGATCTCCCTTTCCAAACCCCTAGTGCCTCTGGGGACCACATCCCTGAGGACTTTTTTTTTATAAATAAAGGGGAAGGGGGCATGTGGCCCCCCCCTCCCCAAGGCACTATTGGCCGGGAGACCCGATACCACGTGGCCTATTTTGGTATTAAAAAAGGGGGTCGGGTGTATAGTCCCCTCCTCAAGTGACTACTGGCCCTGGGGACCCCATCCCCCAGAGACCCAAAAATATTATTTGGGGAGGGAGGTGCACAGCCCCTCTTCCTGAGCCTGTAGAGGCCCTGAGGACCCCAGGGCCAATACATTTTTATTAGGGAAGGGCAGGCATGTGGTGCCCTTAACCGAGCATTGAGGCTCCAAGGATCCCAACCTTCAGAGCATTTTCCATTGTAAATGCGTATCCCTAGGCCCACCTGGGGTGCCCACAACACATATCATTGGATGCCGTGAGGACAGCTGCAGGGCCCCTATGGCCCCAGCAGGCTCCCTGCATGATGGAGGAACTGGCGTTACTCCCACTGGAAGGAAGCAGTTGTTTTTGCTTGCTCCTTTCAGGTGGGAGAAATCATGTTTTTTCCTGCCCGAAAGAGCATGGGCAGGGAAACAGCAGTGTGCTCACACCCACTGAGAGCAATTTTAAAGCTAACACCGGTGGGAGAAAACTTAATTTCCTGCCTGCGGTTAGGGAAAAATACTTTTTCTCAGAGGTGGTCTCCTTGGGACCTAGTTGAAGACCCGGCCCTGAGGATGGGGTCCCATTGGCCTTGTAAGGGGGGAATCATGCATGCCCCTCCATATATTACTTGGCCCTGGAGTCCATGTGTCACCCTTTATCAAATGCATTTGGATCCCTTGGGTGGGTGTGCAAGTGTGCATGTGTATCTAAGTCAGAGTGGCAATAGCCACTCAGTAGTTATAGCTAGAGTTACCAGACATAGGAATTACTCAGATTTTTGTGTCCATTTGACAAATTTCCACTAAACTTTCCAGACCACTTCTTCCTTCTAAATTGGCAGATGATGGAAAGTTTTGTGGGGATTGGTCAAGGGGGTGGAAAATAAAAAAAAAGGGGGGGTCCTAAAACAGATTTTTTGGACCCCCAGTGCATTTTGCATAGACTTTTTGTACTGGACGTAGAGGCAAAATGGCTGAACATATTTACTTGAAATTTGGCAGAATTAGACAGTATGGTGCGCAGACGATCCCTGTGGGTACTACAGTTATGTGGAGTAAGTAATTTTTAAGCTATAAGGTATTTTAACTTAGAGATGTTGTGGTATTTCGTGGAAGTACAGGAATACATAGCGAGGGCTAGTCATTAAGTGATTGGCTAATGACTTCCTTTACAGAAGTTAAAGGCGGCCATGTTGTTTTTAGGTGCAGGTTGGCTGTGTTCTGCATTACACCTTCAGATATAGGTAAGTATTAGGTTTGGTATTTATCCCCTATCTATTACCACTTTAGTGAAGTGATAATAGGTAGGAAAAAACATCTATAATTTTTCATATATGTAAAAAAATATACGGAGTACTGCAGTACTTACATTTTTTAAACATTAATCAATCCAAAAGACACTGTCTTACACAATATTGTACAAATATAGTGTACTACAGTACATTTCCTATTTTTAATATTTATAAGCTCAAAAAACTAAAGAGTAGAGCGGCAATATGTACAAATTAGAGTGCTACTTAAATAAAATATGCAGTTCTCCATACGCTCCTATAAAAATCTATAGAAAATATATACATACATTTCCGATCTATTACCACTTTAATAAAGTGGTAATCGGTAGTGAACAACAATGAAAACTAGTACTTATCTATATGTAAGATCCTAAATTAAAACGCAGCAAAAAGCAGACTGTACAATGCACCAAAATGGTGATAAAAAATACATGACAGCCGTTTACCTTTGGTAAACACAGACATTAACCAATCACATACTGACTACTCATCTGCATGTACTACGGTATACCATGGTATAAAGCACCACAATATAGAACTAAGTTTATTAAACCTTATAAGTGTAACACTACTAACACTATTTACACATACTTCCAAAAATTACCATTTACACCTCATAATGTATATGACTGCCACATTACATCAACATCCTTTTGCACACTTTCATGCTAAGTCTGTTTCAATTAACACACACCACTTTACGCCACTCCGCTCTATGCCACTGCAACCCACTCCACTCTATGCTATTACAGTCTACCACTCTATGCCACTCTAGTCTTCACCACTCCATTGTAGGCTATTCTACTGTGCACCACTCCCATCTACAGCATTCCACTCTGCGGTACTCCACTACATGCCACTACACTCTATGGTACTCCACTAAACAACACTCTAGAACACTCAATTGTGCGCCACTCCAATGTACCACATTCCACGGTACACCAATCCACTGTACAACTCTATACTGTAAGACTTCTGAACAATATGACTCACCTCTAAACAATACGACTCAACTCTAAATAATATGACTCACCTCTAAACAATATGAGTCAGCTCTAAACAACGACTCACTTCTAAACAATATGATAATCGAGCAAATACTATACCAATACCACATTCCACAGTACACCAATCAACTGTACAACTATATACTGTAATACTTCTAAACAATATGACTCATCTCTAAACAATATGATTCACCTCTAAACAATACGACTCACCTCTAAACAATATGATAATCAAGCAAATACAATGCCAATACCACATTCCTCGATACACCAATCCACTGTACAACTGTATATTGTAAGACTTCTAAATAATATGACTCACCTCTAAACAATACGATTCAGCTCTAAACAACGACTCACTTCTAAACAATATGATAATCGAGCAAATACAATGCCAATACCACATTCCACAGTACACCAATCAACTGTACAACTATATACTGTAATACTTCTAAACAATATGACTCATCTCTAAACAATATGACTCACCTGTAAACAGTATGACTCAGCTCGAAACAACATGACTCACCCCTAAACAATATGATCATCGAGCAAATACAATGGCAATACCATCTTGACTCGAATGTACTATACAAATGCAGGTCACATAAAACAACACTGTGCGTGATGATATATCAAGCCTGTCACTGCCTTGCACAAAACCTGGAGGCAACCTGTGGCGCGACAGCAGAGCCAACAACATGCTCGCTGTATACTCCGCTCTTCACACACAGTGAGAAGTGTGTGTCCAGCGCAGACAAAAAGCGCAGCTACACTCCTCTGTCATAGTTTGACCTTTAGCAGTGCTTAATTTGTGCCGGTGCTTTCCGGTGCTTAGCACCGGCACTTACTTATCAGGGCCGGGCCTACACGCATGTAGTGCACGTATCGTCACATATGATATTGATGACTGATATTTACCTCACTCACTCGGCGCAGAGTGTTGTTCTTGTCTTCCAAGTCTCTGTAAAGAGTGTTGCGGCTGTGACAGACTGAGCCATGAAGATTCTGATGGCATTACTGCTTTGGCAGCCCTTAGTTCAGTGTTTCCGGTGGGCGGGACACTGATTGGGCAATTTGGGCTTCATTTGGTTCTGTAGGTGTAGGGTCTGTGCGGCAGCCAGGCAGCATGAGCAGATTACAGATTGCCACGCCCTGGCACACCCGCACCCCACGAGTCATCAGCAGTATTCAAGTGAGCCTGCCAATGTTGAGGGGAGGCAGCAGCAGCACCAGGCCTATATCAGTGAATTTAGGCAGTGCCCAGCCCACCACCTAACCGTAAGTAAGTACCGGTAGCCATGCCCATTGCCAAACCAACACTGCTTTTTTTGGTTTGTTTAGCGAGGTAGGGTAGGGTATACTTTATTTAGATATAAAAATATCTTTAAAAGATCACCTCAAAATTACACATCAAAACATTTTTAAAAACAGAACCTTGACATAAAAACAGTAGTTAATGGAAACTTCAAAATACAATAAACAAAAACTTCACCAATCTATCAATGGAAAAGAACTTAGTATGCAAAGTGCAATGACCAGTTTAACATTTAAAGTGCATTTAGATTCCTGTCTTTGACAAGGACCATAAGTTCAGACCATGGACCGTGAAGTAACAGCCAATTGTGCAAAGCAACAGTTCAATAAAAAGGTATAAGCAGCAGTTGAGAAATCACAGGATAAAATGAAATAGCTCTTAAAAAAGCATAAAAGCGGACCAGCCCGTAACTACTTAAGAGAGCGGTAAGCATTTCGTAAGAAAATTGTAAAAGCGATGTTTAGATCTGTGTTTTCTGGCATTAATGCTGCGATGAATGCTTGTCTGCAAGATCGGATTCCCAGCCTGTTCCACTCAGTTTTCAGTTTACGTCTGCATTGTGACAAAAAAGAAGGACAGAGACAGACTATATGCTCCATGGTTTCGGGACACATGCCGCACCCCCTGCAGATTACATCCTCTGACAGACGGCGCCAGACGGGAAGATCTTTTAAAAATTGCCATTCACCCAGTCTGGCGACCATAAAGCTGATTTTTAGGTGCAAGGAGTAAGTGCAGGATAAGTAAGATGCGGGGGCTAACCGACCATATGAAGACATTGTTGCCCAGGCGTGTCTGCGTTTGGCAAATTGGGCTTTATCAATGATCGAGGACCTCATTCGAATACAGTTCTTAATGCTATTTTTAAATGCTGCTTTACTAGGGTTGAGGTCCCATAATGCACCGGCAGATATTTCTCGGATCGAATCCTTAAAAAGGTGGCTGTATGAGCCGCGTGGATTTGTCTGGGAAATATCCAACCAAGTTAAGGACTCCAATGATCCTGGCTTTGCCTGTCTCAGTTTGTGGCACAGGTTTAGCTACAGACCAGTGACTGAAATTTCATAGTTTAACAGACCAAATTCTAGTCTGATCTAAGCAGCAGAAGCTGATTTGGGCAAGTGGAGGATTTTTTTGTAAAGTTTCGTCACGTGTTGGTTAAAAGAGGGATTTAGTTTCCCCCTAAAAATCTCAGCACCATAAGTCAAAGTGGGCCCAATTTTTGCTCTCATGACTTCCAGTAATAGGGACAAGCTTGGGCCAGACAAATTTCTTGAGAGCTTACAGAAGCTTACCTGTAGGTTCATGGCTTTTACTGAGATAACCTTACGCTGTTGGTTAAAGTTGCCCCTGGAGTCAAAAGTGACCCCAAGATATTTGTAAGTATTTCCTGTTCTAAGGCTAGAGTTGTTAAACTGCCAACCACCCCCACGGTATAGCTTTCTACCAAAAGTGACGACTTGGGTTTTCTTTAAATTGACCTCCAACCCATTCGTGGTTGTATAGACTTCTAGTCTGTTTAATAGCCTCTGCAGCCCTACCCGTGTCAAACTAAAAAGGACCAAGCCGTCGGCATATAAAAGATTGCTTATCGGGACACTTCCCATCTTGGGCGGATGACTGTTTATTTCCTCAAGGGAGGATGGCAGATCTGCTATGAACAGATTGAAAAGGAGGGGGGCCAGCACACATCCCTGTTTGACTCCTCTAGTTGTCATGATTTTCCGAGAGAGATGTGTGCCGGTCCCCAACTTCACTTGTACCCACGTGCCCGAATGCAGTTGGATGATCGCGTCCAGGAGCTTATCTGGGATCCCCCATTTTTTTAGCTTCTCCCATAGAGCAGCCCTTGGTACCCGATCAAATGCAGCTTTAAAATCTATAAAACAACAAAAAACCATGCTAGATGTGACTAATGCTTTGTTGACAATAATAGACAGTGACAGTAAGTTGGTCATGGTGCCCGAGGAGGCAGTGAAGCCAGTTTGGTTCAATGGAATCAGATTGTTCTGCTCTACCCAATGTCTCAGTTCCCCCAGTAGTATTCCTGCAAAGAGCTTGGCTTCGATGTCTAACAAAGCTATTAGTCTATAATTGTTTGGGGATGCATGAGAGCCGGACTAGTAAATCGGGTGGATTATTGCCCCTCGCCATGAATCCGGGATGGTTGAACTTGTCAGTGCACAATTGAAAAGATTGGATAAATATCGCGACCATAAATCAATGTTTGTTTTGAACAAAGACTGTGGTAGGCCGTTTGGACCGGGAGCGCCGTCGGATCTTGCTTTAACAAGGACTTTGGTGACCATTTCTTGAGTGACTTGCAGATCTTCACCACGTAGATCAGAACGGACCATCGAGCTGCTCCTGTTCGGTTGTGGATGGAGTGACAATTGTTTGTGAACGGATAAGATTGTAGTCACAGAGACTTCAGAGGCCCTAAAATGGTCAGTCAAATAGGCAGACCAGGTCGCTTCTGCGATATTTGCTGATCCGGATCTAAAGGAGCTACCGTTTTGGCGGTTGATTAGGGCCCAGAATCTTTTGGAGTTGCAGCTTTTGCTCTCCCATAGAAGTTTACACCAAAATTGGGCTAGATGGCGACGTTTATCAGATTGTATTGCGACCCTGAATAGTTTTTGGATTGTTTTATACCCATTCGAAAGCTCAGTATTTCCTGGGGATGACTTAAGAGATCACAGAGCTTTGTCTCTAGATTTTTTCAGTGCCTTTGTGTAACTGGAGATTTGGAACTGGTGGCTAACAAAAGCCTTGTGAGCGTGTTGGCTAGAAGGAAAGCAACTTGTCAGTTGGGAGCAGAAAGATGACCACGCACCCATGGAAGAGACCGCTGCGTCGGCGCTTCCTGTAATAAATACCGAACAAGCTTCCATGATGTTTGGGCTGATATCGTCGTTCCATTTTAGCCGTTTTAGGTTTTCTGTGTAAATACCTGGGCATGTCGTTGAGGCAGATATATGAGAGTCTGGTTGAATATTAAGGATAACAACTTGGGGACGGTGATCACTTCCTGATCGAGGGAGAATACTATAATTGGTCAAATGATGGAACAGCGCTGAATTGCAGATGGTGTAATCTAAATAGGAGCATTTACGGCCATTTGACCAGGACCAGTTGGGGGGAGTATCATTCGTAGATCTGCCATTCATTACCAGCAAACCAATACTTAAAAATTGCAGCACGCAGAGCTCACCGAGGCCGCAGTAAGCTTGATGTAGGGGTTTGGACTGGGTCTTGAATTCCGGGGTAGTTAATGGAAAAAGCCCTTCGTAATCGGTGGAGTTACCCTGGAAAAGGTTAGTGTTAAAATCTCCAGTAATTAGGTAGTCAAAGTTGGGATAATCCGCCACCAGGTCACACACAATTTTCATTAAACGCGTTAAGTGGGCCTTCTTTGAGCGGGTGTTAGGGTTGATCTAAACATTAAGAAGAAGAAGAGAACGCTGATTTTTCCATGCACTGATTTTAACACCAAGTAACCAGTCTTCGTCAAAGGTCAGTATCTCAATCGGGCCTTTTAGGTTATTTGAAACGTATATCGACAGGCCGCCTTTAGGATGGCCATAGAGACAGGATCTAATTGCCGGTTTCCAGAATTCCATGAAACCAATAACTGGGCTAGATTGAGATGCCCAGGTTTCTTGAAGTGCAATTAGGTCATGACCGAAGATGAAAGAATGGATCTCTAAGTTAAGAAGTTTCTGAGAAAGACCACTAATATTCCATGAACATAAGGAGAGCAGAGACTGTGGCTGGGGGAACAGAGTAATTGAGGGGGGATGTAAAGGGGATCCTGACTGAGCCTGGGCTACAGGATGGTCATCACGTGGTCAATCTGATGTATTACGAGACAAAATGGCTGGGAGCCAGCCCCAGTCAGAAGTTTTGTCAAAATTCAGGGGATTGGACCGTGCATCTTCGGTCGATTGAAGTGATCCTAAGGCATTTTTAAGAAATGAATAAGGCCTTTTTTTCTCCCCGCTTAGCAAAGTAGGGGGATGTTGAGTTAACATTGTGGGGTATCCAGGCGTGGAATAGGGGTAGATTTTGATGCCCCATTTCCGAAATAGAGGCTTTTGGTCTAAGAATAGTTGTACCCAAGTGATAGACTTAAGGGACACCACGGTTACCTCAGAGGGTTGAGGACCCCTTGGGGGTAGAAATTCGATTGACTCGATATCGTCCGAAGACAGGGCCTCAAAGCCCGGAACACTATTGACTAATTTAATTATATTAGATCTGTTGAGAATATCCTGCCGACCTTTTGATTTGTATTCGGGGGCAAGGAGAATTTTTAGAGAATGTGTATCTCTGATATCAGTGTCGAAAGGCCGGGATAAATTAGGCTGTAGGAGATTGGCACTTGGAGTGTCTAGGTGTGGTCTCTGATGGGGGCGGTGAAGGGCCCGTATGCCTTGCCCGGATGACCGAGAATCTTTTAGTAAAGTTGATATATTATTAGATATTGTTTTATGGATTGTCGGAGTACGTCGAGATGGAGTTGACAACGACGCCACTTGAGGTTGGAGTGATGTAGTTAATGGCCACATTGTGGTTATCTCAGTGGAGCTGCCTCTTGGTTCGTTTATTGCCGGCTGAGATTCTGAGGGCCCATTTTCCGGTGGTGCAGGACTTAGCTCAAGACTGCTCAGAGGAATCTGTTGGTTAGTGGTTGTAATTATGTCGGCCTTGTGCGGGCTTCGAGACGGACTTACTAGTGTTGCTAGAGGTAGTGAAGTGCTAGGGATGTTTTTATTGGTAGTGATTGAAAACAACGGAAATAATTTAGGAAGGTCAGCTTTAGTGTTCGGTCTTGATTTATTCCGTTGTTTTCGTTGACGCTTGCGCTCTCTCTTACTACATGGTGGGATGGGGGGGTGGAGCATTTCTGGAATGGGGGGGGGCCACGACCGCTGAAATGAAACTTGACCCTGCCTTATTACTAACAATGCCATCAGGGGGCCCGTTTCTTGTCTGAGGGCTTATAGCAACTTGTACCAATGGAGCCGTCAGACATGGAGAGCCTTGGGCTGGGTGAGTGTCGTCTTGATGGTCCGACTGTGTTGTAGAGCTTTTTTGTTCCTCTCTCGCCTGGACCCCAGAAACCGTTGGTGTTGGGGTAATCACCTTATCTGAATCGCGAGTTGAGAGAGATCGAGGAGGTTGATCAAGCCGAGACAGAACAGCGCCACCCTTCAGCAGTTTTACTTCGTTGAGGACACTGGTTAAAAAGTCTGGAAGCGAAGAGAGGGAATCAATAATGGGTGAACAGCAGCAGATTGACTGAACCAATTTTGAAGATGCTTGCGCACTCATTATTAGATTGTTGAGTTTGTCCAGCTTGCTGTCGATCCCTGCAGTGAACAGAGCTAAAGTGTTCAGTAGGTCCACCTGAGTGTCCAATTTGTCCAAATGGTAATTTAGGGCAGTGACTGTAGATTGAAAGGTCTGAAGTAATTGGGGCCAGACGGTCGGGGTTGTGACAGGATCATGGTGAGGCTCCTTTTCTGATTTTGAGTGGGGTAAGTTGTTAGGTGAAGAGAGGGTGTTCATGAAAGAAAAGGACAGATCTACTAACCGTTGATCTTTTAATTCTGACTTTGGTAAAACCTTTGAAGAGGTTGAAGTAACTGCTTGGGGTGAGAGTGGACGCTGTTGCGGTTTAACTTGGTCAGGGCTCCCCTCCAGAAAGTTTAGGCCCTGCGGTGAACCGGAGCTGAGCGTGTCAGAAATGGGAATTAAGTCATTATGCCCATGGATTTGTGGAAGAATTAGATGAATATGAGGCACAATGGGAGCCATCTCACGCGCCTGAGGATTATGTGGAGATATAACAAAAAAGTTCTCTGATTGCGAAACAAACGGAGCTGGTGGACTTAGATTGTGGATTGGACTCACAAACTGTTGCTGATTGGGGCAGAGCTCTTGGTTAACAGATACATGTGGGAGGGAAGGCTGACTTGGTAAGGGTTGATGATGGCTTAAACCCGGTGATTGAGAAGTAGTCAAAGCACATTCTGAAACAGTTTTCTGAAAGTCAGAAGCTGACCCAAAAATGAAAACATCCGGATCATGAGCCGGAGAGGTGGATACGTAGGGGAGAAAATTAGGTTCAGAGGCTTGAATTGGGTTACGAGGTTTGGTTGCGCCCGGGGCTTTTTTAAAGTAGTCCAGTAGCGAATATGATTTTATGGAGCGCGCAGGGGATATATGAAGTGGTTGCATGTCGCTTTTGTTGAAATGTTGCCGACCCTTAGAGGTGGGAGACCTCGGTGGATCCGTGGACTCTGGAACGATCTCCGGAATGACAAGAGCAGACTCCGCGGCTGCGGCCAGCCGTTTTAATTTCTTCCGTTTTAAGGCTGGAGGGGCTTTTCTCGTATTCCCGGATCTCATCTCTTCCGTTGTTATGGAGAGTTTGATAAGTCTGTGAGTTGATAGACTGGGTTGTTCAGCACTTAGACAAAATCCTTGATTACAGGGAGACCGGGAGACCGACCAAACTGGAGTGTGTTTACTGGAATACAAGGAAGCGTAAGGGACCGGGTTGACCGGGTTGACTCCCGGACAGGCCAGGCTTACTAGGATTATCCGAGCTCGGCCGCGGCCATGGCGGAAAGAGCGGACTCGGCTGATATTAACAGCTTGGACAAGGGCACCCCCCGCTTCTTAGACCCCGCCCAACCACTTGCTGATCCCTTGCCCTTGGTCGCAGCCTCCCAACAGGTGCACCCGGCGGCTTTTAGGGGGTTGACCCTTAAGACTAGTCACCTTGCCAAACTCCCAGTACCCCACCACCCCCAAGCCTTCTCGCCCGCGACTGACCGGTCAGGCACTGCCCAGTTCAAAAACCGGTAAAGTCGCAACGCGGCTGCAGGGGGAGGGAGAAAGGGAACTGGACCAGCGTAAGAGGCCGAACCCCCCCTGGGCCATGGGAACAGCGCTGGGTGCTAATAACAACGGGCTGGGGAGGTTGGGGGGCGCGGGGGGAGCAGAACTGTGGCTGGAAAGCTCAGTAACTGGCGAGATGACGGCGACCAGAACGGCTGACTAGCTGCCCGATGGGCTGACCGAGGCAGAGGAGGGGTGAAGGTTGAACCGAGCGTTGCAGAGCGATAAGCGATGAACTATGAGCCCAGAGCTATCAATGAGGTAATATGGAGAGCCACAGCCAGGGGCAATCGGGGGAGAGAGCCCAAAGGCTTAAGATACCACAAGCAGAGGGGGGGAGGAATGTGAGGGCGGAGGCGCAATGCGACGTGTGGAGGAACTTGGTGCATAGGGTTAAGCAACCACACACCCCCAAGCCCCCAGGTCGACTTACTTGGTGGTAGTTTCGAGCCCGCTCCGCCACCACGCCTTCCACGGGGCTGACTGGCCTCTACCCCCCGCTCTCCGCCGCTGCTGCCGCCGCTACTACCGGTCACGCCCGCAGGGCCGGAGACACCACCGGAGACACCGCAGATATCACCGGGTCTCAGCAGGTCTCTCTCGGACGTCTCAGTGCCACTCACTCACTCACAGCGACGCTCAGCTCCGCTCCGCTCGGCTCCACCCACAGGACCTCGGCTACGGTCACAGTCAGCTGACTGACGCACGACGCTCAGCACTCGTCACGCTGACACTCCTCCCACAGTACGCGACCGAAGTCCGAAACCTATGCACCTATGTTTAGCGAGGTGATGTGACGGTGATTTGATGATGCTGCGCAGCTGTGCCACTGCCTCTGCCTGGCCTAGTAGCCGCCGCCTGCCGTACAGTATCATATATCACGATGAAGGGCCCGGCCGGGGTTAAGTTAAAGGTCCTGCCCGGTGCCTGAAGTTTCCTCCAGACTCCCGCTCTCCTAAATAGTTTGCTGCTTCAAGGCTATATGAATCAGTTAGTAAAGGCAGTGCCCCGGCCATCCATGTAACCGTGATAACCGTAACCAAGTACTGGTAGCCATCCACACTGGTGTTAAAAAGTGTTCTTTCGTTAAAGTGTTCAGTTTGGAAACTGTACTTTATTAAGGGACAGGGGTGCTTTGTAATTTGGCTGCGTGCAGAAGAATGTGAAACTACTTTATTGCAGAAATAAACAAAGAAATAAACAATCCCTTCCCCCCAAACCAACAAAGAGACAGACAACCTTTCAGACATGTTACGCATTTATCAGGCTTTCTTGAAAACCAGTTTACAAGAAAGTTGAACTACCTGTGATCCCAGTGTGGACCGATGAAATAGTGTCTCATGCAGACACTTTGGCGAGGTTTCAGCATCGCCAAAGTAAAAGGAGTCTGCACCACGTGGGGCAGTGTCCGACACAGCCATGCTACTATTGGTCTCCTCTGTCAAAGGTGGGCGCACTCTGACAACATAGGTTTCCCTTCTGTTGAACCCCGAAACATTCCTGCTGGGTGCTGCTCCAGGACCCCCAGGCGCAAACATTAAGGACTAAACACTAGGAAGAGATTTTACACTGGGCTGCCACGGAGACTGCAACCCAGAGTTTGTTGTGGTTATGTGGAATTACTGCAGCAGTACGATATCATGTAGATGCACTAAGGGAAACATACAGTCTTTCCGCTAGTGCGGCCCTGACTCTCAAGGAAGCGCTCCCACATTAAACTTCAAGCTTGGCCTAAATAAAATACACCAAGAAAAGTTAGCATGGAAACAAAATGGCGCAGAGCCTAGTTTCTGAACTGCATAAGAGGGTGGATAGCTTGGGGGAGGCCAGTAGTTGGGACATAAAGACTACCCAACACCCTCTCTGGCCAAAATGAACACGTCACTACAAGCTTTGCTTTGTACAGGCTTTTGGAGGGTTCACATAGGGTCCCAGCTTCGGCCTATATGGGGATATCAACACAAGTGTTTGCTGCAGACTGCAGACATCCTAATATGAGGCTTCTAGCATGACTTTGGAGGTCTGGATGACGTTCTCACTGTCTAACCCACTAGTAAGCAGCCACCTTCCTTTAAATGGGTTGCTTGTCGCCTGCAGGTCCAAAGTGATAAGGCCACTGGAATATCAGGGTCCTGGGGCTGTAGCAGGTGAGTGTAGTTTGGCACGAACCACTGCCCTGCCTCAGCCAAATAATTTGTTGCCTGGGGTCTATAGACCAACGGATTGAGGTTTCTGCTTGCACTGCCTTGGAAGGCTTTTAGCTCCAGTTTATTATGTCAATACCACTTATTAAAGGGACGCCCTTTCCCTTATAGGCTTGTGAGTTGGATCTTTAGCAGCAACATTAACTCGGGTGGGGGGGGGGGCTTTAGCAGCAAGTATAGACATTGGCAGCAGCATACAATCTCTGGTCCAGGAAGCATCTTGGTTACCTCGCAGCAGAGGCTGGATGAGTGAATAGGGAACAGCCAGGCATGGAAGGAAGTGCTCTTCTCTTGGCAGCAGGACTAGCAGTGGTGAGTTTCATTTGCCAGGTAGTGAAGTCCTTCTGCTCTCGTTGCAGTGCACCCTTCGGCCAGTGACACTGATACCCGCCACATAGCTGCCACGGTTTCAGATTCCTATGAGTGCCATCTTCATAATTTCAGTCAATTCAGTGTAATTATGAGTGACATTTCAACGACTGAATGACACTTTCTGGCAAGCAAAATCAAGCAATGAAGACGAGAGATTAGAAACATATAAATATCAGACATTGCACCCATTTGTGCATCAAGATTGTCTGAATCATATGTTTTGAGCTGAATCATCACCCTTTATTAAAACATCCGCTACATTATTCTCCCATATAGGGCGTTCCACGTCCGTGACTTTCAACACCTTTGAGCGATGTTTGTAATATTTAGGACAAGGTTATGGTGAAAATGTACTCTATTTTGCTCCGGAGAAAAAATCTTTCTCTCATGAGTCCAAAATATCTATAATACTTTAGGCCTCCAATTTTTACTTCCGAAAGTCATTACATTGAAGTTTCTTTTTCAAATGTGTAAATTTGATATGTTAACCCCTTCGATGCTCATGACGGAACGGTTCCGTCATGAGCATCGGTTGAGCTGTGCTCATGACGGAACCGCTCCGTCATGAGCACAGCCCCTGGGGGAAGCGCTGGCGCTCCCCACCTGGGGCATCGATCGTGCCCCCACAGAGGGGGATGGCAGCGGAAGAGTCATCAGGAAGCGTTGGACGCGCTGGAATGCATTTCTTCCAGCGCGTCCAACGGGAAGGGTAAGTGTTTTGGTGCTGTGTTGCGGGGGGGGGGGCGGAATTCCAGGGCCTTGAGGCATCGGGGGAGAGGAAAGAGTATTTCCTCTCCCCTGATGTCTCAATGCTGGGCATTCCTGACCCACGATCGCGCACAGCGTCGCGATCGTGGGACAGGAATGCCCCCACTAGACCCCAGGGATGTTGTTTTTGGCCATTTTGGAAGCGACCCCTTGGGCAAGGGTCGCTTCCCTGGGGGAGAATTTGTGGAAGACTTTTCTGCCCCCCCTGGGGGCAGATCGGTCCACTTTCGGTCCGTTTCTGCCCCCAGGGGGGGCAGAAAAGCCCACTAGACACCAGGGAATTTTGTTATATCGTTATGGGAAGTGACCCCTTGGGCAAGGGTCACTTCCCTGGGGGAGAATTTGAGCACAGACTTTTCTGCTCCCCCTGGGGGCAGATCGGTCCACTTTCGGTCCGTTTCTGCCCCCGGGGGGGGGGGGGCAGAAAAGCCCACTAGACACCAGGGAATTTTGTTACATCGTTATGGGAAGCGACCCCTTGGGCAAGGGTCGCTTCCCTGGGGGAGAATTTGAGCACAGACTTTTCTGCCCCCCCTGGGGGCAGATCGGTCCACTTTCGGTCCGTTTCTGCCCCCAGGGGGGGGGCAGAAAAGCCCACTAGACACCAGGGAATTTTGTAATATCGTTATGGGAAGCGACCCCTTGGGCAAGGGTCGCTTCCCTGGGGGAGAATTTGAGCACAGACTTTTCTGCCCCCCTGGGGGCAGATCGGTCCACTTTCGGTCCGTTTCTGCCCCCAGGGGGGGGCAGAAAAGCCCACTAGACACCAGGGAATTTCGTCATTTTGTTATGGGAAGCGACCCCTTGGGCAAGGGTCGCTTCCCTGGGGGAGAATTTGTGCACAGACTTTTCTGCCACCCCTGGGGGCAGATCGGTCCACTTTCGGTCCGTTTCTGCCCCCAGGGGGGGCAGAAAAGCCCACTAGACACCAGGGAATTTCGTAATATTGTTATGGGAAGCGACCCCTTGGGCAAGGGTCGCTTCCCTGGGAGATAATTACTCCACAGACTTTTCTGGCCCCAGGGGGGGGCAGAAAACCCCTTTGGCAAGTGTCGCTTCCAGGGGGCAATTTTTATAATATGTATTTGGCCCACCCGCCCCGGGACAGAGTAGCCTTTTTTTTCCCTTCTGTTTTTTCCCTGCTGTTTTCTGCCCCACCTGGAACATAACCCAATTGACCATTTGGGTAGTAATATAGCATGTTGTAATGTTTATTGTTTTATTTTTTGTGAATCCCAATAGTAATGTTTTTTTTTTTTTACTTTTTTGTTCTAGGTGAAGGCTTTTGCTCTTTTCAGTTTGCCGTGTTGTTTCTGGCGGTTCTGCTGAGACTCTTTTTTGTACAATGTAAATGTGTTTGATTTCTCTGCATGAACTTTTTTTGCAAATGGTGTAATAACAGCCGTATGTTTGTTTTTTGAGTGTCAAAAACTTTTTGCATTGGTGCTCGATGTGTATTTTGTTGTCTTGTGAGTAATTTGTTTTTTTTTCTTCTTTCTAGTTTGATATCGTTGGTTTTTGCTGTGTCACTGCAGAGTTGGTTTCTGGTGAGTGCAGCTGTCTCTTGTAATTGGATTGTATAGTTTTTGAGTACATTGATCTTTGTGATAAAGGTACACATTTCTTTACTTACTTGGTTTGCACATTGTTGGTTGTTGTTGACTTGTTTGTGCAGTCTTCTATCTTAGTAAGTATAATGGCTAGCCGCAGGATGACTGCTCAGCAGGTTGTTGGTTTGCTGTTTGAGTCTTCCTCTGATATTGGTTCAGAGACTGACTCTGCATCTGAGGGAGAGGAGGCAGGGGACGATTCTGGCAGTGAGTTGTCTCTCCGTATGGAGTCATCGGATGATGAAGATACTCTTAGTGCGGATGAAGTGCCTGTGTTAGAGGAGGAGACTGATGTGCCGATAGTGCGGCAAAAGGCATCTGGGCTGCAGCCTGGGGCTGCAAGGCTTCCCATTGGTGTAGTGCGGCAAGAGGCATCTGGGTTGCAGGCTGGGGCTGCAAGGCTTCCCGTTGGTGTAGTGCGGCAAGAGGCTTCTGGGCTGCAGGCTGGGGCTGCAAGGCTTCCCGTTGGTGTAGTGCGGCAAGAGGCATCTGGGCTGCAGGCTGGGGCTGCAAGGCTTCCCTTTGAAAGTGATGACCTCTGGGTTGCCCCTGGCATGGTGCAGCCGGCATTGCCAGAGTTCACTGGTGTTCCAGGGTCTAGAGTGAATACTGAAAACTTTTTGCCGGTCAATTTTTTTCAGTTGTTTATGGACGATGTGTTTTTTGCAGAGATTGTTGAGCAGACTAATTTGTATGTCGAACAGTTTTTGAGGGACAACTGTGCCAGTCTTAAGCCACACTCTAGAGCTACCTGGTGGACTCCCACAAATGTTGAAGAGATGAAGAAGTTCTTGGGTTTAACTTTTTTGATGGGCTTTCTAATGAAGCCATCAATGTCTTCATATTGATCTAGCAGTCCCTTGATGGCAACGTCTATTTTTCCGGCAGTCATGAGTCGTGACAGGTATTTGCTACTGCTTCGGATGATGCATTTTGTTGATAATGGTTTAGCGTTGCCACGAGATCACCCTGACTGTGACCGTCTTTTTAAGATTAGGCCTGTCCTTGATCACTTTGTTGATCGATTTCCTGAGATCTATGCTCCTGGGAAACAAATTGCAGTGGATGAGTCTTTGGTGTTGTTCAAGGGCCGCTTGGTTTTTAGGCAATACATTCCTAGTAAGAGGGCACGCTATGGAATAAAGCTGTATATGCTGTGTGACAGTAGGACTGGATATGTCTCTAATTTCAGGGTGTACACCGGAAAGGAATCTAGGTTTAACCTCCCTGGTTGTCCGTCCACTTTTGGAGTGACTGAGAAAATTGTTTGGGAACTTGGAAGAGGATTTTTTAACAAAGGCCACCATTTATATGTAGATAACTTCTACACTGGTGTGCGGTTGTTCAGGGAATTGGCCAAAGTGGACACTCTTGCTTGTGGCACAATCCGCTCTAACCGTAAAGGTTTCCCGAAAGAACTTGTTTGTCAAAAGCTTGTGCGGGGACAGTGCAGTGCGTTGCGTTGCCAGGAGCTTCTTGCTGTGAAGTTTACAGACAGGAGAGATGTCTACATGCTGACTACCATCCATGATGAAAGCACTGCACCTGTGACTGTTTGGGGTCAGGTCGCTGAAGCGCGCAAACCTGTGTGCATTTTAGACTATAATAGGCACATGGGTGGTGTTGACAGAGTAGATCAGAGGTTGGAACCTTACACTGCTCTTCGTAAGGCTTACATTTGGTACAAGAAGTTGGCTATCCATCTTTTCCACATGGCAATGTTTAATGCTTTTGTTGTGTTCCAGGATTCTTGCCCTGAGTCAAAGATGACTTTTGCTAAGTTTCAGGAGTCTGTAATAGGCAGCCTTGTTGTAGTGGAACAGGCAAGTGTTCCTAGAGTTGGACTGGTGGAGGATGTTGCTAGATTGAAAGAACGCCACTTTCCAGATCACATTCCTCCCACACCCGCAAAAGATTTTCCCAGTAGGAGATGTAGAGTCTGTTGGCGAAAAGGTTTGCGGAAGGAGAGTCGTATGTACTGCCCCGACTGTCCTTCTCATCCTGCACTGTGTCTCTCTGCTTGTTTTAGAGCGTACCACACACGAAATAATTTTTGGGAGGATTCTTGAGTGGTAAAGTGAACTGCCTGGTCTGTATTCTTTGGATAATTTGATTCTGTTTCAAGGTTGGTGTTAGTGCAATGTATTTAGTTGCTGATTTTCTGTTAGAAGATTTGTATCTATTTGCAATTTGTTTGTGTTTTTATTTTTTTCTAAAAAAAATCCTAAATGTGATGGCGGTGTGTGTAGGCTCGCGCTTGGCTGTTGGTGTGTGTGGACTGGCACTTGGTTGGTGGTGTGCGTGGAATGGTGCTTGGCTGGCGGTGTGCATGGACTGGCGGTGTGCGTGGACTGGTGCGTGGCTGGTGGTGTGCGTGGACTGGAGCTTGGCTGGCAGTGTGCGTGGAATGGTGCTTGGCAGGCGGTGTGCGTGGACTGGTACTTGGCTGGCGGTGTGCGTGGACTGGTGGTGTGTGCGGACTGGTGCTTGGCTGGTGGTGTCCGTGGACTGGCGCTTGGCTAGCGGTGTGCGTGGACTGGTGTTTGGCTAGCGGTGTGTGTGGACTGGTGCTCTGCTGGCTGTGTGTGAGTAGTGACTTTCTGCTGGTCACTACACACACTGCTAGCTGAGTGCCACTCCACGCAATCCATCAGCCTGTGTAGTTGCTGTGTCTGGATTGTGGGCGTGTGAAAGTGATGGGCCCTTGAATGGCGCTGTGTGCCAGTGTGAGTTTTGTTATGTGATGGGCCCGCGGCTGGCGGTGTGAATGGTTTTGTATGTCTCACACGTATGAAAGGTGTATGAATGGCCTGTAAAGAGGTGGGTGCCTTGTCGTGGCTTTACAGCTCACGAGCTGTGAGTCAATGGTTCAGTTTCTCGCCCTTTCAATTATTACCAGTGCATTTCATTTCTGTGAAATCACTTGCTAATACAATTGTATCTACTGAACCATCACTCACCCTCGTGCCAAATCCAACCAGTATGTGTGTGTGCTTGCGGATTAGATGGCTGTGCAGTAATATTTGTCTTTCTGAAGCAGGGTGTACCTTGTCCCTTTTTGGTGAATTTTGTAATGTGTTGCTTTTGTGCCTGGTGGTGCGAATGGTCTTGTTTGTATCACGTATGAAAGGTGTGTGAATGGCCTGTAAAGTGGTTGGTGCCTTGACGTGGCTTTACAGCTCACGAGCTGTGAGTCATTGGTTTGGTTTTTTGTGAATTTAATTATTGACAGTGCATTTCATTTTTGTGAAATCTCTTGTTAATAAAATTTAATACACTGAACCATGACTCGCCCTCGTGCCAAATCCAACCAGTATGTGTGTGTGTTTGAGGAATAGATGGTTGTGCAGGAATCTTTGTCTTTAGTTTCTCTGCCAAGGTACACTTTCCATGCAAGAATAACCCACCAACTGTAGATATTGTCGGAAACCCATGGGAGTTCATGGTGATGTCTCTCTTGTGAATTCAAAAAAATTTTTTATCCCCAATGTCCTGCAAACCTCAAAATGTCTGCCACATTTTCTTTGCAATATTATTCTAAAATTCTCACGCTGTAGGAACAATAGATAATCTGGTTTTGCAAGGGGGGTCACTTTGGTTTTTGGCCCGGTGCTCGGCGGCCATCTAGGGAAACCTACCAAACCCACACATTTCTGAAAACTAGACACCTGGCGGCTTCCAAGGAAGTATGGCTTGCATGGATCCCCCAACGTTTCCTTACCCAGAATCCCCTGCATACCTCAATTTTTGCTGAAAAAATCACTTTTTTCACACATTTTGGGGTGGGAAAGTAGTGGCATCACCGGGCTCACACAAATTTACCACCACCCAGCGTTCCCCCAGGTCTCCCGGTAAAAATGGTGCCTCACTTGTGTGGGAGGCCCAAGTACCCGCGGCAGGCAAGGGCCCAAAACGTAGTGAGGCGACATCAAAATGGCCTATGGCAAAACCACCTGGTTTTGCAAGGGGGGTCACTTTGGTTTTTTGCCCGGTGCTCGGCGGCCATCTAGGGAAACCTACCAAACCCATGCATTTCTGAAAACTAGACACCCGGCGGCTTCCAGGGAGGTATGGCTTGCGTGGATCCCCCAACGTTTCCTTACCCAGAATCCCCTGCAAACCTCAATTTTTGCTCAAAAAATCACTTTTTTCACACATTTTGGGGTGGGAAAGTAGTGGCATCACTGGGCTCACACAAATTTACCACCACCCAGCGTTCCCCCAGGTCTCCCGGTAAAAATGGTGCCTCACTTGTGTGGGAGGCCCAAGTACCCGCGGCAGGCAAGGGCCCAAAACGTAGTGAGGCGACATCAAAATAGCCTATCGCAAAACCACCTGGTTTTGCAAGGGGGGTCACTTTGGTTTTTGGCCCGGTGCTCGGCGGCCATCTAGGGAAACCTACCAAAACCCATGCCTTTCTGAAAACTAGACACCCGGTGGCTTCCAGGGAGGTATGGCTTGCGTGGATCCCCCAACGTTTCCTTACCCAGAATCCCCTGCAAACCTCAATTTTTGCTCAAAAAATCACTTTTTTCACACATTTTGGGGTGGGAAAGTAGTGGCATCACCGGGCTCACACAAATTTACCATCACCCAGCGTTCCCCCAGGTCTCCCGGTAAAAATGGTGCCTCACTTGTGTGGGAGGCCCAAGTACCCGCGGCAGGCAAGGGCCCAAAACGTAGTGAGGCGACATCAAAATGGCCTATCGCAAAACCACCTGGTTTTGCAAGGGGGGTCACTTTGGTTTTTGGCCCGGTGCTCGGCGGTCATCTAGGGAATCCTACCAAACCCATGCATTTCTGAAAACTAGACACCCGGCGGCTTCCAGGGAGGTATGGCTTGCGTGGATCCCCCAACGTTTCCTTACCCAGAATCCCCTGCAAACCGCAATTTTTGCTCAAAAAATCACTTTTTTCACACATTTTGGGGTGGGAACGTAGTGGCATCACCGGGCTCACACAAATTTACCACCACCCAGCGTTCCCCCAGGTCTCCCGGTAAAAATGGTGCCTCACTTGTGTGGGAGGCCCAAGTACCCGCGGCAGGCAAGGGCCCAAAACGTAGTGAGGCGACATCAAAATGGCCTATCGCAAAACCACCTGGTTTTGCAAGGGGGGTCACTTTGGTTTTTGGCCCGGTGCTCGGCGGCCATCTAGGGAAAACTACCAAACCCACGCATTTCTGAAAACTAGATACCCGGCGGCTTCCAGGGAGGTATGGCTTGCGTGGGTCCCCCAACGTTTCCTTACCCAGAATCCCCTGCAAACCTCAATTTTTGCTCAAAAAATCACTTTTTTCACACATTTTGGGGTGGGAAAGTAGTGGCATCACCGGGCTCACACAAATTTACCACCACCCAGCGTTCCCCCAGGTCTCCCGGTAAAAATGGTGCCTCACTTGTGTGGGAGGCCCAAGTACCCGCGGCAGGCAAGGGCCCAAAACGTAGTGAGGCGACATCAAAATGGCCTATGGCAAAACCACCTGGTTTTGCAAGGGGGGTCACTTTGGTTTTTGGCCCGGTGCTCGGCGGCCATCTAGGGAAACCTACCAAACCCACGCATTTCTGAAAACTAGACACCCGGCGGCTTCCAGGGAGGTATGGCTTGCGTGGATCCCCCAACGTTTCCTTACCCAGATTCCCCTGCAAACCTCAATTTTTGCTCAAAAAATCACTTTTTTCACACATTTTGGGGTGGGAAAGTAGTGGCATCACCGGGCTCACACAAATTTACCACCACCCAGCGTTCCCCCAGGTCTCCCGGTAAAAATGGTGCCTCACTTGTGTGGGAGGCCCAAGTACCCGCGGCAGGCAAGGGCCCAAAACGTAGTGAGGCGACATCAAAATGGCCTATCGCAAAACCACCTGGTTTTGCAAGGGGGGTCACTTTGGTTTTTGGCCCGGTGCTCGGCGGCCATCTAGGGAAACCTACCAAACCCATGCATTTCTAAAAACTAGACACCCGGCGGCTTCCAGGGAGGTATGGCTTGCGTGGATCCCCCAACGTTTCCTTACCCAGAATCCCTGCAAACCTCAATTTTTGCTCAAGAAATCACTTTTTTCACACATTTTGGGGTGGGAAAGTAGTGGCATCACCGGGCTCACACAAATTTACCATCACCCAGCGTTCCCCCAGGTCTCCCGGTAAAAATGGTGCCTCACTTGTGTGGGAGGCCCAAGTACCCGCGGCAGGCAAGGGCCCAAAACGTAGTGAGGCGACATCAAAATGGCCTATGGCAAAACCACCTGGTTTTGCAAGGGGGGTCACTTTGGTTTTTGGCCCGGTGCTCGGCGGCCATCTAGGGAAACCTACCAAACCCACGCATTTCTGAAAACTAGACACCCGGCGGCTTCCAGGGAGGTATGGCTTGCGTGGATCCCCCAACGTTTCCTTACCCAGAATCCCCTGCAAACCTCAATTTTTGCTGAAAAAATCACTTTTTTCACCCATTTTGGGGTGGGAAAGTAGTGGCATCACCGGGCTCACACAAATTTACCATCACCCAGCGTTCCCCCAGGTCTCCCGGTAAAAATGGTGCCTCACTTGTGTGGGAGGCCCAAGTACCCGCGGCAGGCAAGGGCCCAAAACGTAGTGAGGCGACATCAAAATGGCCTATCGCAAAACCACCTGGTTTTGCACGGGGGTCACTTTGGTTTTTGGCCCGGTGCTCGGCGGCCATCTAGGGAAACCTACCAAACTCACGCATTTCTGAAAACTAGACACCCGGCGGCTTCCAGGGAGGTATGGCTTGCGTGGATCCCTCAACGTTTCCTTACCCAGAATCCCCTGCAAACCTCAATTTTTACTGAAAAAATCACTTTTTTCACACATTTTGGGGTGGGAAAGTAGTGGCATCACCGGGCTCACACAAATTTACCACCACCCAGCGTTCCCCCAGGTCTCCCGGTAAAAATGGGGCCTCACTTGTGTGGGAGGCCCAAGTACCCGCGTCAGGCAAGGGCCCAAAACGTAGTGATGGGACATTTGGGATAGGCAATGTTGATGTCGCCTCACTACGTTTTGGGCCCTTGCCTGCCGCGGGTACTTGGGCCTCCCACACAAGTGAGGCACCATTTTTACCGGGAGACCTGGGGGAACGCTGGGTGGTGGTAAATTTGTGTGAGCCCGGTGATGCCACTACTTTCCCACCCCAAAATGTGTGAAAAAAGTGATTTTTTCAGCAAAAATTGAGGTTTGCAGGGGATTCTGGGTAAGGAAACGTTGGGGGATCCACGCAAGCCATACCTCCCTGGAAGCCGCCGGGTGTCTAGTTTTCAGAAATGCGTGGGTTTGGTAGGTTTCCCTAGATGGCCGCCGAGCACCGGGCCAAAAACCAAAGTGACCCCCCGTGCAAAACCAGGTGGTTTTGCGATAGGCCATTTTGATGTCGCCTCACTACGTTTTGGGCCCTTGCCTGCCGCGGGTACCTAGGCCTCCCACACAAGTGAGGCACCATTTTTACCGGGAGACCTGGGGGAACGCTGGGTGGTGGTAAATTTGTGTGAGCCCGGTGATGCCACTACTTTCCCACCCCAAAATGTGTGAAAAAAGTGATTTTTTGAGCAAAAATTGAGGTTTGCAGGGGATTCTGGGTAAGGAAACGTTGGGGGATCCACGCAAGCCATACCTCCCTGGATGCCGCCGGGTGTCTAGTTTTTTCAGAAATGCGTGGGTTTGGTAGGTTTCCCTAGATGGCCGCCGAGCACCGGGCCAAAAACCAAAGTGACCCCCCTTGCAAAACCAGGTGGTTTTGCGATAGGCCATTTTGATGTCTCCTCACTACGTTTTGGGCCCTTGCCTGCCGCGGGTACTTGGGCCTCCCACACAAGTGAGGCACCATTTTTACCGGGAGACCTGGGGGAACGCTGGGTGGTGGTAAATTTGTGTGAGCCCGGTGATGCCACTACTTTCCCACCCCAAAATGTGTGAAAAAAGTGATTATTTCAGCAAAAATTGAGGTTTGCAGGGGATTCTGGGTAAGGAAACGTTGGGGGATCCATGCAAGCCATACCTCCCTGGAAGCCGCCGGGTGTCTAGTTTTCAGAAATGCATGGGTTTGGTAGGTTTCCCTAGATGGCCGCCGAGCACCGGGCAAAAAACCAAAGTGACCCCCCTTGCAAAACCAGGTGGTTTTGCGATAGGCCATTTTGATGTCGCCTCACTACGTTTTGGGCCCTTGCCTGCCGCGGGTACTTGGGCCTCCCACACAAGTGAGGCACCATTTTTACCGGGAGACCTGGGGGAACGCTGGGTGGTGGTAAATTTGTGTGAGCCCGGTGATGCCACTACTTTCCTACCCCAAAATGTGTGAAAAAAGTGATTTTTTCAGCAAAAATTGAGGTTTGCAGGGGATTCTGGGTAAGGAAACGTTGGGGGATCCACGCAAGCCATACCTCCCTGGAAGCCGCCGGGTGTCTAGTTTTCAGAAATGCGTGGGTTTGGTAGGTTTCCCTAGATGGCCGCCGAGCACCGGGCCAAAAACCAAAGTGACCCCCCTTGCAAAACCAGGTGGTTTTGCCATAGGCCATTTTGATGTCGCCTCACTACGTTTTGGGCCCTTGCCTGCCGCGGGTACTTGGGCCTCCCACACAAGTGAGGCACCATTTTTACCGGGAGACCTGGGGGAACGCTGGGTGGTGGTAAATTTGTGTGAGCCCGGTGATGCCACTACTTTCCCACCCCAAAATGTGTGAAAAAAGTGATTTTTTCAGCAAAAATTGAGGTTTGCAGGGGATTCTGGGTAAGGAAACGTTGGGGGATCCACGCAAGCCATACCTCCCTGGAAGCCGCCGGGTGTCTAGTTTTCAGAAATGCGTGGGTTTGGTAGGTTTCCCTAGATGGCCGCCGAGCACCAGGCCAAAAACCAAAGTGACCCCCCGTGCAAAACCAGGTTGTTTTGCGATAGGCCATTTTGATGTCGCCTCACTACGTTTTGGGCCCTTGCCTGCCGCGGGTACTTGGGCCTCCCACACAAGTGAGGCACCATTTTTACCGGGAGACCTGGGGGAACGCTGGGTGGTGGTAAATTTGTGTGAGCCCAGTGATGCCACTACTTTCCCACCCCAAAATGTGTGAAAAAAGTGATTTTTTGAGCAAAAATTGAGGTTTGCAGGGGATTCTGGGTAAGGAAACGTTGGGGGATCCACGCAAGCCATACCTCCCTGGAAGCCGCCGGGTGTCTAGTTTTCAGAAATGCGTGGGTTTGGTAGGTTTCCCTAGATGGCCGCCGAGCACCGGGCCAAAAACCAAAGTGACCCCCCTTGCAAAACCAGGTGGTTTTGCGATAGGCCATTTTGATGTCGCCTCACTACGTTTTGGGCCCTTGCCTGCCGCGGGTACTTGGGTCTCCCACACAAGTGAGGCACCATTTTTACCGGGAGACCTGGGGGAACGCTGGGTGGTGGTAAATTTGTGTGAGCACGGTGATGCCACTACTTTCCCACCCCAAAATGTGTGAAAAAAGTGATTTTTTGAGCAAAAATTGAGGTTTGCAGGGGATTCTGGGTAAGGAAACGTTGGGGGATCCACGCAAGCCATACCTCCCTGGAAGCCGCCGGGTGTCTAGTTTTTTCAGAAATGCGTGGGTTTGGTAGGTTTCCCTAGATGGCCGCCGAGCACCGGGCCAAAAACCAAAGTGACCCCCCTTGCAAAACCAGGTGGTTTTGCGATAGGCCATTTTGATGTCGCCTCACTACGTTTTGGGCCCTTGCCTGCCGCGGGTACTTGGGCCTCCCACACAAGTGAGGCACCATTTTTACCGGGAGACCTGGGGGAACGCTGGGTGGTGGTAAATTTGTGTGAGCCCGGTGATGCCACTACTTTCCAACCCCAAAATGTGTGAAAAAAGTGATTGTTTCAGCAAAAATTGAGGTTTGCAGGGGATTCTGGGTAAGGAAACGTTGGGGGATCCATGCAAGCCATACCTCCCTGGAAGCCGCCGGGTGTCTAGTTTTCAGAAATGCATGGGTTTGGTAGGTTTCCCTAGATGGCCGCCGAGCACCGGGCCAAAAACCAAAGTGACCCCTCTTGCAAAACCAGGTGGTTTTGCGATAGGCCATTTTGATGTCGCCTCACTACGTTTTGGGCCCTTGCCTGCCGCGGGTACTTGGGCCTCCCACACAAGTGAGGCACCATTTTTACCGGGAGACCTGGGGGAACGCTGGGTGGTGGTAAATTTGTGTGAGCCCGGTGATGCAACTACTTTCCTACCCCAAAATGTGTGAAAAAAGTGATTTTTTCAGCAAAAATTGAGGTTTGCAGGGGATTCTGGGTAAGGAAACGTTGGGGGATCCACGCAAGCCATACCTCCCTGGAAGCCGCCGGGTGTCTAGTTTTCAGAAATGCGTGGGTTTGGTAGGTTTCCCTAGATGTCCGCCGAGCACCGGGCCAAAAACCAAAGTGACCCCCCTTGCAAAACCAGGTGGTTTTGCCATAGGCCATTTTGATGTCGCCTCACTACGTTTTGGGCCCTTGGCTGCCGCGGGTACTTGGGCCTCCCACACAAGTGAGGCACCATTTTTACCGGGAGACCTGGGGGAACGCTGGGTGGTGGTAAATTTGTGTGAGCCCGGTGATGCCACTACTTTCCCACCCCAAAATGTGTGAAAAAAGTGATTTTTTTCAGCAAAAATTGAGGTTTGCAGGGGATTCTGGGTAAGGAAACGTTGGGGGATCCACGCAAGCCATACTTCCTTGGAAGCCGCCGGGTGTCTAGTTTTCAGAAATGTCTGTGTTTGGTAGGTTTCCCTAGGTGCCGGCAGGGCTAGAGTTCAAAAACTACAGCTAGTCACTTAGCCAAAAAAGGGTCATTTTTCACTGCAAAATTGAGCTGTGACCACCTTGCGTTTTGCGCCGTTTCCTGTCGCAGGCACCAGGCCGACCCGCACAAGTGAGGTACCATTTTTCTCGTATGACTTTGGGGAACGCGGGGTGGGTGGAAATTTGTGGATCCACGCAGATTCCAGAACTTTCCATCCCAGAAATGTGGGGAAAATGTGTTTTTTTTGTCATTTTTTTACGTTTGCAAGGGATTCTGGGTAACAGACCATGGTGGGAGGCAGTCAAGTCACCCCATCCTGAATTCCCCTGGGTGTCTAGTTTTCAAAAATGTATAGGTTTGCTAGGTTTCCCTAGGTTCTGGCAGGGCTAGGGTTCAAAAACTACAGCTAGTCACTTTGCCAAAAAGGGGTCATTTTTCACTGCAAAATTGAGGTGTGACCACGTTGCGTTTTGCGCCGTTTCCTGTCGCGGGCACTAGGCCGACCCGCACAAGTGAGGTACCATTTTTCTCGTAGGACTTTGGGGAACGCGGGGTGGGTGGAAATTTGTGGATCCACGCAGATTCCAGAAGTTTTCATCCCAGAAATGTCGGGAAAATTTGTTTTTTTTGTCAATTTTTTACGTTTGCAAGGGATTCTGGGTAACAGACCATGGTGGGAGGCAGTCAAGTCACCCCATCCTGGATTCCCCTGGGTGTCTAGTTTTCAAAAATGTATGAGTTTGCTAGGTTTCCCTAGGTGCCGGCAGGGCTAGGGTTCAAAAACTACAGCTAGTCACTTTGCCAAAAAAGGGTCATTTTTCACTGCAAAATTGAGGTGTGACCACGTTGCGTTTTGCGCCATTTCCTGTCGCGGACACTAGGCCGACCCGCACAAGTGAGGTACCATTTTTCTTGTAGGACTTTGGGGAACGCGGGGTGGGTGGAAATTTGTGGATCCACGCAGATTCCAGAACTTTACATCCCAGAAATGTGGGGAAAATGTGTTTTTTTGTCATTTTTTTACGTTTGCAAGGGATTCTGGGTAACAGACCATGGTGGGAGGCAATCAAGTCACCCCATCCTGGATTCCCCTGGGTGTCTAGTTTTCAAAAATGTATAAGTTTGCTAGGTTTCCCTAAGTGCCGGCAGGGCTAGGGTTCAAAAACTATAGCTAGTCACTTTGCCAAAAAAGGGTCATTTTTCACTGCAAAATTGAGGTGTGACCACGTTGCGTTTTGCGCCGTTTCCTGTCGCGGGCACTAGGCCGACCCGCACAAGTGAGGTACCAGTTTTCTCGTAGGACTTTGGGGAACGCGGGGTGGGTGGAAATTTGTGGATCCACGCAGATTCCAGAACTTTACATCCCAGAAATGTGGGGAAAATGTGTTTTTTTGTCATTTTTTTACGTTTGCAAGGGATTCTGGGTAACAGACCATGGTGGGAGGCAATCAAGTCACCCCATCCTGGATTCCCCTGGGTGTCTAGTTTTCAAAAATGTATAAGTTTGCTAGGTTTCCCTAAGTGCCGGCAGGGCTAGGGTTCAAAAACTATAGCTAGTCACTTTGCCAAAAAAGGGTCATTTTTCACTGCAAAATTGAGGTGTGACCACGTTGCGTTTTGCGCCGTTTCCTGTCGCGGGCACTAGGCCGACCCGCACAAGTGAGGTACCATTTTTCTCGTAGGACTTTGGGGAACGCGGGGTGGGTGGAAATTTGTGGATCCACGCAGATTCCAGAACTTTCCATCCCAGAAATGTGGGGAAAATGTGTTTTTTTTGTCATTTTTTTTACGTTTGCAAGGGATTCTGGGTAACAGACCATAGTGGGAGGCAGTCAAGTCACCCCATCCTGGATTCCCCCGGGTGTCTACTTTTCAAAAATTTATAGGTTTGCTAAGTTTCCCTAGGTGCCGGCAGGGCTAGGGTTCAAAAACTACAGCTAGTCACTTTGCCAAAAAGGGGTCATTTTTCACTGCAAAATTGAGGTGTGACCACGTTGCGTTTTGCGCCGTTTCCTGTCGCGGGCACTAGGCCGACCTGCACACGTGAGGTACCATTTTTCTCGTAGGACTTTGGGGAACGCGGGGTGGGTGGAAATTTGTGGATCCACGCAGATTCCAGAACTTTCCATCCCAGAAATGTGGGGAAAATGTGTTTTTTTTGTCATTTTTTTACGTTTGCAAGGGATTCTGGGTAACAGACCATGGTGGGAGGCAGTCAAGTCACCCCATCTTGGATTCCCCTGGGTGTCTAGTTTTCAAAAATGTATAGGTTTGCTAGGTTTCCCTAGGTGCCGGCAGGGCTAGGGTTCAAAAACTACAGCTAGACTCTTCGCAAAAAAAGTGTAAATTTTCAGTGTGAAAATGTGGTGTGTTCAGCTTAGGTTTTGAGCCACTTCCTGTCGTGGGCACTATGCCTACCCACACAAGTGAGGTACCATTTTTATCGGGAGACTTAGCGTAGTTCAGATTTGTAAAGCAACTGTTATTACCTATTGATTTTGGATGCATTTCTCCCTTCCAAATGAAAGACATTTTGTAAAAAAAAAGTCATTTTGAAAAATGACCAATAATTGTCATGCAAGTATGAGTATTCCCAATTTCGAAAATGTGCAAATATGCACTGTTTCTAAACTCTGTAGTTTGTTCCCATTTCAGAAATACATAGGTGTCTTTAATACCGATTTTTCCATGTATACATTTTCCCACAATAATTGCTATAGACCCGGAACAAAAAAAAAAACCATTACAAAATGCTGCTCAGTTTTTTACTCTGGGTTCGTTGGGCTCTTGGTGAACCTACAAGTCCTATATATCCCCACAACCAGGAAGGTCCAGTGGATGTAACGGTACATTGCTTTCTAAGAGATGTGATAATTAGAAGAAGTTACAGGTGAAAACGTTGACTCAAAAGGCTGCTTTTTTCAACTAATTTTTAATTTTTCCTGTATTTAACTGTTAGTTTCTATAAAGAAACCTTGATGGATCTACACAAATGACCCCTTGCTGAATTCGGGATTTTGTCTACTTTTCAAAAATGTATAGCTTTCCAGGGTCCATTATTTTTTTTGTACCCATTTCTACCATTAACTGGAAGGAGGTTGAAAGCACAAAAAATAGCAAAAAGAGGGTATGTCCCAGAAAAATGCCAAAACTGTGTAAAAAATGTTGGTTTTCTGACAAAATTCTGTCATTCCCTAAAAGCTGGAGAAATGGGGATTTCAGCCCCACAAACCCTTTTTTGATACCATTTGCAGAGAAAAACCCAGAAGCTTTCATTTACAGCCCGTTTTTCCCATTTTTCACAAAAAAACCAAAATGTTGCTGTATTTTGACTAATTTCTGGGAACCCTCTAGGAGAATCCACAAACCCTGGGTACCTTTAGAATCCCCATGATGTTGGAAGAAAAGGACGCAAATTTGGCGCGGATACCTAATGTGGTCAAAAAGTTACAGGGGCCTAAGCGCGCACTACCCCAAATAGCCCAAAAAAGGCTTAGCACAGGAGGGGAAAAGGCCTAGCAGCGAAGGGGTTAAATAAGTCTGCACAGGTGTTCAAGTCAGAACATCGATGTAAAGTTATCCCTCTTCAATACACTCCTGGTAGTAGCTACAACACACAGCTGTTGCAGGAAGCTCAACAAAGAATCCCTACCAGCACAAGCATCTCTGGGATAGGCTCGGGCTAGCTTACAGTTTCACTCTTACCATCAAACACAGGCCTATAGGCTGCCTGCAAAGTGACCTTGAAGTCTTGACCCAAGGCACGGGTCTGCTTTTTGGATCTGGGAAAGTCTGAGTTTTACCTATTTCGAGGGAGGCCAGCTCACCTCATCAGCCCATTCCTGAGATTGCCTTAAGTTAAAGTGCCAAGCCCTGGAGGTACCAAACATACCGGATGCGATGGCAGGAGTCGGATCCCCTCTATACAACCTGTCTTAATCACAGGACTAGTTTTGCTTCAGAGTCCTACGTCAAGCTATCTTGAATCGTTACCGCTGCTTCGCAGAGCTATGCCTACAATCATATCATTAACAATTAGTGATGTTCGGTAGCTACTCAACTGTCCAAAGCATCAGCCGATAAGCAGAAATTCTACCACAGCACTGGGTAGAGCAGGAAGTTAAGGCACTTGGGGTTGGTGAGTTTAGGATTGTGGAAAGATTTGGGTCATACAGTTCACCAACACCACTCAACAAGCAGTGGTCTTCAAAATGCTCCACTGCAACATACCTAACCACACCCTCGCCACTTTCGCCGGAATGGGCAAGGCTCATTTGCCATGTTTGTCTTTAGTGTGATGTTTGGATTTTTCACAATCTTGACTTCTTCAGTGATGTAACTTTGAGGGCAGCACCAACACTCTGAAAATGGTTCCAGCACCACTGGCTTGGGTGCCTTTGTTCGGCATTTTCATACTTTCTGGCGTGGGTGCCTTTGTGTGACGTTTCCATGCTTTCTGGCCTGGGTGCCTTTGTTTATCTGTTTAGAGTGTTTTCAGAACATTTTGGTTTATTTTGTCACATAAGCTATGTAAAAGTTGTTTCTTTGAACTCATAGACTGTTAAAAATGCCATACTGTCCTTTCCCCAAATCAGCACATAGAGCACTGGAATTGTCCCTTTTCAATGCATTAGTGATTTTAGCTAATGTATTTCAAAATTGTGCATTAAATGTACAGTTGATGTAATCTTTTTAAAAATGTTCACAGGACAGGGGAACACACCTTACTTTGAGGAAGGCTCCCTTACTGAAATTCAGATGGGGCTTTTCATCCAACTTTTAGCAGTGTCAGTTGATAGTGGGTGGAGCCAATGGAGGAAGTGGGTGGGGCCGTAGAAAAGTAGGTGTGGCCTCCGACAAACATTTGAGCACCTGCACTTCATATTTTACAAATTAAGCACTGACCTTTAGCTTCTGTATTAAAGCAGGTGTTCCTTATAAGGAGTCTGACTTGAGTGAAATGATCCCATGGGCTGGCCACCTTCCGCCCGCCATGACGTTTTTACATGTTCAGTTCACCATCTGTAATATTTTCCTGCCTTCCAAGAAAAACAAGTCCTTTTGCCTTCTCTTAGGTGATGAATCAAAATGTATCCCGCAGTCCTTTGCGCGACTGGGGGGGCATTTTTTCTGATTCAAAAATGGCGCTGCTGGAATTCATGCATTTTATAATATGATGCCGCGAACGACAGCGAAGAAGAGCAAATGTATTCCTTTATACATATTTCGAATCCAACGTTCTGCGATTTACTGTGTTTATCTGTTCATATCATTATGATTATACGCATATTTTATGCTGAATAATGTTGTTTCTCTAGAAGAGAAGTGAGGTTTGTGTGGTTTAGTGAAGTGCTAGTAATGTGGCAACACAGAAGAAAATAAAATCGTCACTGTAGATTAATATTTTAAACCCATAGGACTTTAAATGTGTGAGGAGTACACAGAGTGCTACACTAAACTGTAAAAACAAAAAAACACAAGATATAGGGGCAGAGGTTCTATTCTTAAAAGTGATGGATACCCCAGGCAACTCCTGATAATGACTACACTACATTTGTTTGAAATGCTATAGGTTTAAGGGTTTCGTGGATGCAATGTGTAATTTTTAATTAGCGATAAGGCTAATTTGTGTAGTCGATAGGTCCTTCCATGTATTTAAATCCACACCCTTTCAAACCAGTGTGCGCAGCGTGCTAATTAATGTTAAACGCTTCCGCGTCTGCAGATTATTCTAGAGACAAAGCACGCTGGCCCTTTAAGAGGTGATGCACGGCATCTGCAGACAGGTAGAGGAATGGCTGTGCACCTAAGCCGAACGTTTCCGGGACAGTGAGATTCCCTGAGACAGCAGATGTGTCTCAGATTCCCTCCTGCATCAGCCTGTCAATGAATCAATTGAATCACTCAGCTGAAAAATTAACTGAACCTCAGACATCCCTCAAATCCAGGGAAGGTCAGGATAGGGGGACTGCACAGAGAGCAGAGAGTCACAGAGAGCACCCAGTCACAGAGAGCTCTCCCTCTCTCTCTCTCTCTCTTGTCACTCTGCGAGCAAGAGCTCTCCGCACCTGTGTGAGCCAGACACGCCACTCAACACTGGCCCTTCAGGCCTGCATGAAAACCAGGGGAAACTGCATGCTGCCTACACTTTGCTCCCAGTAAACTGTGAGACAATGCAAGCTTCATGCGGAGCACCAGAAATATAGGGTGACCAGAATTTTATAGCAAAAAACCGGGACATTTCACAAAAATAGAAGAAAGACTATAATTTTACGTCAACCGAGCGCACAGAATGACAGCGCTCCTCAGTAGAGAATTGCAAAACAGGCAGTGAGATCATACATAAGTTGCAATTTTTAAACCCAGTAGCTTGCCTGTGAATTAAATTGCTTTCTTGGAACAACTGCTAACTATTACTGCTTTGTAAAACATAAAAAAAACACCTCCCGCCGTTTTTAGTGGACCCTCTCCAAAAACCGGTACATGAGCTAAATTTCTCAAAATCTCCCCGGACAGCTGGTGAAACACGGGGACCGTCTTGGTAAATCCGGGACGCCTGGTCACCCTACAGAGATATCACGGGCGTGCTAAGTGGGAACGTTATACTCTGAAGTGCCTACTTAATGGCTAGAGCGGTCGACCTCGAAGCTGGGGGACCAGGTTCGAATTGCGGCAGGGATGCTCAACATCCTGTGATTCTGGAGATATAACTATGGGTCTCATTTATAAGGTTTTACTGTAGGGCTGCGCTGCAGGCCTTCCTGCTGCACTGCCCTACGGTAAAAGAAAAGGGCAGAAATGCACCGTATCTCTCAGATACGGCGCATTCCTGTCCTTTTCCCCTGCAATGGGCTGTCGTGCGCCAACGCAGGCATCTTTGCACCATGGTGCAAGGGTGCTTGCGTTGAAGGTCTGATTATTATTGTGCAGGAAGGAAAACCTCCTGCACAAAAATAATCACAAGAGGCCTTTTCCTCTTTCTATGTGTGCAGAATGCAGCACACATAAAAAAAGGAAAATTGAGGAGAAATAAATCTATTTCTCCTTGTTGTGCCTTCCTTACACCTCCCCTGGGGAGGCGTACGTTTTTGGCGCTGCCTCAGATTTATGATTTCCTGTAAATATGGAGCAGTGTCAAAAAGCCATGGATGTTGCTAGGAATGCCCCCAGCAACATCCATTGCACGCCTCTTTAACGCAGAAAACTGCATTAAAGTGAACCCTATTTACGAGGCAGCATTAAGTCAACAAAAGTGGCTCAGTTCTGCCTCGTAAATATGGAGCAGTCTTCTGTGCCACCAAACATCACAAAAAGTGACCTTCTGGTGGCACAATGGGCCTCATAAATGAGGCCCTAAATCTCCCCTTGCCTAACAAAAAATCAATGTGTCCATCTATGACCCAACTGGGGCTCATGTAAAGTGCTCTGACACCTCTGGGTAGAGTTTGCGCTATATAAAACTATATATATATATATATATATTCACTGAAAAAACCATAGGTTTCACACATGTTATAGTTAGCGGAAATTTTACTGATAAAAAACCAATGAAATTCCCCCGTTATAGTTAGTGCAGGCAACTATAACTCACGCGACCGCAATCCTCTGCTGATGCTAATACTGTATTTAGACACTTATTTGCCCATGTCTTCTTCCATACATTTTTAGCTATACATATATTACAAATATTTTTTTTTCATAAAGACACATATGTCATCAGCAGAAGATTGCGGTCGCGTGAGTTATAGTTGCCTGCACTAACTATAACGGGGGAATTTCATTGGTTTTTTATCAGTAAAATTTCCGCTAACTATAACATGTGTGAAACCTATGGTTTTTTCAGTGAATTTGCAAGGTTTTTTAAATGCTAATTCCTAACTATAATGTGTGTGAAACCTATGGTTTTTTCAGTGAATTTGTACGGTTTTTTAAATGCTAAGTTACTTTACGCCATTCGTGGCGTGCACGCCCACTTAACGCAGTTCGTTCCGTGCGCGCACTGTGCGCTTCGCGCACCGTGCGCGCACAGTGAGCACGCGGTGCGCTTTGCGCACCGCGCGCCCACTTTACGCAGTTAGTGCCGTACACACAAGGTGGGCACGCGGTGCGCGTAGCGCACCGTGCGCACATGGAGGACATATTATGCGCTTCCTTGTGATAGGTAATCTGTTAAATTTAATTTGTAAGTGATGACAATAATACGCCATGCACAGAGTGTTTTTTTTTTTTTTATGAAAAATTTTAGCGTAAGCGCACCGTACGCGTACGGTAAGCGTAATCGGCGAAATTTTCAAAAAATAAAAATTTACCGTTTTTGGCCTTAGGGGATCTTTGAGGACTCAACTAACATGGCTATGTGCATGGGCGCTGACTAAACAGCCCCTTTATATGTTTTTTGCCTTTGTTTACAGCCCCCCCCCTCAGAGTGCGAGAGAGAAAATGGCGGCCGCCGCTTCCTGGTTTCGACCGATTCGAATGTTTACTTAGATGTAACAGCCAATCAGAATCGCACTCGGTAAGCTTACGGTAAGCGTACTGTAAGCTGGCTCAGATATATATATTGATTTAAAGGCTATTTTCTCAGAATCTACTGAACAGATTTACACCAAACCTACAAAAGGCACTTCCTTGACCTGAGGACTACCTCTCTGCCAAATTTCTAGTAATTCTGTTCAGCCGTTCGGGCTGTAGCCCTGTCTAAAGGTCCTATGGATAAATGCATGGGAAAAACGCGTTTTGGGACCCCCCTTTTATCTCAGCCCCCGCTTGACGAATCCCCCCGAGACTTTCAAGGTAGGAGCGGAGCGTAGCGCCCCACCTATTTTGAGAAATTCGCGAGGATTCGTCGACCGGCGCCAAAGTTATTCAAAATAGAATGTTGCGGATTTCCTATGGAAACAGGGTCCTAACTATAACTACCTACTGGCGACCGCCAGTAGGTAATATATATATATATATATATATATATATATATTCACTGAAAAAACCATAGGTTTCACACATGTTATAGTTAGCTGGACATTTTACTGATAAAAAACCAATGAAATTCCCCCGTTATAGTTACTGCAGGCAACTATAACTCACGCGACCGCAATCCTCTGCTGATTCTAATACTGTATTTAGACACTTATTTGCCCATGTCTTCTTCCATTAAATTTTAGCTTTACATATATTACAAATATTTTTTTTTCATAAAGACACATATGTCATCAGCAGAAGATTGCGGTCGCGTGAGTTATAGTTGCCTGCAGTAACTATAACGGGGGAATTTCATTGGTTTTTTATCAGTAAAATGTCCAGCTAACTATAACATGTGTGAAACCTATGGTTTTTTCAGTGAATTTGCAAGGTTTTTTAAATGCTAAGTTACTTTACGCCATTCGTGGCGTGCGCACCCAGTTAACGCAGTTCGTTCCGTGCGCACACGTGCGCTTCGCGCACCGTGCGCGCACAGTGAGCACGCGGTGCGCTTCGCGCACCCACTTTACGCAGTTAGTGCCGTGCACGCACAGTGGTCACGCGGTGCGCTGCGCGCACCGCGTGCCCACGTTAAGCGGGATGGGCCATGTACGCACGATGCGCTTCGCGCACCGTGCGCACATGGGGGACATATTTTGCGCATCTTTGTGAAATGTATTCTTCGGGCACCATTTGCACACGGGGTGGGGAGAATGTGGATAGTTTTTTTTTTTTTTATAATTTTTTACCGTGCGCGTACGGTAAGCGTAATCGGCGATTTTCCGAAAAAAAATTTTTTTTTTTTTTGGGTTTGGGGACCCCTGTATCAATGCTGGGTGGTTAGGATCTCATGAAACTGCCTCTTTACATATATTTGGGGTACGTTTTTGCTGCCCAACTCAGGAAGCGAGAGAGAAAATGGCGGCCGCCGCTTCCTGGTTTCGACCGATTCGAATGTTTACTAAGATCTAAGGGCCAATCAGAATCGCGCTCGCGCACGCCACCGTACGCGCACGGTAAGCGCACGGTAAGCGCACCGTAAGCTGCCACAGATATATATATTGATTTAAAGGCTATTTTCTCAGAATCTACTGAACAGATTTACACCAAACCTACAAAAGGCACTTCCTTGACCTGGGGACTACCTCTCTGCCAAATTTCATTAAATTCTGTTCAGCCGTTCGGGCTGTAGCCCTGTCTAAAGGTCCTATGGAAAAATGCATGGGAAAAACGCGTTTTGGGACCCCCCTTTTATCTCAGCCCCCGCTTGACGAATCCCCCCGAGACTTTCAGGGTAGGAGCTGAGCGTAGCGCCCCACCTATTTTGAAAAATTCGCGAGGATTCGTCGACCGGCGCCAAAGTTATTCAAAATAGAATGTTGCGGATTTCCTATGGAAACGTGGTCCTAACTATAACTACCTACTGGCGACCGCCAGTAGGTAATATATATATACACATATATATATATCTCACATGTGCATACTAAGTGGGAATGCTTTACTCTGAAGTTCCTTTATTTTTACAGAAGCACAAGAAATATCATGGGCATAGTAAGCGGGAATACTGTACTCTGAAGTTCGTTGTTAATTTTACAGAATCAGCATCATAATTGTATTTCCACTCTATATAGTTGTTGATTGCTCATGTATAGATTAGTATAATGGCATGAATCGCTTGGGAAAGAGTACGACGTTTGTTAGCACTGGCAGATGTTCCACTGAGCCAGGGCATTATGGGATTGATTAAGGAGATTATTTTTCTAATTTTGAGGCAGATGTGGCAAGCGATTCCACAGACACAAATCTAACGCAACATGAATCCGCCAGCTGTAAAATGGCTAGCTGTAAACCAGGTAAACAGTCAGCCATATTGTATTGAATGCCACTGCATTTCACTATGTAGAAAGTCAACTGCAATGTGCATGTTGCTGTTTACATCCTGGCAATGGAATATGGCTCTGGCCATCGTGTTTGCTATTGGTAGAGGGATATTTCATTCTATGCAGTTAAACACGAGAATGCCATTATTCTTATACACCTACTGTGCAAACCCTTGCCAAATCTCAAAATGTCACTTTCACACTTCTCTTTAAACAAGCATTTGCAATGCAATAGGTCTTGCATTTATGAAAGTTTGAGCTATTGGCATTGTAAATGGCAATGCCTTTTATTTATGTGTTGTTTTTCAAACCTTTACAATGCCAATAGCTTAAACTCTCGCAAATGCGAGACCTATTGCATTGCAAATGCGTGCTATTAAATTTTTAATAAGAGTTAGGGGAGAGCGTGTCCTGCCTGCAATAGCAGGCAGGAAAACGTTATTTGAGAAAACAGTGCTTGGAGGCTGTACTTAAAGCCAACCGAGCAACAACACACGTAACGGGGTGTCACCATGGCAGGTTACAAAATGAGACAAGGCGGTACTAAGGAGTGACTACTAAGCCTTTTGACAAATGAACAGCCACATTTTATAGTGGATAATGACACAAGCCAATGAAAAATGTGGCCGGAGAGTGGGGGCGGAGCTTCGAGTCCCTACCTCAGTACAGCATGCCTTGTAGAGCAGTGCATGCGCTGCACAGGCTCGACCTAAAAACTATAGCAGCACTGTGAGGACGTCTTCTGGGCACCCATCTATTGTATCTGCCTCCTCCCTCAACTACAGTTCTCCTCATCCACTATTTCTCCTTACACATTCATATCCACACGGACATCGTCAAAAATGCAAAGCATCTACAAAGATATGCAGCAGAGAAACGCAAGGCAGAAAATAGATACTACATACACACTGTCCTGTGGCAGATCAAATTTCACTCCGGTGCAGGGCAAAATGATCAATTCACCCTATAAAACTGCATGAAAATAAAAACACAAAAATTCCATGCGATGCCTCAGCATTACACAGACCCACACACATCCATTACATTTGTTCAAATTCTCTGCACATAACCCCCTTCAGAGGTATTCGTCTTCATGAATAGTCTCCGATCATTAATGATAAACAGTTGAATTCTACTTCTCCCAGATCTAAGAAAATCCAGTACAAAAACATCTATCTTGGAGACTTGATAATTTAATGAAGCAAACAAAACAATGTAGCTCCAACTCCACAAAACCTATGCTCTCTCTGCATTGGATCCATCAAAAACATGTCTACTATGAAGGCAATAACCTAGATCAGTTTATGACTCAAAGCCAATTAAGACTCAAACAGCCCAACACCGTTCCCCACTAAATCTGGACAAGCCGGGCCTCTATAAAGCCTTACACATGAGCCCTATGCTACCATGCTCAGCAATGTGGAAATCCATAATGGCCGTCCACCTTTTAAAAGACTTCCCAAGGTCAAAGTAAATCCTCTCCTTTGCTGACAAAGTCAATGTTTGGGGGAAGCGGGGTGTGGCTCTAAAAAAATCATGGTGAAACTGAGAACGTATATTGGAAAACTATCCTTGCATTGACAACGCCTAAATAAATCAATGCAAAAGATTTGTGAGGAAAACGGTAAAAAAACAAAAAGGCAATTCTCGTCTAAAATTTACAATATTAACATGTCCACAGCACAGGGAAGAAACTATAAAAATCTCATAGATGGCATTGAATAAAACAATTCCCTTTAAACATGTGATTGTGTGCAGCGAGTAATCTACCATTCTGACTATCTTATCTTCATATGCCTCTTGCTAATACATTTAAGGAGGAATTTTATAAGACCATTGCTGTTTCAGCGTGTAATCACATACAAGGAAGATTATTTCAACCTTTGTTTATATGAATGCATGCAAAGAGATACACTGAACACTGTGCATTATTTACAAACTATATACTCAATATTGTCTTATGATTAAGAGTTGTTATCATGGCCCCGTAACAGTGTGTTCTGTTTGAAACTGGTGGGTAATTATGAGGTTTAATGGATAGAATGGTGATATCAACTATTCTTAAATTAAAAATAAATGAGTATTCATGTTCAACTATGTAAGCAGCTCACAACACTGGGTAGTTTTGTAGGAAAAATTGTAAATGTCCTACTTGAAAGAGGCTGCTCTATACCCATCTGCCAGTGCAGAAGTAAACAACTTTTCCTAGAAGTGGACAGTTTAACACTCAACGTGTGGACCACTTGTTGAGTGTACATCCTTCCTTTGGTACATGGCCCACACAGAGTGACTTATAACCTTTTGATCCTCGATTTAAGGTATCAGGACAAGTACAAACTTATTAAAACATGTTGTCCATTTGACATTTACTGCATCAGAATGCCGCCCCCCCCCCCCCCAAAAAAAAAAAAGTTCAGTCTATCTGGTGTCACATGCAAATGTATGTTGAGAATGTTTTAACATTTAAATCTGTTTGTGAATTATCAAACAAAAATAACACTTGGTTAAACATAAGGGTGAAACACAAAACTGAATGCCCTTCAGAGCTTAATGTAAGATGCCACAGATGAAGAGACCAGGGGAAACTGATGATGGGAAACTGGTGATTGGATAGGAGGAACTCAGGATTCTCAGTGATAGATAAGGCTTTTAACATCTTACAGCCGCTCTCCGGGCCATAAAGACAAACAAAGTGAGGGATGGGATAGGTTTTGCTGGTGTTCAACGTTATGCGGCCTTAAGTGCATCCTCTGATAATCAAAGTGAAAGGTACAGGACATAATGCAGCACTCACTTGGATCATGTACATATTTATATAGCCTTAATGGATATAATGAATTTTCGAAAAACGAAAATCAAAAATATAGGGTTAACTGTGGCATCCACTTGTTTACAAGATGAGGGGCAAATTTATATAAGCAATCAGCCAAGTAAAGTATATGGCAGGCAGACTGGGCAGCAAAAGGTCAGAAGTGGCTGAAAATAACAATAAACAGTTATCAAATAACACTTAAATAATAGTGATCCGAGCATAAGAATCTATCAGCAGGCGGGGCTAGGCGCCTATTTCCAAATTATTTCATGAACTCCATAACAACAATAGAGTTCGGGTCAGAGGGGGAATTCATTTTTTATAATTAAAAATATTTTTCTCAAAAAATGGGCAGACGGACATAGTCACAGCCTCTCCACTTGCAATGCTATCAGGCACCGCTACACAGATGCTGTAGCCAGTAAAACATTAATGTCCTATAGCATTGCTGCTAGCTTCAGGGCTTTCAATGGGATAAAAGAAAGTGTGTGAGGGGCTCTAAAAGTGGCGTGCACAAGGAGGCGTGACCAGGAGTCCTTTGCAAGTAGATTGGCCTATGTAATTAGGGTGTGGCCTACATCAAGTGAATCTAGGATCCTGCATCTCACAAATTCTAAAAGTGAGCATACGGCCTGAGATGTAAGAAGATGGAAGGATACCACAGAGCAGTCCAGAAACTGAGCACACTAAAGATAAGGCTGAAAAAATACTGCCAGTGATCAGAGGTGAACAAGTGCCTTGCCCCGTTTGAGAAGGATCCAGTCTCACATTGTGCTCTTTCCTTTTCAGACTCAACAACAGTCCAGGGGCAGAGTGTTACAGGAGAAACAACAAAAGCAACAAAAATTGCCTTGATTTCCATGATTGCATCTCTGCATGGGACCCGGCATAGTAGCATAGCCAGTGTGTCATGGACCCCAGGGCAAGAACCCGGCGCGCTTAAAGCCCTGGCTTGCTTGCACCTGAAAACAGCGCACTCAGGGCGACTGTCACATGCAGACGCATGTGCTCCACTCGTTAAAACACAGAGCCGCCTTGCACCGCACTACTCCATGCTGCAAATCCTCCTGCAGCGTGCATACAGCTGTGAGGCGTGGAAATGGAGCTCAAACTTGCTCTGTTTTGACCTTTTCACTTTCCAAAATTATGCCATGAGTCATTTCAACTTAAATTCTAAATAAACATATTTTTACTAAAGGACATATTGCACCTGATCTATATTGGACACATTGTTTTGAAATATCTTTATTGCATCAATATAACCAACATCTTGGATCAGAAGTTTCTGCTCCTCATCCCAGCCCTGTGCATATTGGTGCATTCACAGAAAGGTTTTCTGGGAACATGTGCTCCTGTCACTAAGCATTCTGATTTATTTAGATGTTCCTCACACCGGCATTGCAACCTCGTCTTTATTTTTAATTCAACACCGATAACAAAATAACACCCACAGCGTCTGATCCAGAAACACAACCGACTGCATCAACAAGTTGTCAAGGCTGTTATTGAATTGACTGATTGTGCCTTGGGTTAAAAGCTGCAGCTAATTCTCACATTTCAAGATTAAATTCGATGTTAAAATGCATGTTGTAAAAAAAACAAAAAAAAAAACAAGAATATTGTCAGATGAGCTCCAATGTGCTATAAGAAGGGGTCTATTCTGGTCCTTGTGTAGACGTTAAAAGCCAATATTTTGGTTTTGTTACTTTTCAGACCATTATAAAAGTTCATTAATAATGGATTCTTAATGAATCAGTCCCTTCTGTGTCATGAAATTATAACTCTTTGCCTAAGGCCATAGGAAGATCAGGCAAGGGCTTGAGAAAAGGCTGTAAGTAAGAGGTTAAACACTTGCAGAACAAGAGAAAGTAGTTTCTGAGCTCTACTGTTCCTTTACTACAACAGGCAGGGTTGGACCCGCAGCTTCATACCTGAGAATGCGTTGTTGGTGTTGAGGAAGTAAATTTCTTCTCTGCCATCTCCATCAATGTCACAAGCGGCCACACCAATGGCGTTTCCCTGGCGGTCCCGCAGGGCGTAGTATGGAGAGCTCCGCTCATCCACAGCAATGTTGACCAGTCGCTTCTTTTGTTTGTCGTATTTCAACACCAAGTTGGCCCCGTTATATCTGGAATGGGAGAAGTTTAATTCAGTCACACTCTTATCAATCAAGGAGAAATCTAATTGACTGCCTTATTAACAGGGATTCCCTGAAACCAACAAAGTCCACACATGTAGCGTCACCAATAGTAAATAACAGTGCAATGCATGAACATTATCATTGCCTACCACATTCTAAGTAATGATGTATGCCTGGTTGCGGGGTCAAAAATCTCTGCTGCGGTAGCTAAGTTCTTCCCTACTCCAGATTTCAATATTTCTGATTGAACCAACACATTTTGCTGAAAAGAAACGTCAAGCCATGATTCACCTGACAAGTACTCTACATGTCTTTGAATTCGTTTTTTACATTCAGAATGCTAGACTCAGCCAGAGAAGGGGGTCCAAGACATGATACAGCCAGTAGCTGGTGCTAGCCGATAAATACTTGTGAGGGTTCAGGGCACTTTGCAAGCACTCTGGGAAGCTTCTGTTCCTCTAGGAGGTTCATGGAGCCTGTCATGCATGTACTGCTATGCCTTCTCAGAGTGTGCGTTCCTGTGTATCGAGAATGCTGTGAAGTACATAAAGGGTTATTATGCGCCTGTCTAGGAGCCACTTGATTTTTTTTGTAGCCCCAAGAAAGAAGGTGGACATGTTATACAGGACGAGCTTGATATACCTGCACCCCTTGTCCCTTCAGATTCCTGAGCTGCTCACTCCTCTTCTACCTCCATGAACAAGTTAATATAGCTAGAGTTGTGTGTGTCTGGTCTAGAACAACATATTCTCACTGGAACAAGGAACGCTCCTTGTGCTAACCTTACTGGTATTCACCACATCAGAGGATGACCTGTGGCTTCCAATGAACCTTCACCTTGACGAAGACCTCCAACAAGGGCATGGTCACTGTTAACACCTGAATAAAGGTGGTGCTCTTACTTTATACCCCACCCCCATTATTTTCTCTGTCAGAGCAATGCTGAATCCCACCAAAAGTACCTGATTGGTTGGCAGGCAATCTGAGTACAACTCACAAGCTTTGGTGTCATTATAGGATGTCAGAAATAAACCACTGAACAAGAGACACTAAGATCAAGTGCCAAGCTGGCTATCCCGGCTCTCTGAATTACCTCCGTGGGGTTTAGGATGGGTGCTGCTTTTAGGTTTGTGATGCTGCCATTATCCAGACTAGAGGGCCCTTCTTGCCTAATTCTACAAACATACCCCTGACAGTGTCCACACAAAGGTGTAGGACCAGCATGTTCTTTCAAGACAGAGATGCAAGTTACTTGCAAAACAGTGCAAAGTACTTGCATTTAGAATGATTCATCTATGGATGAACAGGCAGCAGTGGGAGTCTGAAATAAAAGTTATCGCGGAAGAAAAGAAGAAAAGAAGCATAGACTTTCATCTATCTTTACACAAGTGTTCTAAGATGCTAGTATTCATGGTAAAAAGAAATATTGATGGACGGAATGCAGAACAAATCAAAACATTCACCCCCAAAGAGAGATCTGGGTTAAATCCATCATTCTTTTGCTCATCATGTCACCCCAGTTTAGACCTGGCCATATGCAAATCAGTCTTGACCCTGTGCCGCATGGGAACAGTCCAGCCCGAACTGCCAAGCTAGGTCCTCCCTGGACCGGAAACAAGCATCCTAGGACCGGTTTCGGGGTTTTCCCCCTCTTCAGCCAGGATAAATTGTACTGGGGTGAATGTATGACATTGTTCTGCATTCTGTCCATCAATTGTTGTTTTTGCATTTGTCACCCCGAGCGGGACGGGTATGCTCATTTGTGAGTCCCGTGCTCTTCATGCCACTGGAATCGAGCTATCCTGGCAGAAGAGGGGTGAAACCCCGAAACCGGTCCTAGGATGCTTGGTTCCAGTCCAGGGAGGACCTGGCTTGGCAGTTCGGGCTGGACTGTTCCCATGAGGCACAGGGTCAAGACTGATTTGCATATGGCTGGGTTCAAACTGGAATGGCATGGTGAGCAACAAAACGATGGATTTAGGCCCAGATCTCTGTATTGGGGTAAATGTATGACATTGTTCTGCATTCTGTCCATCAACTGTTGTTTTTGCATTTGTCACCCCAAGTGGGACGGGTATGCTCAGACGTGAGTCCCGTGCTCTCCATGCCACTGGAATCGAGCTATCCTGGCAGAAGAGGGGTGAAACCCCGAAACCGGTCCTAGGATGCTTGGTTCCAGTCCAGGGAGGACCTGGCTTGGCAGTTCGTGCTGGACTGTTCCCATGAGGCACAGGGTCAAGGCTGATTTGCATATGGCTGGGTTCAAACTGGAATGGCATGGTGAGCAAAGAAACGATGGATTTAGGCCCAGATCTCTGTACTGGGGTGAATGTATGACATTGTTCTGCATTCTGTCCATCCACTGTTGTTTTTGGCTATTCATGGTAGGCATATTGACAGTTCCAGGTGCCTGCTATAGCCTAGGTCCCTGTGAGTAGTACAAGGATTGGTGCAGGCGGGGTATAACAGATGAGGTTTGTATCTTAGTTCCCCCAACCAGACTGATTCCAAACCCAGTGAGAGGGGAACAAACCCCAGAACTGATTTTGAGTGACCACAGACTGCTCATATCCCTGCCACATCTCTGCTCTGGGAGGGCACACATAATCTGCAGAAAGGAGGAAAGGCTCCACCATCTTGAATTTTAGGAGTAAGGTGCACTGTGTGGTTGTTTACAGTAGGGCAAACAGGAACGGCTGAAAAAATAGGGATAAAGTTGCCCCGGGAACCTTTTCCCCCTTTGGTGAGGTGGGGCAGGAGTCACCCTCACTCACTAGCTAGTACCATAAATGTGGCACCCCAAAACTCCCTCCTCAGAATATTTTCTGGATGTGTGGAGGAACAGAAGAAGGACTGCTCCTGCTGTCTGAGGCCTGTGTGAAGACCAGAAGGGATGAGTCTGCACCCACTTGTACCTGTGGCAAATAAGTGTACCCTAAGGGTCAGTTGGCAGACCTCCTGCGAGGCTACAGTGACACAACAGTCTGCAGAAAGCATTTTCCTTAAAGTTCCCAGCTTACCAGTAGCAACTAGACATTTTGGAATTAAGAGACCACCAGAAAACCTAGACCAACCACACAAGCAAATTCGGCCAAGGATGTCATTCGCTGGGCTGAAGAAATTGTTTTTTCCTGGCTGGAGCTTCTCTGCAGCAGCAAATCAGTTTCAGCGAGAATCAGTCTTGTGGAACTCCTCATCAGACAGAGCCTACAGCCTTGCCCCCTGGGGGATTCCGGGATCCCAGGACTCAGAGACTTGAGGATGAAAGTAGACATCTTGACTTGGAGAAGGCATGAAAAGTTCCCAGTTGATGAGTGAACCTCTCTGGGTGGTTAAACCTTGAAAGTTAGAGTTATTATTCTTTGAGCCAGGTGGTCACCCACCCCAAATAGTAATCAATTTTTTCACCATGCTGTAAAATCTAAGGGAAGGTAAAGGTTTGCATTGCAATTGTATTTTATATACTGCGTAAATTTGGTTTTGGAAAGGATAATAATGCCATGCTATCCTATCTATTGTACATTCCGGCATGAGAATGGTACTTTACATATCAGAGCAATGTGGTTCCTGTTATGCCCTCATAATTTACAAACTCTTATGTGGTTTTTGAAAGGGAAGAAGTATTTCACCTACCCCGGGTGATACATGTTTTTATACTAGGGAAGTGTGAACAATGACACTGCACCACCTAAATCCCAATAGAAAACTCTAATGTCTAAGGCCTGACACTGTATAATAAGTCATGTCCACCAGTCTAATCACCAATACCCACAACTATGGTATCCTAAACAAACTCTTGAAAAAGTCAGCACAGGATTTTGCATCAGCACTTATTTATTGGGGTTCACTGTATTACATCAGCACTGTGCCATGGCAAAATGTATATTATGCTGGCAAAAGTTAGTGTTATGTGTGGTGTGCGAAATTCCCAAACTTACACCACACTGTGCAATTATGTTGTCATTTGTAGCAAAATTCTAACTCGGGGATAATGTGAACTCCCACAAGGTGAGCGGGTGTTGTTCACACTTGGTTTTTAGCATGAAAGGGACCCTTAGGTCAAAATTTGATGAGGACACATTTCACTCTAAAATCCAGCGATAAATGACAGATTTTCATTTTGGGTAATTGCGTATAATTTTCCATAATTGTGCTATTACGCAAATGCAAATTGGGCAAATTTTGCACACCCCTAATATGTACTCCTCCTGTGCCACAAATATTTGCCTGATGTACATCCAATTTCTTAGAACATTTACTTCATCTATGTTGAGGAACACACATGGTTTTCTGTTTTGGAGAAATATTGCTTCGGAGTACACTACCAGTCCATAAAGCGTTGGAATATTTCATGACTTTCAATGTGAAATTGCCTGCAAGTTTTATGACATTTTTAAATGCTCTTTCAAATACACAAATACTCTACCTATGCCCATTCGTTTGAAATTTCTTTGGGTTGAACTGACAATAAATTTTCCTATGTAGATTAGATTTACATGACCCACTCACATGAAGTCGCTAGTATGAAAACTTTTAACAGGACAGATTTCATTTCACAGTGTGACTCTGCTGATAATATTGTAAGATGTTACTTACCCAGAGACTGAACTGTGCTCTTCCAAAGAAACACTTTGGGGCTGATTACGATGGACCGCGATCCCGTGGTGGCAGTCCCTGGAATGCCAGACTTCCAGTCTACTGCTGAGGTAGTTGAGGTCTGTTCTATTGTTCATTATACTGCCCGTATCGTTTTCTCTTTTGCTGTCTGTAACCGCTGTTGTCTGTCTTCCCCTGTGCCTTTTTTTCTCCTGTACCCTTCTTCCCTTCTGTTCCCATCGTCACCCCCGTGATCTGTGCCCTTTTTCTCTTCTGTGACCCCCGTGATCTGTGCCCTTTTTCTCCTCCTCGGGGACCTGAACTTCCACCTCGAGAACAACAACAACACCTACTCCTCCACCCTGATCGACAACCTCGGACTCAGACAACTCGTCACCACACCCAACCACTCCGCCGGCCACACGATTGACCCCATCTTCTCTGCAAGCTCCCACGTCTCCTTCAACCACACCATCGAGCGCCACTGGACCGATCACCGCTGCATCCACTTCACCTTCCAGAAACCCACCACGCACCACCGCACCCAACATATGCCACGGCGCTTCTGGAGCAAAGTCACCAAAGACCAGCTTTCCACCACCCTCGCCGGAGCCCACCCGCAGATCCGACCGACCCCGACACCGCCGCTCGCAACCTCAAACAGTGGATCAACGACTGCGCCAACACCCTCACCCGCTCAAGAAGCCCTCCAACACCCACACTACCAAGAAAGCCAGCTAGTTCACCGAAGACCTCCAGGCCTCCAAGCGAATCTGCCGAAAACTCAAAAAAAACTGGCTCCGTGAACGAACACCGGAAAGCTACACAGCCCACAAAAACGCCACCCGCAGACACCACCACCTCATCAGATCCGCCAAAAGGACCTCCTTCAAAGATCGCCTAGACAACAACGCACACAACAGCAAAGAGCTCTTCAACATCATGAAGGAACTCTCCAACGCCAGCTCCAACACCAACGACATCCCACCTTCACAAGACCTGTGCGACTCGCTGGCCACCTTCTTCCATCGCAAGATCGCAGACATCCACGACAGCTTCAACGCCGTCACCACCCCGGCAACCACTGAGACCCACTCTCCCACAACCACCACCCGCACCGACTGCCTGATCGCCTGGACCAACATCAACGACGACGACACCATCAAGATCATGAACACCGTCCACTCCGGATCCCCGGAAGACCCCTGAACACACCACATCTTCTACAAACCCAGCAGCACCATCGCACCCCATCTCCGGAAAACCATCAACATCTCCTTCAAGACAGCGACCTTCCCAGAGAGCTGGAAGCACGCAGAGATCAACGTCTTACTCAAGAAACCCAAGGCAGACCCCAAGGACCTCAAGAACTTCCGACCCATCTCCCTGCTCCCGTTCCCGGCGAAGATCATCGAAAAGACCGTCAACAAACAACTGACCAGCTACCTCGAGGAGAACAGCATCCTGGACCCATCCCAGTCCGGGTTCCGCAGAAACCACAGCACCGAAACTGCCCTCATCGCCGCCACCGATGACATCAGGACCCTGCTAGACAACGGAGAAACCGCGGCCCTCATCCTCCTGGACCTGTCAGCCACCTTCGACAAGGTCTGCCACCGCACACTATGAACACACCTCTATGACGCCGGAGTCCAAGAGAAGGCCCTGGACTGGACCTCCTCCTTCCTCTCCGGCAGAACACAGAGCGTCTGCCTCCCCCCTCCCGCTCCAAAGCCACTGTGATCATCTGCGGCGTACCCCAAGGCTCATCCCTCAGCCCAACGTTGTTCAACGTCTACATGGCACCACTCGCCCACATCGCACAACGGCATGACCTCAACATCATCTCCTACGCCGACGACACCCAGCTGATCCTCTCCCTCACCAAGGACCCCCACACCGCCAAAACCAACCTCCACGAAGGAATGAAGGACGTCGCCGACTGGATGAGGAACAGCCGACTGAAGCTGAACTCGGACAAGACGGAGGTCCTCATCCTCGGATCCACCCCCTCGGCCTGGGACGACTCCTGGTGGCCGACTGCACTAGGAACACCCCCAACACCCACCGACCACGCACGCAACCTAGGGGTCATACTCGACTCCACCCTCTCCATGACGAAGCAGGTCAACGGCGTCTCCTTCTCCTGCTTCAACACCCTCCGCATGCTTCGCAGGATCTTCAAGTGGATCCCTACCAAAACAAGGACAGTCACCCAGGCCCTCGTCAGCAGTAGACTGGACTATGGAAACGCACTCTACGCAGGAGCCCCGGCCAAACTCCTGAATCGGCTTCAACGCATCCAGAACGCCTCCGCACGCCTGATCCTTGACATCCCTCGCCGCAGTCACATCACACCCCACCTGAGAAACCTGCACTGGCTCCCTGTCAACAAGAGGATAACCTTCAAACTCCTCACCCACGCACACAAGGCACTCCACAACACCGGACGTTCGTACCTCAACAGCCGGTTCAGCCTCTACACCCACACCCGCCAGCTCCGCTTCGCAGACCGCACCCTCGCCACCGTCCCCTGCATCCGAAGAGTGACCGCCGGCGGCAGATCATTCTCCCACCTTGCCGCCAAGACATGGAACACCCTCCCCATTCGCCTGCGGCAGACCGAAGACCTTCTGACCTTCAGAAGACTCCTCAAGACCTGGCTCTTCGAACAGTAGCAGCTCCCCACCCCCCAGCACCTTGAGACCCTCGCGGGTATGTAGTGCGCTTTACAAATGCCATGATTGATTGATTGATTGATACTGACCCTATTTCGATTACGGCGGTGGGACCACAACAAGCTCGCCGCAACACCTGGGGATGATGGATCCCGCAGTGGCGGTGTGGCGGTGAAAGGCCCTAATATGCTGGCCGTGCCGCTGCATCACCGCCTAGCATATCGGGAGTTTCTTCACTGCCATAATTTTCATGGCGGTGAGGCCGTCTTAAAAACTGTGGCGGTGAGGAAACAAATGGGGCCATAGAGGGCCCCCTGTTTCCTCCGGGCTATTGGGTGCCTGCATGGGGCACATGCCCCCCTGTGTGCATTCACCCCCTTTCCTGCATGGCATAGTCTGCATAGTCCATGCCAAGCAGGAACAGCAGTTGGCGCTCCCCTTGTGGTGCCTTTTTAATGGGCATGACCGTGGGACCGCCAAAGCACTTGTCCGCCAGACACGAGGAAACTCGTAATCTGGTGGGCAGTGTCAGTACATCTTTGGTGGTGTGAGAGCGGTGAGCTGGCATGGCAGCCAGCTCTTACACCGCCAAACTCGCAATCAGGCTCTTTGTCCAGGTGGAACACCAAAGATTGCACCAGTCCTGAATATCTGTTGGTCTGGCCCCTAACTTCCTCAGCTATAGAATGTAAGTGGCTCTTTGAGGTAGGTATTCATGTTCACCTTTAGCAGAGGGATTATAATAAGAAAAGGCTGTGTGTCTGATGCAAGAAGCAACACAGGAGATCTCAAGAAGCTGAGTGAAAACTGCTGTTGCTAGGAGTCTTGCAATAATTGATCTTCATGACCATAAGATCATCCCTGCCCCAAGTGACGACCACAATAGTCAGAATCTCTGTGCGCACATCTTTTGTCCCTGCAGATGTGGTTACACTAGACTTCAAAGGTCTCATTCTACCCCTGAGGTTCTGTACCCCTCACCTTTTACTTTCCCCATGCCATGATGCATTTATCACATAAGAAGACTTCACTCCCACTACTATCCCTTGGGGGAAGACAAGCCCATTTTGTGGCACTCATTCATGCTTGGCTGGATTACCGTAACAGTCTTTATTATGACAAAGCTCCAATTCATCCAGAATAAGGTGGACATTTGGTAGCCAATGGTCCCCAATTTTGTTGTGCTAAACGCATTCTGAATTCCTTACATTGACTTCCAATTGGTATATTATGCTTGAAGAATGTTGCATTGAGAATCTTACACTGGGCATACTTTGCTTCATTGCAATTTCCCATTCTTCATTGCAAAAAGACTTGAGAGACAGATTCTGACCAGAAGACTTCTGTGGGCTTCCTCTGTTCACTTTTGCATTACTTGCTTACACAGAATGCTCTTTTGGGGAAGGTGTTTGAGCCTTCTGAACTCAAGCCCCGCAAATCTGTAATATCCTTCCTCATAGCTTACAACAAACTTCACTCCATTCTTTTCCCCTATGCCTTTCTTTTTTGTTGGAACCAAGAAACCTTCGGGTCATAGTGAACTCTAGAAATCCCCCAAAAATTAACATTAACTAAATAAATAAATCAATAATCGTGGAGGACCATCACTGAGTACATGCCTAAGGCTCTGGAATACAAATGCTTGCCATGACAATGCAACACACAATTCCCTGTGCTGACCGGCGAGGGGATCTGTGTGTGCCCGAGGTCTCACAGAAATGCCCAGAAGGTAGCTCTACTGTTACACACACAACATTGGCATGGCAACGCAGCCTCAGGAAAGAGCAGCTAGACTTTGTTAAATGTCTTCACAGAACTGAAATTTTTATCGGTGAACACCACAAACTGCACCTTGCTACAGGACCAGTAGGCTTGAAATGGAGCGCCACAGACATGGTTACTGCCCATAGTGTTCCGCACGCATGTATAAGTTCCAAGCAGTGGTCAACTTAACTCACTGGGAGGATAATGAGGTGATAGTTTGCCAAACTGTTGAACCTTCTCATGTGAATACAAAGCTCAGCTAAATTTTAAAAATTTGGATTTTGAAATTTAGTGGTCTCACAGTATGATCTGGCCCTTGTGGGTCCACAGACAAGATGCATACTTTTTGTAAAGATCACACAGTTGCCACTGACTTTTGGGCCTCGGAGAACTGGCAAAGAGTCCTCCACATATCTTAAAAATGTAAATCAATATTACTTTCTAATAAAACATATGGCTAGTGTTAACTACTTTTCATCCTCAAAGTCCGTATGGTGTAAAATTAGCAAGTAGTATCATTCATTATGTTCACCCACCACTGCATCCTTGGAAAGTGTAACTCAAATATAAAACTGCCGTAGTGGTGCAGCACTATAAATGTATGCACGAATGGCAAAACATGACATTTACATCTTCGTCATTATAATGCACATTCATTGTAATGGAAGCAATGCATGTGTCCTATTCAATGGCAAATCTATTTTTGATGTGTCACCGGACACTCAGATTGGTCAGAATTCTAGGATAGTTATCATTCATAATACTGAATAGGACCAAATGTTGGTTGTTGTTGCACTGGAGGGTAGATTATGGTTGACTAGAGGAAAGTGCCTATATATATCCGATATATCCGAGTCATCCAGTATAATAAATACCTGTGAATTATTTAACAAATTCATTGTTGAAACACGTGAGTGTGAGCCCACAGGCTACTGCTGAGAAGCCCTCGGATGGTACTAACCCTTAGTCTGGCGTTCAGAGCCCCTAATATAGGCTGGGGCGAAGAGGCAGGCTGAAACACAGTGGGGAGGCAAGTGATTTGGCTACTGTTCCAGTGGAATCTGCATATGAAATTTGAGCCATGACTTGGAGCTACTTCTTCTGAGCTGACAATGTAGATTAATAACTTCCACAGCTGTCCATCAATGACTTTCATACATCCAGTTTGATGGCCCTGACTCCGTCTACTTGTCTGTTTCCTAGTTGCTTTTAATTATATATTTAGAGTTGATTTCCCCAACAATTGCATCTTTTTCACCCATCACAATATGGTGGCCAGATATGTAAGGCAAGCAAGGTATTGCTCCTACTGTGTCCCATTCTTCCCACTTTCTTTTGTCATTTCCAACTTATTATATTTGGGCCCACTAGGATGGGCGGGATTATATGGGGGCTCTGTCACGAACGTGAGTTACACTGCACATATTGGGAGTGATCTACTCATCTAGTATTGGGACCAAAAGTTTCCACCGCCACGGTTTCTGTACCTTTGAATTGCTGAATGGCCAGTATATTTGAATTCTTCCAGTTACCACTTGTGGCTTACCAACCACCACAAGACACCATCCAACACAGATTCTGCCTTTCCAGCAGGTATATGCTGCTAACTTCGCTCACCAGCTAGGACTGACCATCCAACTTACACTTTTGTTTATACTTGTGTTAATAGTTTTGGTAGTACCAGTAACCCCTACAATGTTTGGTGCCATTTGCCACTTATTGGTTACAAAATAATCACAAAATGTGTATTTCTCCACATGGGGACTAATTCGCCATAAAAATATACATAGCCTGACTTATTTGTTGGCCATATCCAAATGTTATGTATATTTTATTCATCTGGAAAGGATCTAGCGTGATCCCCTTTTTCGAACTTGTAAATCATCTCTATGATGAGATGGTTTGACTGTATACAAAAATTATCTATTTGCTTTGAGTTGTGTTTATATTCATCTATGACATCTGATTATGATAGTGTGCTGTATATATTGTGTACATTTCTTATAACCGTGGTTATAATATCAGTCTGTGTGTTGTATGTTTCATTTCAGATGAATTCACTGAAACCAGACCCCTGAAGAAGGGCTAACTTTGAAATGCATAGAGGTATCCTATAAATGGATTCGGATACCTATCATGTGACCAGAAATAAATGAAGAAACTTTTGGATCCAAATTCTGTGCAGCTTGGAGGAATTTTGTGGGAGTAACCTGAGATGACTTTGGTTAAATAGATTAGACCCCCTTCATAGGAGGAGCACATATGGGAGACAGAGTTCATGTTTTTACCTGTCCATGTGTTAGTTGCCATCTGCTTCTAAGACATGAAATGTGATTTTAGACTGTGAGGTTTCCTAGCAGTCTCTGCTATAAGACATAGCTCTTGAGGTATCACAGGCAATGTGTATTGATCTATTTAATGGGAATACACTTTAAAAATAAAACTTGTATATATGTAAACTGGGCTGAATAGAGATACGGGGAAAGTAATGAGATATGAAATATATTCTGTCTGAGCTAAGCTGAAGTGTGAATCAAGTCAGAAGTCTAGGGGAAGTAAGCAGTGGTCCTGGGGGCCACTTGCCTGCTCCTGGCTACATTTTCCCAAACAGGGAACTTTGTGTTTTTCTGAAAGCAGCATTTGTTCCTTTAAGGAACATCAGCTGCTAAACATAAAATAAAATGTCTCGTTTTGAGAACAGATAGTCTGCCATCTCTTGCAGGCCACCATCACTGTGTTTGTGACCAATCACAGTGTGGAAATGTGCCTAAAGTGAGGGTCAGCCTCTCATCCACAGGTCTGAAGACTAACAAAATAGACATCGGCACTGGAGTTGGACTAAATAACAAGTTTATTAATCATTCATGAGTGGGACCACGTCCACACAACACTCTCAAGTGTTGCAGGAGGAGGCACCCTGGATTCACAAACCATCGGCCGTTTACAGTCAAGTTGCAATGTAAGCATGTGGACAGAAATGGAAAGAACAAGTTTAAACACAGAAATGGCTATCGGCAAACAAGGGCAGATAGATGGTCAGCAAAGTGGGAGGAGGAGCAGGAATGCTTATGGCAGCAGTAAATGGTCGACAGTTAACATCTGAGACCAGGTGTACTGGCAGCTACAAACCCCCAGCTCGTACATTACTTAGCCATGTCAGGAGGTCAACTAAAATAGATGACACAAGCAGAGTGAAAAGGCGAGCAGCAGAGGATGAAAGAATTATGAAGGAAACAAAATGGATGCCACAGCCAAAATGGCTGTCACTTATGGTAATGTCAGATATTACACGTTTCCACAACAGGGGGGTCGCATATTGTGACCTTGCTAATTTATACTCATTGGGCAGGTCATTCTCAATTCCATGTGACTGAAGATTTTGTGATGCAACCGAATAGTAAATAGGACCCATTGCAAAATTAAAGACTGGTAGATACAGCATTTCCCAACACTTTTAGCACCCATGCTGGTCCTATGCTCTTTTTTGAACATATTAAACTATATAAATATTATAAACAGAGATATTTAGCATTTATTCAGTCATCAGTTCTCAGATAACATAAAGATCAAGTAACTTCAGTAATAATGTTTTCCCCAACTGTGATAGCTTTTTGAAACCACAGCTTATTGAAGAACTTTGTATTGAACATGAAAACTTCATGGAAAATAATTTACTTCTCCTGTTAATGTCTCACCACATGGCAATTCTAGTTTGTCCCCACTCCCCAACCCCCTCCCTCCATCCCCCCCCCCCAAAAAAAAATCATGAACGTGTTTTAAGATTGCCTTTTTCCCTGCCACACTTACAACAGATCTCGTTGCACACACAGGCTTAGCTTTTTCATTTCCAGTGGTGTCCAATGAAGTCTGCAGCAGATTATTTTAGTTGCCTTGGAAGCATGAATACCAGAGTTTGAGTCATATGATAGGTATTTGTCCAGTTCTAAAGTTGTATTTACAAAACCCAGTTCTGCAGCCCAGTAAGTAGCTTCTGCAGTCTAAAAATATGCCCCGGATGATTTGACCAATTTCATTATAGAGAATAGAAGTAGATCACAAAGCTGTTTTTTTCAATATCCCAATTAGAATTAGGCCATGAATGTGTGTTTGTGCATCAATCATTTGTGTTTTCATGGAGTGTTTAAAGAATTGCTTTAGTTTCAGATAATTAATATGCTCAGATCTCGTTTTACTGCCAATTTCAAGGAAGGTCAAGAGTTGATTTACTATCTAAAAGTCACAATCTGGTTTATTGCCTTGTGTATTAGGCCAATTTATGATTTAATTTTCAGGTTATTCAAAACTGATGAAGATTCTAGTTTCCTCAGTACCGCACAACTCCTACAATTTATGTTGTAAAATACTTGCTTTGCCAACATTAAACTGACACCTTACAGTATGTCATATTAAGTAATTGTATAGAAACAAGTATTCTAAAAGAAAGAACATAACCAAAGTTATTAACAAAACAAAAACAACCTCTTCTCATGGAAACTCTGACCCAATAATAACTACATAATGGTGATGTTCACTGTGCAATTACATACGAGTGTGATTTTATTGCACAAAACACAGTGGTATAAAAATCCAAAATTTCCCAGGGTTCTGTGGAATATGGTAAATTATTAATGGAACCCAGTAAAATAGGGGTTTCATCAAGGGAACAACCACTGCACTGTTAGGGACACTAGGGTTCCCAAAGCAATGGAGAACGAAGTTATGCAGCAGCATAAAAAATTATACAGCAAGAAAAATGAAATGATATAGGACATTCTCTGACAGTATGATGCTTTGAAGGAACAGAGAGTTTTTTTTTAAATCAGAGAATTATACACTAAATTGAGGGGCAAGTACAGTAAATCAAAACAAATATAATTCTGCAGGAAACATCAAAGCCACAGACTCGACATTGTCATTGTCGACTGTTTTATCAAAAATGATTTTATGAAAGTTAAATAGAACCTAAACATTCTAATGTCAATCAGTGCCCATTCTTTTGCTGCACCTTGAACAGAACAACTTCAACAATCTCGTTGTTCTACAATCAGAAGGAGTTTATAACTGCACAAAGCGCCTAATTAGGAGTGCGGTACTCTGAGGACCGCCAGACTCGCAGTGGAGCGGCGGTGGCAGGCCATCCACTGATGCACTGGCTGCCTGACTGCTCAATTACAACTTTGGCGGTCAGAATGCCATTGCACCACTGCAACCGCCAGGGTGGCGCAGCAGTCATTGGCTCAGCAATATGCTGGTGGTGCTGCTGCGGCACTGCCATGCAAATTAAGAGTTTCAGGACCACCAACGGTTGCGTGGAGGTTTTTTTTCCATGAAAAGTCTGGGGTGCTTGTTAACAAAGGGGGCCTACAGGGCCACTGTTGTTGCCCATGTGCATGGGTATGTCTGCAGGGGGGGCACAACATGTGTCCCCTGTGTGCATGCACCCTAGTTCTTGCACGGCATGGACTTTACGGTCCATGCAGTGGAGGAAGTGCTTTTGGCGTTCCCATTGTGGTGCTCATTTTCAGAGGCAAAAAAAGCCTGCCAGACACAAGGAAACTTGTAATCTGGCGGGCGGTCCTTACATGGATTTGTGGTGTCTGAGCGGGCCACTGGCGTGGCGGTCCGCTCCCACACTGCAAAACTCGTAATCAGGCCAAATACGTTTAAAAAAAAATTTGTACATTCTTATCTCCATTATTAGGTATTTATCTCTTCTTTGTACTGCATACAATTAAACAGTATAGTCCATTATTCCACTTACTAATTTGAATAAACAGATCTTCATTTGAAAAACACATTTTTAAAGCTGACTATCTCAAAATAAGCAAGTGTTCCAAAAAACACATGACTAGTACCCTGTATTATCATCTGAGAGAGTTCTTGGGGTTTGATGATATTTACAACCCACTCAACCTCCAGCCCCATGGTGTATGATGGCACCAAAACCCTATTATGGAAATGGTGGCCAATAGTATACCCTTTACATATTCTCTATAGATTATATATTTGGTGACATATTTCACAAACTGTAGTGAAACAAAAAATCATGTTTTGCAAGTACTGAAAAAATATGGAAAACATATCTGGGATTCCTGTGAACTAAAGGAAACGTTTGAAGGGTCTCTTAGCCATTCAGTATATATTACCATCAACAGACCTTTACCATTACCAGTACTCTTTTTCAACAATATTCACACTCATCCCATTCAAATTATTCACAAAACCTCTACCCAGAGGAGAAACATTTAATACATTATTTCCTTGCATACTTAATACCAACATGTTCGAATTTGTAACAACATGTTGCACCTTCAACAGAACAAGTAACAATCTGAATCAGTTGTCTGATTCTTACCACCTCTCTGAAAGAGCTTCGTCTGCCCGAACATTAATTTTTCCTTCCGCTCCTTTTGCTTGGAGTCAAAGCAATCACTACAATATTTGCATGCTTCCGTATTTCATCAATGCTCTTAGCCTGCCAACACATCACATTCGCCAATATTTGAGAACTCTGGATGCAAACCCAACATGAAAATGGATCCAAATCTGCTAATGCCTGCTTCTGTCTAATCTTCATCTCCACTATACTGTCCATAAATCTGCATTAGCCTCTCATAAATTGCATGGACTGACTGCTTAGGTTCCTGAGTAGATCTCATAATCTTTGATCACCTATCTCTTTCTCCGGAAATGTTTGTTTGAAATGTGCAATCACTTCCTAGTATTTTTCAGAAACAACAGAATCTGGGACATTATCAGGAAGCATTCTTGGGGTGGGGGGGGGGTCCTACTGTTGGACATGGTACGGTCCCTTTGCACTCAGAACACAAATCGGTCGGGACAATAATATTAAACAACGTATGCAAATCAACCAAAAGCACCTTTGAGACTGTCACTAATGTCTCCATTTATATATATATACTATTTACCTGTAGCCTTGTAAAACACAAGATCACATCTTGTGAAGGTACATGCACATAATCACCTTCATCCACTACTTGTAGGGATATTCAGCCACACCAAATCCTATTTCAGGTTCACCTGTAGTCACTTTTGCTTCTTTTTCTATTTTGGTCCTTTTCTTCTTTGGATTGCCACTCCCTTTCTGAATCCAAGCATCCTTATAGTTACTCAAATGTGACCTGTTTGATGCTAATAACTGTCTAATATGTGTGTGAAAAGTCAATAGACCATTTCATTCACTTCTTCATCATCACCTATATCCACTCTGTAGTTTCTTCCCCATTATTTATTTTTATATGTCAATGCCATACACTAATTCCCCAAACCTAGCCTACGCTTCATGTGCAAATCTAGCTGTTTCTTTACCAGAAACGTCAGTTAATCCTCATTATATGCAGTCAATTTGTCTACAACAATTGTGCCCTGCAACACTTGCCCAAATTCTATCTTTAATTGGAGATTATTAATTTCTCTCATTGCTGGATCAGTCACAGTAGCAGTAGTAATTGTACTAGTGACAGGAGCAGCTGTACCAACAATAGGTGTCATAATATAGTAGTAACAATCTCATTAGTACTTACTTCACTGTGAGGTGGTGCTTCATTGTATTGCACTTCCATTCTATGTGCACCTTTCCTTGCTCCCCTGCATCAATACCTTGAGGTGTTCTAGGTTTTAGTAAAACAGTACAAGGAGGAGGTCTTGGGCCTAATAAGTTATCTAAAAATCTATCCTGCTCATCAGTATCATTTAGTGATGTCTTCTTATTTCTTCTCTTTTTCTATCCCAATTTTTACTTTAACTATTCTCAGTGGCTAATGTATTTGTATCTGCGTCTTGACAACTGAAGGGAACACACACAATCCATGCATTGAGTCTTCTCTCCATGCTCTCTTCTGTATTTGTCATCTCAAATCTAACCGGGGGGTTACAGCATTTTGATTGTGGCAATTTATTTTATGTCATTCTTTCTCAATTTCTATGCAATTCCGTTCATTCAATGCTTCAAACTGGGTTGCAGTCTCTACTCATGCATCATACACCGCAAATACTCACATTGAAAGTACCCTACAAAGGAAATTCCATGTTCTTTGCATTACATATTGTATTTCGTTCTATAAACTACATACAAATATGGAGACCAGAGCTTAACATTATTTTGTATACAGGACAATCTTCTGATGGAATTTTCTCTCCCTCGGGTCACGGGAGCTTTAGACTTTATCAATGTAGCTACTATTTTTGCTCAAACCGATCCAATGCAAAACCCAAACAGCAACCAACGGTAACTAACCACTCACAGTGTGACTTCAGAACACACACTAACCAAATGCAGTGCAAAACACAACAGCAACTAGCCTATCACAGTGTGACTTGCTGTGAAGATTCACCAATTGCAACACGGCTCTCTAGCATGCAATGTTATGCTCTTGAAATCATGAAGAAGCCAACAAATAATTCAAGCAAACCTATATGAGGGAAAGAACAAAGCAGTCTTACTATGGCACTATCAATCACGTAAGTTTTTCCTCCAACAGCAAACTCACCCTTGATTAGCACTTCTATTCTTGTCTAGTAAAGAATGAAGAAACATCAATCGAGGTTAAGAATATATTCATCTAAGATTATATCTACCGAAGAAGGTCCCTAATATAGTGTGAATGTGGTGCCTCACAATACACTATTTTACTTGGCAGGCAAGTTCAACAAAATATAAATATCAGATTATTTTAGATTTTGACAAATCAATTAACAAATTCAGCAGAACACCAACATAGAGAATCACAATAGTTTATCAATTTCAATGGATTTGACAATAATAACAAAACAATCAATATAATGAATTCCAACATCAGAGTAATCAAACCTCCTAATGACCCGCAAATCAAGATTTCATAATCAAAGAGCTCGCACACTGTGTAATTCATGACATCACAAAAATCAGCTCACATTAAATTACAGGTAACACAATGGACTTGTTCTAAATTACAATCTCTCGAAATACATCTGCCATATAAATACTCACATTCCTTTGTTCAGAAACATCCGAACTATGTTGGTAATCCAATTTGGACAGACCACAGGAACAAAGTGTGTGAACGGAAATCAAAAGAAGGGGAATATTTATATCTCTAGATGTTTCCTAATCTCTTACTTCTGCAGTGTCCGCATTCTCCACCAAAATTGTTGCCACTATCTTATCTTTAAACAAAGCGCTTTTGCAGGATCGAACATGATGTTGTCCTCAAGAACGTGGGCTCAAAAGTGGTAAGTTTAAAACCATGAAGGTTTTTTCAAAATATTTAAGTTCAGTACAGAAAGCAAAAATAATGGTTAGTCTCAAAATCTGTCAAAATGAATATATGACGTTACAACACAAACTTTTACAATGCATGCCTTATACAATGTCGTTTTTACATCGCAACATCCATTACAACGCATGTTTTTACAACGTATGCCATTACAACGCATACCATTACATCGCATAATTTGTTTCGAGTAACAGTAGGGTAAGTGTTGGATAGTGTAGGGGTAAAAATTATTATTCCCACTCCAGTGAGTGCAACAGTAGGGTAAGTGTTGGACAGTGTAGGGGTAAAAATAACTATTCCCACTCCGGTGATTGCAACAGTAGGGTAAGTGTTGGATAGTGTTAAGGTAAAAATTACTATTCCCACTCCAGGGAGTGCAACAGTAGGGTCAGTGTTGGATAGTTTAGGGGTAAAAACAGTGCATTGTAATGGAATGCGTTGTAATGTCATGCGATATAGTGGCATGCGTTGTAATGGCTGCTTTGTAATGGCATGCAATGTAAAGGATGTTGCGATGTAATGCCTGCATTATAAAGGTAGTGAGTTGTAATGACTGAGTTGTAATGGTTGTTTCCCATCAAAATGCATTATAAATAGGGCACCCAGTTTTATGGTATTATGGCATTTTTTTTTGCATTTATCAATATTTATTTTTTTGCTCAGGACCAAAACCTTTAAACAGAATATCAAGTTGGACAACCTAGTGCAGTAAGCAGCTAAGTAGGCTATGACCATTACAAATACTATAAAGGGACCTGCAGAGCTGCTCAAAGATGCCAGCCTATGGACAACCAGAAACTGTCCGTCATTCATTTACACCACACTGCTAAGCTTCGCATCACATAACACAATATCCACATCTGATAGGAAACACTTCCTATACAGGATCAAAAAACAAAGGCAGCACCCTTCCAACCACTAAATATACACGGTGTAGCTTACTACCCATGTAGGCAAGTGCTTCTGTGCCTCACATACTGGTAATAAGTTCTATATAAATGCTGCAATACAAAGCCATAACTTATGTCGCCCGATATGCTCAGTACATCACTTTGCCAATTGCACATAAGAAAGTGGTCTACCAAAAGCAAAACATTACAGATGGTGTCAGACTACACACACACATACAAGTACACACACAAATATTGACCTAAACAAAATTAAAGAAAAGCTATGGAGTTATGATTATGAAAGAAAACCAAAAACACTTGGAATTGTCCCGTTATGGTAGCTGTGCAAACCACAATTGCAAAGCTTTTTAAATTTACATTGAGGTATTATGATCAAAACTAACCCGAACTTTGATTTAAGTGCGTTTTTTACATGGAAAGCTGAAAGTCTTTTGCTATTGCTGTATGAACATATACGGTGAGTTCATGTGGCAGTATGAATCCCCCTATATCACATGGCAGCCTAGCCTTTTACTGTGCAGCCTTCATCCTTGTGGAGTAGGTGTTGACTGAAGGACCTGGCTACAGGTCAAGCCATGCACAAGCCCACATTGCAGCTAACAAATGCTGCACTTCCATTTGTGGTCTGCTGCTGCACACAAAGATTGACAACTTTTCAAAATGCAAAGTCATTGCCAAATCAAAGCCTTTTTTGACCCTCATACCCCCCCTTTGACTTTATGACTCCACTTGACAGATGTGCATGGAAGCTGGGATACCAACACATGGCTAAACCTAACATGTTACAGAAAAGTAAACACGTACTTTCCAGAGAATTTTGGGGCCCATTATGATTGCGGGCGGACCTGAGTCCACCTGACATCCTCGCGGTGTTGGGACCGACCGCCAGACATGCGGCGGTCCCGCACCGCAAATTAGCATGGCGGCCGCATTCTGCATTTTAACATCGCGGCGGGTGCTGCTGACAGCAGCACCTGCCGCGATGTTAGAATCACATGCCTGGTATTTCACTACACCACATGGCAGGCACCACGTGGTGCCTGCCACTTGGCGCAGTGAAATGTAGGGGGGTACCATAGATACCCCCCAATTGCACCCCACCTCCCCCAGACACAAGGGGGCCCACAACGGGCCCCTGGACGCAATCCCCACCAGCCTTTCAATGGCGACGTTGCCGTCATGGAAAGGCCTTTCGAAATCGACATCCTAACATGGCGGACGGTGCCTGCTAGGAAAAGCCACCATATTAGAGCCCCTGCTCCGCCCACCAGGCAATCGGACTTTCCGTCCGCCGCGATACCCTCCACCATCATAATGTGGCGGTGGGTAAATCTCATGACCATGGCGGAACGATAGCCACCGCCGGCCCGGCGGTGGCGATCGTTCCGCCATCACAATGAGCCCCTGAGTTTGGATTTGTCAAAGAGTGCCAAAGTAAGCAGAAAATTTGTAGTTTTTGATTCCCCATCCCTTCCCCCATGCCTCCTTGATGGAGTTGCATGAAAATCAACATATCAAAAGTAGGTTAAACATGCCAAGTGTGCTAAATTTCATGCACAACTAGAACATGGCATCAAGGTAATCGCAAATCAAAGATGTTTGAAAGCCTCATCAAATTTGCCTTACTTTATTGGATCTCATTGAATCCAGGTACCCCTGTGCAGGGAATGAAGTTGCTAACAGCCTCCAAATTTTTGAACAGATTCATTAGCAGCACCTAAGATACAATCAAATCATCTACACACATTTGAAAATATCATGAGTAAGCTAAACATTCCAAGCGCCTGCAAAATATCCTGCAGTTTGTCAAATGGTGCTAAAGGTAAAGGCAGCTCAATAAACACCCTTTCACCCGTTAAGGTGTCTCTATAATGCAACCCCTTGAAGGCTGCTCAACATGTTTTTCAAAATCTAACTTCTCAGAAACTACTAAAAGGATTTTCAACAAAACAAAGGACTCAATTTACATTTTTCAGACAGGGTATTCCATCACAAACGTGATGGAGTATTCCGCCCCCTAAACTCTCATTTCCCACACCTCGTTTAGAGATGGGTGCACTGTAAGTATTCCATTGATGGTGCCTTCATTGGCATTGTCAACAGAACACTGCCTCCGACAGAGTAGGGGGCCATTGGAGAAATGATCTGCTCTATTTCAGGTGGACGGAGTAATTGTCTTTTTGTACCTCACCGTCAAGAAAATCTATATATAAAGACAAAAATTTCAAAGAAAATAAACTGGTGTCTGCACCTGGTCCTTTGTATTCTATAGTGATGAGTTTGCATATATCATCCATCCATACATCCAGTGGAGTTCTAGTTATGTCCGAGTTTCCATAGGAAAGGCATTTTGGCTTTTTAAAAAAATAACTTTAGCACCCTTTGTGAATCTGCACAAAAACTTTCCCAAAAAGTTCTCACTTCGTCTCCTTCATAGAAAGTTTCATACTGAACCACCAAGCGGGTGCGAAGAAAAAAAGGGGGGGGGGGGCAAAGCATCAATTGCCCATATTAATTTCCATAGGTAATATTGCTCTATGATATAGTATAAAGTGGCTGAACGCAATTATAGCAAATTTGGCAGTAAGTTAGAACTTTACTCAGAAAGCATGCTTTTCGTTATCTGGTGCAAATCAGTTCAACTGTTTTCGAGAAATTAGTGTTTAAAAGGGGCTTGGTTTGAGGATGGATGGGTTAATCGCCTAGAAAATGTAGTGATATCTGGAAAACTGCACGAACTGTTAACAATATACTTAAATCCCATTGGTTGAGGACGTCTTTTGTCTTATTCGCCAGTGGCCTCTTGTGGTACCCGGGACCATACCACGATACCGCATACTCTGATTGGCCAGCTGCAACATCTCCGAATAATGTTGCTGTGGCTATTACAAGAGTCAGGACTTTGTCACTGTGTCCAGAAAAAACAAACAATAATATATTTGGAAGGATGGTACGGATATCCGGACCCTCCAAGCACTTTTCAGGGTGGACCCAGAGCAATTGCCTCAATGATTAAAATGATTTCCCCCCAGGCGGTGATTTCCACACTACCCTCATGGGACCCAGTTGCTGTGCAAGCGACCATCCTATGGTACTGAAGCACTGTGCAACCTCCCTAGGGGATGCTTGCACAGTGCCGCAGTACCAACGGGCAGACGTTTGTGTGGCAAGTAAAATAGGAGTGCCACAGTCCCAGTAAAATTAGAAAAAAAATACTAAAAGGATAAGCGAATGCAAGGGTTGGCAGCACATGGAGATTGGGCGTAAGGCATGGCGAAAGGCCAGGCTCCGTGGCTAACCCTCACTCCACACAGATGTGCAGCATATACATAGGGGGTTGTCCGACATGAGGAGGAAGGTGGGGGGGTAACTGCAGATGGTCGTGAAAAATAAAGGTTGGCTACATGCAAAGGATTGGCTGTAGGTCCAATTTGGATTGTGATTGATAACGCCCAGTAATTTACTACATAAAAACAAATGTTTAGGTTTTAAGACCTTAACTTACGTTAAAGAGTAACCCAGAAATTCACTGAAAAGTGACGTTATTGTTAGAAGTCATGTGACATGTGCTCATGCTAACAATACACAGACCACTGAATTACACGTCTTATAGTTTAATCAACAACCTGTAACATGTGTCCTCATCATGCAATACTTATTACCACACTTGCATCACTTATGACATGTTAAATAACATAGTTGTTGATGTGAGTAATGGGGCCTCAATGCAGCATGCATGTAGAATTTTACTCAGCAAGTATGCGTTTTTTGGTTTGATGTTAATCTGTGCAGTAGTGTTTGAGATCCTAATGTATGAAAGAGATTCCCGGAAGGGCTTGAAAAGGTTAACACTCTTGTATATTGAAAGTGTTAACACTTTTGTATATCATGCCATTTAAACAGCCATTCATATAGTTGTTTATAACTTTAACACTATTTAAGGCCGGGGTTTCCAACTTTTTCTGTAGTGAGAGCTTCTTCTGATCAGTGAAAATCATTGTGAGCCACTCGCACAGTATTACCAGACACCCCCATGCGCAGCTTTATGGACTATAAGTCTAATGTCCATAGAGCCATAAACTATGTTTAGAACAAAATACTTTAACTAAGGCAAGGCACTCTGACAGGGCTGCCAGTGTCAGTGAAAGTTTGGTCTTTGGAGTTGTCAGTCAACTCACAGTCAAATTAGTCTTTATTCGATATTTTCAATCATAAAAGACACAAGTACAATACATACAAGATCATAAAACAACAATCAATATTTTATTTTATTTTTTAAAAGATATAGTCATAGCAGATTGAAATTCCTAAAAATATAATAAAAAATGTTTTCCAATAGAACATACAGTACTATAGAATAGGATTTGATAATAGTAATAAAATGGTGAGTACGATTAATATCCTTGATTTAGAAAATTAAATTAAAAATATAAAACACCACGAGAAAAAACTGATTATCCAAGAAATACAGTAAATAGAGATCACACCGCACCAGATAAATAAACAGGTTGATTAATGCAGGGTAACAACTGCAGTGGCATCCATACCTTTCCTTCTAAGGGCCCATGTCCAGCTCAAACATTTCGCCATAGCTATAGCTACATCTTCATGTGTGTATGTTTTCAAAATACGCAGGGCAGCTTGACATGATCTTGTGCCAAGATTTAAACAGATCGGCTTGAGCCATTTATGACGAGGACCTTTATATGCTGGGCACACAAACAATACATGTGTTATAGACTCATCCATAATTAAACACATGGGGCATTTGGTGTCTAAGACATCATGCCACTTGGCCGTAAAAGATTTTATGGGAAGGGTACCCACTCTAAATTGGTGGTATAATTTCCTGTCGCCAGGTCGCACAATAAAATCCCAGTATGCCTCAGGCTTATATTCATACTTGTGTTCTTGGAAGATGCCCGTCAGGGATGTGCTGCTCATCAATGACATGGACTTATTACAGACCATATCCCTATAGAGTGCTTTAAAATCGTTTTTGTTGGAAAAAGATTCCCTACTGGGTCCTCCCGTAGATGGCTAAGCCCCATATCTGAGAAGGTGCCCTTGATATTTTCTAGCCATTTAATTTTGGAAGACAGGTCTGCTTCTCTGATATGCTTAACTGCATTAGCATATGGTGCTAACTCTGGGGTTGTCCATATCCGTCTCCAATAAGCCAGGGGTCTAAAACCCGCTGCCTCCTCAAATGGGGTGCATCCCAGATCTAATAATAGGGGTTTAAGAGGAGTCAATTGAGGAAGACCAGTCCATGATCTCAACAACTTATTCTGAGCAAGAACTAGGGGACCTAGATTTACGAAACCCCAGAGCTCTGCACCGTAAATTATCGATGCCCTGATTTTCCCTTTATAGATTGTCAGCGCTGGCCCTACTGGTTTTGTGTAGGATAACCGGTGTTCTTTTAGTAGGGCACCTGCTAATTGATTATGCCTGAGTACCAGTAAATCTATCTGGGGTTTCCAGTTCATCCTTTTGCCCATTGCAACACCCAGGTACGTAAAGGTATCGGTTTGCTCCAGGGACGCATTATTCATTTCCACCCTGCCTTTCACTATTTTGTACAGCACCATGAACTTGGTCTTATCAACGTTAACTACTAGCTCATGGTCGTTGTAAAAAACAGTGAATTTGTCGAGTGTGCGTTGCAGACCAGATTGAGTTTTAGACAAGATTAAGGTATTGTCTGCAAACATTAGCAGTGGAACCTTCATACCAGCAAGAGTGGGGGCATCGATTGGATACGTAGTATAATATAAAAAACCTTGTTTATAAACAGAGAGAAGAGGGTGGGGGTGAGAACACACCCCTGCCGTACACCCTTGTTTACTGGGAAATGATCTGTTAATTCGCCCTGTTGTCCCCACCGTACCTGGGCATAATTAGACTCATGAAGTTTAATGGTAAAGCATAGCAACTCTGGAGGCATCCCTGCTTCCTTTAGTGTATCACATAACTTGTATCGGGGCACCAGATCAAAAGCTCATTTTAGATCTATGAATGCAGCAAATAGAGTCCCCCCGGCTAGGATCACAGTATTCCAATAAATCATCTTGAATCTAAAAACTTGGTCAATGGTACTGACACGAGGATGGAAACCCGCTTGAAAGGTGGATAGGATTTCCTGATCATCAATCCAAGTATTTACCCTACTTAACACAAGTCTGGCCACAATCTTTTGTAATGTGTCTATTAGGCTTATAGGCCTATAGTTGCATGGGTTAGCGCAGTCCCCTTTTTTGAAAAATTGGAATTATGAACATGTGTGCGTATGAAGGAGATATATGTGTATGGGTGACTGACAGCCTGGGTCGTATATACTTGTGACACAGAACATACCTTTTGCCATATGTGGCACTGTTACATGTATAACACAAACATACAACCATTTTTTAAAACAGGAGAAATTTAAACTGCAGAAAAGTTTTCTGCAAAAATGTTCATCATTGAACGTTTTTCTGGACTTTAAATTTCTCCCACTTAAAGAAATGGCTGTATTTTTCAGTTGTAAATATGACATTGTATTTATCAGCCACTGGGAGCAAAAGGCCTGCTGTGTATAAATGTGACACTTTGAAACGGGAGAAAATTAAATGGAAGAGTTACTTTATGTTTAAATAGATTACATAAAACTCATAATTTAAAGATTTCCCCGTTCAAAAGCGTTGCATATAGCTATTTGTTTAAATTGGAGGAATTTAAAGTGAAGAAACACGCTTCATAAAATATTGAGACGTGATTGGCTTAATTGAAAGTAAAGATAAACATTGACTCAATGTTTCATAGATATATTTTTCTTCACTTTAACCTTCTCTCATTTAAAATCAAGCATTTGCAATGCAATAGGTCTCGGATTTGCAAGAGTTTGAGCTATTGGCATTGTAAATGACAGTGCCTTTTATTTATGTGTTTTGAAAACCTGCCAGAGGTGCGTTAACACACACTTTGTACTTATAGTCATTGCTTATGAGACACAAGGCTGCCAGTAACAGTGCCTCGTTTACTGCCAGCCTTGCTTCTCGTAAGCAACACTATAAGTACAAAGTGCATGTTTACGCACCGCTTGCATGTTTTCAAAATACATAAATAAAAGACATTGACATTTACAATGCCAATAGCTCAAACTCTCGCAAATGTGAGAACTATTGCATTGCAAATTATAGTTTTTTTTGTTTAGAGGAGGCTCTCATCCACCTCCCTCCTTGCTAAATGCATGCACGTGGTGTGTGTGCATGTAGAACCCAGCTAAATGGACTCTGAGAGTGCCGCAGGCCTGTCTGTGGGTGATAAATGTCAGGCTCTGTTTGTCTGTGGATTTCTACATAGACCTAAGGAGGAATGAGAAGTCTTTGAAGTGGGTATGCTCTCATCTTCCCAATTTTCAATAGTATATGCACTAAAAGAGGGGAAACCCACTATTCATGGGGTGCACATGTTAGGTGTATCCGAGATTGGTAAGTCAAGGCACAAAGGTAAATCGGTGCTCACCTCACAATTTCTCAGGTTTTCAGTATTGAGTGGTATTAAGTAAATACCTTTTCTACCGGTATTTATGGGCATATAAATATATAAGTATATTTATTTATATTGGTAGGGTCCTCATCCACACAAGTACCACCCATGGCATGCTTCATCGTTGGACCCTCAGCCAAACACTGAATGTGAATGAGTGGACTCAACGCATTTGTAAGCTGAGTTCTTTGGAAGGTAGAAGTGAGTGAAGGCAGGGGGTGTTAGTAGATTAAAATAGCCTCTGAATACACCCATTAACATTCAGTGTTTGGGTGAGGGTCCAATGATGAAACATGCCATGGGTGGTAAATGTGGGAGAGGACATTAAAAATATAAATATATATATATTTATATTCGCATAAATGCAGGTACAAAAGGTAATTACTTACAACCACATAATACTGAAAATTTGAGAGATTGTGAGGTGAGCACCGATTTTCCTGGGTGCCTTGACCTACCAATCTCAGATACGCTTAACATATCCACTCCATGAATAGTGGGTTTCCCATCTTTTTGTGCATATTCTGTGGATGTCACCACTGGTCGTGCCACAGCGTGAGTCCTGGTACGTGATTGTTACTGGTCACTACGCCTTTACGTGACTGCACACATGTGCACTGCGGCATGTAGTGGTGCTTTCTCTACAAAGAAGGCCATGGCCGCCGCTGTTGCTAATTCACAGCCACGATTAAGGTAACTGTCCTCTCCCGACGGCATGACTAATACTCCTCCAGCATTGGTAGATTCAGCGGGCAGTTGAGCCACACGATTCATACCGAGTTTTATCCCCTTACAGTTTTACCGCCTGAGGCCCGCAACATTTATTGCTGCACGCCCACTCCGTCTACTTCACTTGGATGATTAGCCCACGTTAAAACAAGGTATGCCTAGCTCAGCAAAATGGACCGCATTAGGCTAACTTTGTTTCCCTTTAAACTTTATCATTCCGCATAGAATCACTTTTTCTCCCTTCCAGTGCGGATTGTCCCGTCTTTACTGGATGTGATTACAACAGTTTGTACTCTCTTTGGGAGCTAGATTCCTTGGCTCTGCCCCTGTGTCTCAAGTACGTGCAAGGTAAAGGCTGCCTTTATTTTCTCGTTGCCTTCCTGCCTCTTTCAACTTACTGTTTTTTCATGTTCCCGCCTATAGCATTAACGTTAGACCTTCTATCTCACTTCACTTACAGTGTACCCCACATTGAAAATCTAAACCACTTCTTGTAGGTAAGTTCAGCCACACTGACTTGGCGTGTTGCGTGGCTTGCACTCTCATACTCTTCAGATTTATATCCATTTCATTTTTCTTCTCATTGCAGTGTCTTGGTCCTGAAGAGAACCCCAACATTTAAATCCAACGGGGTTCGAAACGCGTAGACCTTCTTTCTGTTCTCTCCATTCATTTGAATCTCTAGTCCGCTTGGGTGCTTTACTTTATGTAATTATACAATGTTGACAAATTAAATACATCTTTTGTACACCCCCTCAGCGGTATTATCTAAAAAGGTTTTTTGTTTGGAGATCCCTTTGGTTTCTCTCAGAATCTTTAATCATAACCAAAGGCACATTGATTCTAGTTGTTTGTATGAATGTTTGGGTGAATGAGGAGTGGTGTATGATTGATTAATAGAATTGTTTCTCTGCCATGTGGGCAGTAGAGCCTCAGTGTGTATTTTACTGTTGCGATTATATTAACTGCCATTTGTTGATACAATCTTCCTTTTTCTTTGTTTACTATTTGAATCTTTATTGTTTGTCCAGACCAGTATATTCTCAGAAAATTATTCATTTTGTATGATAAAAATTAGATCAAGTCTGAATAACACTATTAATTAGTACAGACGTAGTTGTTTTATTTTTCTTCTACAGTCAAGTAGTGTAAACAATCGTCAGCATTGGCATTTTCTTTAGTTTTTCACGTTGCTAATTAGGAGCGGCATGCCGTGGTGCTTTCTAAAAGTGGGTGTCTGCTCCAAAAAAAAAAAAAGCTGTGCCTGTCATTGATGCTAATTAGGAAAGTGCGCAGTGTTGTTTATAAAAGCGGGCGCCTGCTCTGGAAAAAAAAAGCAGTGGCCGCCATTGTTGCTAATAAAGAGTGTTGTGCCACAGTACTTAACAAAAATAGGCGTCTGCTCTGAAAAACAAAGCAGCGTCCGCCACTGTTGCTAATTAGTAGCGGCGTGCCATGGTGCTTTATAAAAGTGTGCGCCTGCTAAAATATTAAGCTTGGCATCCGTGTTGTTGTAAATATGAAAGCGGGCCCTGTGCTAAAACATTAAGCACAGAGCCCAGGCGATGAGGAGCAGACAGTCAGCAGAGAGTTGAAAAGCGGTCCCCTGCAGGAAAGCATGTCGTGCGTGCAATAGGAGAAAGTCATTTAAGAAAATGGTGTACACAGACTGGAAATAGAACACACCATGTAACAACACATGTAAAAAGGCCAGTCCTCATGTGAGGTTACAAAAGTCGAAAAGGAGGCACTAAAGAGGGACTACTAAGCCTATTCACGAATCAAAAACAACCATTTAGAAAGGACAGTAACAGGAGCCAATTGAAAAGAAGGGCAGAAAATGGGAGGAGCTTCAAGTCCATTCCTGAGTACAGTATGTTTTGAAGAGACAGCACAAGCATGGCCTAGGCGAGACCTAAAAATAACTTATTTTCAGTAATAAATATGGCATAGTGTCTACTGGCCACTGGCAGCAAGACACCTGCTGTTTGTATATGCAACACTTTGATTTCGGAGAAAATTCAAAGAAAAGGTTAGCTTAATGATTTAAGGCTTGATTTAGAGTTTGGTGGACGGGTTACTCCGTCACAAACGTGACGTATATCCCATCCGCCCTATTACAAGTGCCATAGGATTTAATGGACTTGTAGAACAGCAGACAGGATATCCATCAGGTTTGTGAGTAATCAGGTCTGCCAAACTCCAAATCTGGCCCAAAGTTAGCTCTTCGTTTTTATTTTCTACTATTTACAAGCATTCAGAATCATAATTTTGTTCTCATGCTCCAATATAGAGTTGACAAAGACTTTCATTTAAGATTTAAATACCTCACTGTTTCAGTTCTTAAGTTAAGAGCCTTGGGATCCAAGGGTTCTATCCATGCCGCAATTGTAAGGCGTGTAAAAACAGTCGCCATATGAAAGAATGTATCTTGTCAGCTGAGTGTAAACCCTTCAGTATCACTAAACACACATCATGCAATACTGAATTTGCAGTATATGCTCTTTTTTGTCCCTGCAAAAAAGCATATATTGGAAGCACGATTCACAAAGCGAAGAAAAGGGTATTAGAGCACCTTCGTGCAATTAAGAATGGTGACAAGCAATATCCTATGGCGAGACATTTCCAAAGCAAACACAAACAGAACAATTCATTACTCAGTTTTTGTGTACTTGATTCAGTTAGACTCAATGAGAGAGGCAGGAATAGAGTACAAGACCTTAGACGCCTTGAATCAAAGCTAATTATACAGTACAAAACCCTAGTGCCTAATGGGCATAATTGCGATGAGGAAATGGAAGTTCATTTAGGATAGGATTCTATCACATTGTGCCGCACCATTACAGTATTGCATTGAATTGTAGAGAGAATATGATTGTTTTCCCATCTTGTCTGTATGCTTCATGATTTTATTGTGTATATTTATCTTTTCTTAGAAGTGTCTGAATAGTGGTAGTTTGCATTTTGTATCTATTGAATACATGTGTAAGATAATTTTTTCTTTTTTTCTCCATAGAGTTTTGATTGAGCATCGAAAGAATGCAATTAAGCCAAAGTATCGGTAGATTGTTTCTACCAAAGAAGACTGAATACCATTTTGGTATTGGTTAGCTCTTATTTAGTCCAGGATGTATTCACTGCCTTTACCCACTTGGGTTTATTGCCAGCACTGTCGTAAGTCATGTGACGTTTATATGCAGCTTCGATGTTTTTAAATGTCTCTGACAGAGACATTGATCTACGTTATATCCCGATAAAACATTCACTTCAGTAATTCTAATACTGTCCGTCATTTACCCACTTGGGTCTGACAGCCAGCGCCACTTTGGTTCCCGTAAACGGGTTACACATTGGGATTTTTACATGATCTATTCCGTATGAATTGTTAATTTTCAGAAGGGAAGCTTATAGCATATTTAACGCTGTGTCTTTCGTTATCTGTATCACTACAGTTATGTTTTGAAAACAGTGTAAGATTACATGTAAGGTATTTGACCATACACTTTAACCACTGAAAGATGGCGAATTTATAATATGCAAATCTGGAGTGAAGTAACTCCCACACGCACAGTCTGTTCTCTATGTTGATGAATTTGTTGTATTCATAGTACTTTATTTAAACAACGTTGTGCGTGGACTGCCACACTCGTGATCAAGGGATTTTTCCCGAAACGCATCGAGTGGCTATTTTTTGCAAAATAAATTAGCACATTTGATCCTAAGAGTCCGTGGTTGCTGTCTTCATTTTTCGTTTAGGAAAAATTCAGCCCGAGTTCAATATATATATACATATATATACATATATATATATATATTCACTGAAAAAACCATAGGTTTCACACATGTTATAGTTAGCTGGACATTTTACTCGTAAAAAACCATTGAAATTCCCCCGTTATAGTTAGTGCAGGCAACTATAACTCACGCGACCGCAATCTTCTGCTGATGCTAATACTGTATTTAGACACTTATTTGCCCATGTCTTCTTCCATACATTTTTAGCTATACATATATTACAAATATTTTTTTTTCATAAAGACACATATGTCATCAGCAGAAGATTGCGGTCGCGTGAGTTATAGTTGCCTGCACTAACTATAACGGGGGAATTTCAATGGTTTTTTACGAGTAAAATGTCCAGCTAACTATAACATGTGTGAAACCTATGGTTTTTTCAGTGAATTTGCAAGGTTTTTTAAATGCTAATTCCTAACTATAACGTGTGTGAAACCTATGGTTTTTTCAGTGAATTTGTACGGTTTTTTAAATGCTAAGTTACTTTACGCCATTCGTGGCGTGCACGCCCACTTAACGCAGTTCGTTCCGTGCACGCACGGTGCGCTTCGCGCACCGCGCGCCCACTTTACGCAGTTAGTGCCGTGCACGCACGGTGGGCACGCGGTGCGCTACACGCACCGCGTGCCCACGTTACGCTAGATGGGCCATGTACGCACGATGCGCTTCGCGCACTGTGCGCACATGGAGGACATATGATGCACTTCGTTTTGAAAGGTAATATTTTAATTTTTCGTAATTTTTATAAGCCATGCACAAATGGTGCCCTTCGGGCACCATTTGCACACGGGGTGGAGAGAGTGTGGATAATTTTTTCTTTTATTATTTTTGTTTAAAATATTGTGGTTTTTCACACCTCTAATAAGCCCTGTACGTTGGGTGGCCTGCGGCCACCAAAAGCACAGGGGGTGGGGAGAGTGTGGATAGTGTTTTTTTTATTACATTTTTTACCGTACGCGTACGGTAAGCGTAATCGGCGAAATTAGCGAAAAAATAAAAATTCAATTTTTGGCCTTGGGGGGTCTTTGGGGACTCCCTCATCATGGCTATGTGTGTGGGAGCTGTCTAAACAGCCCCATTACATGTTTATTGGTTTTATTTAACCACCTAACTCTCAGTGCGAGAGAGAAAATGGCGGCCGCCGCTTCCTGGTTTCGGCAGATTCGAATGTTTACTAAGATCTAAGAGCCAATCAGAATCGCGCTCGCGCACGCCACCGTACGCGTACGGTAAGCTTACGGTAAGCGTACCGTAAGCTGGCTCAGATATATATATTGATTTAAAGGCTATTTTCTCAAAATCTACTGAACAGATTTACACCAAACCTACAAAAGGCACTTCCTTGACCTGAGGACTACCTCTCTGCCAAATTTCTAGTAATTCTGTTCAGCCGTTCGGGCTGTAGCCCTGTCTAAAGGCCCTATGGAAAAATGCATGGGAAAAACGCGTTTTGGGACCCCCCTTTTATCTCAGCCCCCGCTTGACGAATCCCCCCGAGACTTTCAGGGTAGGAGCGGAGCGTAGCGCCCCACCTATTTTGAGAAATTCGCGAGGATTCGTCGACCGGCGCCAAAGTTATTCCAAATAGAATGTTGCGGTTTTCCTATGGAAAAGGGGTCCTAACTATAACTACCTACTGGCGACCGCCAGTAGGTAATATATACATATATATATATATGTATATATATAACATAAGTAATATATACACTTGTTAAGCAAACCCAAAATATATATTTGTTTTTAATTCACAGGTAGTACTTATAAAAAAATGCACATATCTACATAGATGCACCACTCGTGTTTTTTTGTATGTATGCTGGGGTTCTGAGGCAAAGTGCCAATCTTGAGTGGGGGTTCCATTTTTGGATGCATTTGGTGCTCATTCCTGATAAAAAAGAAGTCCTGTGCCATGCATTGCTTTGTGGGTGATATAATGAAGTGTGATGGTGGATCTTCTGGCAACTGGTATCCAATCTAGGGCTTTCAAGGCAGGGGAGATGTGGGCTTGTGGCTTTACATGTAGGAGTAGTCGGGCAGCAAAGTTCTGAATTGATTGTAGTTTTTTCATAGTTGATAAAGATGATCCAAGGTAGAGCTCATTGGCTTAATTAAGTTTTGATAGTACAAGAGAGATAGTAGCCTGGACCTTATGTGGAAATCCTAGGTGGGGGAAGATGCGTCACGGAGTTTTCATAGTAATGAAGCTTGTTCTTGCTAAGTTGCCCGCATGAGCATTTATCAATATTTTAGAGTCCATGATAATTCCAATGGTTTCTTAATTCCTCAGGTACTTTAGGAGGTAGTCCCAGAGAGTCAGGCCACGTGAAGAGTGGGTCATAATTTTTCAAATCATGGCCGGTGAGGATTCCTGTTTTGGAAGCGTGCAATTTGAGGTGGTTTCATTTCATCCAATAATCAACGGATCTGAAGGAACTTTATATTTTTGAGTTTCCAATATCTTCGGGGATTTCCAGTTTAAGAAGTATTTGTGTGTCATTTGCATAGTGCTGCAAAGTCATCCTGTGCCCTGGGAACCCCTCAACATTTTGCTGACTGATACTGGTGGTAACTGTTTCTGACTGACCCTGGGCTCTGCCTAACCAGGCCCAGGGCCAGTGCTATGCTGAAAACACTTAAAATACAGTGAAACCACCTACATACACTAGGGTACACTAAGGGTTGGGGTACCCATGTGATTGGCATGACCTACCCCATAGGGCCCTAGCACATAAGAGGGCAGGGGGATTGAAACTACCTATCAGACCCTGGTATATAATAGGGCAAGGCAGTTTAGAGGCCAGCACACCTTTCTGCACTTGCATGTGTTCACTGCTGAAGCCTGAGGTCAGTTTAAAAGTGGCTCTGTGCTACAGGACTGCTTTTAAAAAGTAAATTGTGCTCAAACTATCCTGTAGATATATGTAGAGTACTTATAAAATATGTTTTTATAAGCCCTGGTGCTGGAAAAATGTCTGAAGTCACGTTTCCCATTGCAAATCCCATGTCATAGTTAACATTAGAAAAGAGAAAAGGTTATTAGTTATAACTGGAGAAAGAAAAGGCATAAAACTAGAATTAAAGGACTCTGTAGAATTGCAATGATAAATCCAACAATATGGTATTGTTGAATTTATTGTAAAATGTAGAGATATGAAGTTATAAGACTTTTTGTGTCTGTAAGCCAAAGTTCAGCCCTGTACTGCTCTGCCCTGATTGGTCAGAGACAAGTGGGTGAGCCTGGCTGCTTTGAAGAGGTGATAAATGACCCCTGGGGTTAGGAAGCCTCTCAGGGAGTAGAGGTTGCTGGGCATAGGAATGACAGAGCCAGGGGGAGGTTCAATACATAATGGTCTTCAAGGGAAGGTGAAGAAAAGCTAAAGACATCAAGTTAATTTACAACTCTCCTCTTTGACCCAAGGCAGATGCTAGCCTTAAGAAAGAAATGAGCAGATGCAAGGGGGAGAGACTATGGAGATTAGCCAACCTAAGGGCGTGTTTAGCCAGCTCTTCTCTCCCTGCTGAAAATTCTGACATATTGAATTTTGGAAGAATAGTGGGTTCTGGGTTAGCATTTTGCCACACTCTGCAGGAAGTGGTCAGACCTTTGGGTGGAACACTGCAGCTCCTTGGACAGGAGTGCCCTTGTGCTTGACCCCAGAGAACACTGAATAAGTATCTGAGAGGGGAAGTGCCTCTCAGATCTGCTGCTTGAAACTTAGGAAAGCTAGACGGGCCATGATGGAAGTTTGATGTGCATTTCCAAAGGCCTGCACTCTGAAGCCTGCACCTTCTGCACCATCTGCAACTACAGCCTGTGGATTACTTTGCTATAAAAGGACTAAAGAGTGGACTCCCTGCAAGCTACAGGTAAACAGAGCTCACCTGGAACATCACCACCAAGAATCCCCAACCTGGAGTACTACCAGTGGATTTGTAAGGGTTTTGTCCAAAGTTGATTGTGGGAATTGAAGTCTCACACTTTCAGGGACCCTCTTGGAGATTCCAGAACCTTGGATTGTGTGTTGGATACTTTGGGGCCCGCAAGAAGAACTTCAGGAAGGAGTTCTAACAGGACCTAGCCTGCTGGAGGCGGCTGCACAAGACTGGTGAAAGATCTTACCGGAACAATTGCTAAAGGTAAATGTATCCCTGTCAGAGGCTACGAAATGTCAAAAAGGGGCACAATTGGTTTCTAAGCACTAGAAAGTGACCAATCTTTTAGAATTCATATATCTGGTTCCCTACAGTGGATCTTTTTCGTGTTGGTGTCGTTTAAAAGATAAAAATATGTCCAATTTTTATAAATCGGTATTGGATTTTTATTGTGTGTTGCGGCTTAATTATTTGTTGAATTGATGTTTTTAAATGCTTTACATACCTGTCTTTGAAGTGAATCCTGCCTGCCAGCAGTCAAGCTACCAAGGGATTAGCATAGGAATTATTTTTTAACTATTCTGAGCCCTATACTGTGTTAGTGGCCTTATTGCCAGTGGCAGATATACATTTGACACTATTAATAATCCACTTTCCAACACATAGTTATACCATGTGAGCTGAAATTCATTGATCATTGCCGGTAATTACTCCATGTAGATGTTGAGAAGCATGGGTGAGATGATAGAGCCATGAGGGTCCTCCGCTTTTATGTAAGTATGGTTTAGATGAGAAAGGGGGAGTTATGATGACATTTGTCCTGTTTCGGAGGTAGTATGTGATGCAGTCAAGAGCAGTCCCCTCTATGCCCCCTTCCTAAATTCTTTGGATTAGAGTGTCATCGTCAACTGTGTTGAAGGCAGCTGACAGGTCCAAGGGAAGGAGTGCAGGGACAGGCTTGTTTTCTTTAATAATAATTGTTTTAAGTCTGCTAGGAAGATTCCTGTAGTTAAAGAAATATTGATGATTTTTCTTACTGATGTGGCAATGGATGTAGTTAAAAGAACGTTCTTTAAGATTTGTGGTAGATAAGGGTCAGAAGGGCACCCAGCCAGCCTACTTGCTTTACTCAGATCCATAAATTCACGTAGTGATAGCTTTTTGAAGTGATAAAGGCTAGGATAGCCTACCCTTGAAGGAGATTGCTGTAAATTGGTAGGTGCTAGTGATTTTCCTTAGTTTTAAACAGGAATCCAACATATCTGCTTTGGTTGCGTAGTGATTTCCCAGTTTGTTATTAAAATATTGAGTCATGGGATTTACGAAATTCTGTCAGCATTTTATACATTTCTTTATTTTCACATTTAGCAATTTGAATTCGGTCTTCATAGTATCTTTTTCTTTTTTTCTTTTTTGATTGTTGACTTGTACATTCTGTTAAGTTTGTGTAGGTGAAGTTTGTCTTAAGTACTATTTGTTTTGTGTCTGATGCATTGCAATTTGTTGCTTTATCTTTTGGAGTTCTGCATTTCTCCAATGTGCTTTGGTCCGGTTGTTCTTGCGCTATGCCACCCCACTCTACAACACTCTCCTCCATTCTTCGCCATTCAATCAATCAGATGTTTGTTAAATGCGACTATTCATACGTAAGGGTCTCAAGGTGCTAGAGGTGGGGGTGTGCAGAATCCATTCCATCAAGGAGGGGGTCTGGAGAAGAGCCAGGTTTTTAGGTTTCTTGCAAAGATGGGGAGTGATGTTGTCTGTCTGAGGTGGAGCAGACACGACGTTCCAGGCTTTGGCTGCGAAGACGGAGAAGGAGCACCCTCCCGATCTGGTCTTTCTGGTGCGGGGGACCACGGCGTAGGAGAGTTGGACTGATCATAGGGTCCTTTGGGGTGCGTGGAATTTGAGTCAGCTGTTCAGGTATGCTGGTCCGGTGCCATGCAAACCTTGTGTGCGTGGGTGAGTATCTTGAAGGTGGTTCTCGCCTCGATGGGGAGCCAGTGGAGTGTGCGCAGGTGCTGGGAGATGTGGCAGTATTTTGGTAGGTTGAGGACCAGCCTTGCGGCGGCGTTCTCGATGTTCGGTGAGGTTTTTATTTATTCTGGCGTGGAGTGCATTGCCGTAGTCGAGTCTGCTGGTGACCATGGCGTGGGTGACGGTCTTTCTGTGTTCGAAGGGGATCCATTTGAAGGTCTTACGAAGGAGGCAGAGGGTGTGGAAGCAGGAGGACGAGACAGAGTTGATCTGGCGGTCTATTTTGAGCTCGGAGTCCAGGATAATTCCCAGGTTGCGTGCGTGATCCGTGGGGGTTGGTGGTTTTCCGAGGGCGGGGGGCCACCAGGTGTCGCTCCAGGCGTCGGGGTTTGAGCTCATGATGAGTATTTCTGTTTTGTTGGTGTTTAGTTGTAGGCAGCTGTTTTTCATCCATTTGGTGACGGCTTCCATGCCTTCTCGAAAGTTGTGTCTGGCAATGTTGGGTTCGCTGGATAGGGAGAGGATGAGTTTGCGTGTCGTCTGTGTATGACACAATGTTGAGTCCGTAGGTTCTGACGATAGGGGCGAATGGAGCCATGTAGATGTTGAAGAGCATCGGGCTGAGCAAGGAGCCCTGGGGGACTCCGCAGATGGTTGGTGTAGGGTCCGAGAGGAAAGGGGAAGTCTGACCCGCTGCATTCTGCCGGACAGGAAGGAGCGGATCCAGTTGAGGGCCTTGTCCTGGATTCCTGCGTCGTGGAGTGTGCGTATTAGGGTGCGGTGGGAGACTGTGTCGAACGCCGCTGAGAGGTCGAGGAGGATGAGAGCTACTGTTTCTCCTTTGTCCTGTAGGGTGCAGATGTCGTCTGTTGCAGCGAGGAGGGCGGTTTCCGTACTGTGGTTTTTTCTGAAGCCGGATTGGGAGGAGTCGAGGATGTTGTGCTCTTCGATGAATGTGGTGAGTTGACTGTTGATGGCTTTCTGGATGACTTTCGCTGGGAAGGGGAGCAGTGAGATTGGTCTGTAGTTTTTGAGGTCGGTGGGGTTCGCTGAGGGGTTTCTTCAGGAGGGGGTTGACCTCGGCGTGCTTCCAGTCATCAGGGAATGAGGCGGTCGCCAGGGAGCGTTTGATGATGTGGCGGAGTATGGGTGCGATGGTATCGGCAGCTCTGTTGAAGATGTGGTGGGAGCAGGGGTCCGTGGGGGGCCCTGAGTGGATTGACTGCATTGTCTTCATTGTGTCTTCGGTGGTGAGGGCTGTCCAGTTGTCGATCACTGGTTTCCGGGTGTCGGGGTGGTTGGTGAGGGTTCAGTGGGTTGGTTGTCTTCATCGAAGTTGTCGTAGATGCTCTTGATTTTGAGGTGGAAAAAGTTGCTAAGTTTGTCCCAGAGGTCTTGTGAGGGAGGGATGTCAGTAGACTCGCTGGTGGGTTGGGTGAACTCCTTGATGATGTTGAAGAGTTCCTTGCTGTTGTGAGCGTGGATGGAGATTCTGCCTTCAATCGCTTTTTTCCTCGTATCGCTGATGAGTTGGTGGTAGGCGTTGGTGGTGGTTCTGAAGTTGTTGTGGGCTTCTGTGGATTTGGTGTTCCTCCAGGTCTTTTCGAGGCAGCGGCAAGTGCGTCTGGACTCTCGAAGTTCGGTGGTAAACCATCTGGCTTTCTTGGCACAGGTGTTGTTGTTTTTCTTGAGGGAGGCTATGGTGTTGGCGCTGTCTGAGATCCATCTATGCAGGGTATGGGCTGCAGTGTTGGGGTCGTCGTTTTCCGCGATGGTTGGGGTGGAATTGTTGAGTGAGGAGGTGAGCTGGTCGTCGGTGATTTTGGTCCAGTTTCTTCGTGGGAGCAGGTGGTGGTGTCTGTGGATGGTGGGTGTTCTGAAGGTTAAGTGGACGCATCGGTGGTCTGTCCATGAGGGTTTGGTGGTGTGGCTGAAAGTGATGGAGTTTCCTGTAGTGAAGAGGAGGTCGAGGGTGTGTCCTGCTGAGTGCGTGGGCTCAGTCACGATCTGGCGGAGTCCAACGTTGTGGAGGGTGTTCAAGAGTGGTGCGGTTTTGGGGTCCAGTTGGTTGTCGAGGTGGAAGTTGAGGTCTCCCAGTAGTGTACAGATGGTAGATGCGATGGCCTGCTGGGAGATGATATCCGTGATGGAGGGTGGCGGTGGGGCTGGCCAGAATCTTGAAGTGAAGATGTTCCATCAGGTCTGTGTGTTCGTCGGGGAGTGTGCTCAGGCGGAGGCTGGATTTGTGGACGATGGTGATTCCTCCTCCCGGGTGGGTGGGGTGGACCTTCCTGGATATCTTGTATCCTTGGGGGATGACGATGGCGATGTCCGGTCCCGAGGTGGTGTTGGTCCAGGTTTCGGTGAAGAACGCTACGTCCAGGGTGGTGCTGTCGAGGAGGTCCCAGACTTTCAGTGGCGTGTTTGTGGAGGGATCGAACGTTGAGGAGAATGCAGTGCAGGGTCCTCGGTCTGGTTGTGTTATTGTGGGCGGGTTGTGCTGGATCCGTGTTTTTGATACTCTCTATGATACCCTACGCTACTCACTTTTAGCCATGCTATGCGGGTTTAAAACATGGCTAAAACACACGTGGCTTTGTGTTGTGATGTGCTTGTAATTTGATGTATGCCTCGGGTAAAGCTCTTTCAACATTCAACTGATGTTATTGTGTTGGAATGTTGGCAGAAGCATTCCAGTGGGCAGCTAGAAGATTACCGGACCATTGAGTACAGGTGCTGGTTGTTACTGGAGATTTGAACAATAAACTTGAAGTTTACCTACCTCAAACTGTGTTCAAGTCACAACACAATTTATCGACGAGCTGACAATAACAGCTGCAGCAGCACTCACTGAGTGAATGCTGATGATTTCACAAATAACTGTACTAGGCACATTCTCTTGGAACGACATGGAGAGAAGTGTGGAGAGGGCCTGTAGTTCCGACGCATAGTCAGGAAAAAGTAAGTTGTATACAAGCGCACAGCACAAGCGGCATGCCCAACAGTCTAGAAAACAAAGAACAAATGGTTGGCAGCCATTTTTGAACAGGAGATGACTGTGCAGTGGAGGCGGTAAGCCCTATTGACCCAAGAAAAAACTGTCAAACATTCAGCAGCAATCTCCAGAAATCATGTAAAAACAAAAAAAGTGGCAGCAATCTTAAAACATTGGGAAGGATTCAATTGACTTTAAGGCAACACAGGGGTTGATCAATAAAGGTGATTACTTGGAAGGAAGTGTTCATACTGCAGCAATGGTTGTTTGCCTTTCAGCGATGATAGGCACACTAAGGACTACCAAGGTACACCAAGGAAATAACTTCTACAAATGCATAAAAGAGACAAAGGTGATGTAGAAAACTCTTTTAGTTTGAAGAATCGATGTTGTGTTTTGAGAAATAGCACAATTAACTAGTCCCTACTTTGCACAGTGAAAGAGTTAGTGAAAGAGTTCTTTCTTTGAATATGAATGGTTAATGAAACACAGCAAAGCTTTAACCAATGGGGTGGAATATATAATTGTCACTTTGCAGAACAATAACATAACACTTGCAATTTTTTTAGTACTTCACTGGGTCTAAAACTATTGGTAGTAGATTATAAAATTTGAGGGATATTTGTAGTCAAACATGCAGGCGGTAAGTCCACCATCACCTGTTCTCGAAACTCCAGGGCTTCCGCCAATTCAGTGAAAGAGATGGTATGACACATTTTAAATGTATTATTGGCAATTGCCGTTCAACGATTTAGGCCTGAAAAAAAACTTTTTTCTTTTCCATTAATTGGGGTTTGAAAGGAGGGACATTTTGTAACCTCTTCCTGATTTAGTATTGGAAAATTAGGAAGAGCTAGATGAATACCAGGAGATTGTGAAAAAGTTGGCAAACAGGATAGACATACAGCTGAGTATAGTAGTGTTACGGCATACATTGTTCAAATGGACACAGACAAGGTGAAATTGTAGATATGTATATTAGTGCTCTATGAAGACTACGTTTGCAGCATTAGCTTGTGAAGTGCAGTGATCAATTGATTAGGGATCAATTCATTGGCCCTGATTAGATATGCATAGGCAATAAAAAACTATTGACTATGGGCAATCCTTCACAAGAAGATGTGATAAAGGTAGCAAAGATTATTGAGATGTCTAAGATTTTGATAAAGGAACTGAATGGGAGTCAAAAACAAGTTGTGGGGGTAGTTCAAGGGATGATGTTAACAAAGACAGAAGGAAAGACTCATGAGAAAATCTTTGTTACACAGAACAATATATGCTTTAGGTGTATTAATTCACCCCATTCAAAGAATGGAAACCCATGTCCATCAAGGAATGTTACTTGGAGCAATTGTTCAAAATTAGGACATTTTTCAAAAGTGTGTCAAGGCAATCATAAGGTGACAAGAAAGATAGTGTGACAGAAGAAGATGTTCAGGAGATATCTAATGATCGATTACACCAAGTATTAGAAGATATGGTTTTGGTAGTTGGTGAAACTGAGGTGAGAAGTGGAAATCCATCAGATTGTATTGATCCTTGTGTGGATATCGATGTGGGAGGTAACATTTTACATTTGCTTGTTGATTCAGGAGTCAGAATCACCATGATTACCTAGGAACTCTTTGTTAAAAAAGTGAGGCACAAGGGAGCGGTCCCCTTCAGATAGAGCTCCTGTTTCTTACAATGAGAAAAGATTAAAATTGGAAGGGTACACCAAAGACATTTAAAGTTTAAAGGATGAAGGATTCAAGGAAAGATGTATGTAGCCCGAAGAGGTATTAACATTCTCGGTTGGTTCCACCAAGTATTATTTGGCATGGTATTGAGACAAGGCACAAGAGACCAAGTCTTTGTGTTCAAGGATGCTTCGGTGGAGTAGGAGTCTGCCATGAAGTTTCCTAAAGTTTTTACAAATGAGTAAGGCAAAATAGTAGATTTCAAGCAAAGGGGCAAGAAAAAGAAGGGAGCATTACAAATCAATAATAAAGTGTGAAATGTTCCATTCAGTTTACGTGAGGATTTAGAAGAAGAGTTGAAGTTGATGTTAGACAAGGTAGTATTCGAACTGGTAGAATCTACGTTGTGTTTGTACCAGTTAGTAATAGTTGGAAGTCTTGTTTTGTTTTTTTTCTCCTGTAGAACCCTTTTCGCTAGGATGTTGCTGAGTACTCACAGGTAAAGTATTGGCTCTGCTCAGAAGTATGCGAGAACTGTAAAAGAGTGAGTACTTGCCCTCATCACTTTGAAAACTTACATCTTCGCCTAACACCAAGTTTAACAGGTTCAGTTGTCAGGCGTGGCCGGCACAGGTAAAAGTCGTGGGGAGGTGGGGCGTGGCGGGCGGGAGGGAAATCAACAGACGATTGGATAGGTCAAATTAAAATCAAAAAATAATTAAAACACTTACCTTGCGCTCGCCGGTAAGTGGTTTTATTTCTTTTTTAATTTAATTTGACCTATCCCGTCATCTGTTGACTTCCGTCCCACCCGCCACGCCCTACCTCCCCACCGCTATTACCTGTGCTGGCCGCGCCTGTATATACTGTCTTCTCCCTCAGAGCTCACGCACCTCATAGCATGTCTCTCTTTCTTGAGATGCTCAAAGCCCTGTGCTGATTGCATCAGTCCGTTAACTCCTTAATCAAAGCCTACAAATGGTAAATTACATAAATGGTCTGAGATTGCAGTTAGTAGAAAAATGGCTTCCTTTGTCACAATCACGTCTAAAGTAGGAAATTATCTGCAGCCTTGTATGAAATGTCAGCACTTACGAGTCCTTGATTTTTCATTCACAGCTCGGTCTGTCTTCTGCCATTTCAGTCTACAAGAAACTGCATTCAAGGTGAAGAATAAACATGTAGTGAAGCAACTTCATCTAAAAGCTTTACAATAAAGTTGTGTGTGATATTTGTTTGGCACACACACACCAGGGAGTAGGTGCAAAATGTCGCCTCAACAGCCATGTCATGCCAGGAGTATTTCAGCCAGAGCAGGGCAAAAAACAGACAAAACGTGCAGGGATCAGAGTGGAAGTAACAATGCACACTTTATTCCCCAAAACCTCTGAATGGGGGATATTGTTGTTGTCCCTCACCCAGAGTTATCGATGCCCATTTATATCTTTTAGTGCCAAACTTGTGATGGTCTCTTGATGGTAAATAGACTCCCATTCCGAAAGGGAACAGTGATTGGGTCCTGTGAGAGAGAGGTTAGCACTTATAGGTATATGTTTCCAAAATTAATGTATGATGTTACAACACGTACATTTACAACGCATACCTTTACAACGCAGTTTTTACATTGCAACATCCTGTACAACGCATTCCATTACATCGCATGCCACTACGTCGCATTTTTAGTAATTACCTTTACAACACATTCCATTACATCGCATAATAACTTTACAATGCATACCATGACAACGCATACCATTACATTGCATTTAAGGTAAGTATTGGATAGTATAGGGGTAAAAATTACTATTCTAACACTAAGGGGTGCAACAGTAGTGTAAGTGTTGGATAGTGTAGGGGTAAAAATTACTATTCTAACTCCAGGGGATGCAACAGTAGTGTAAGTGTTGGATAGTGTAGGGATAAAAATTACTATTCTAACTCCAGGGGGTGCAACAGTAGTGTAAGTGTTGGATAGTGTAGGGGTAAAAATTACTATTCTAACTCCAGGGGGTGCAACAGTAGGGTAAGTGTTGGATAGTGTAGGGGTACTATGCATTGCAATGGTATGCGTTGTAATAACATGCGATGTAATGACTGCATTGTAATGACATGCGTTGTAGTGACATGCAATGTAATGACTGCGTTGTAGTGACATGCGTTGTAAAGGATGTTGTGATGTAATGACTGCGTTGTAAATGCGTTGTAAAGGTTGTTTTCCTTCCAAAACAGTGGAGTAAAAAAGAAAACAACGTCCTCAGTTCACCTCTGAATAACTTCCCTGGCTGGTTCGGATAGGATCACATGTCCTGCTGATGTCTCTGAATGACTAATGTGTCTGGATCTGAGCTCCCCACATCCCATAGGCTTCTGAAAGAATTGGTGGGCTGCAGGCCAGTCTGTCACACGTTGCACAGTTACATTAACGAGATGAAAGATGCCAGACAGAGACAATCACCTGTCTGAACAAAGCATCTTCCTCCTAGAGACTTGTGGGTCTGGGAAAGAGTCTACCATATATTACCGCGCAGTGTCTGGACGACCAGTGGTGCTGTGGCAGCCAGTCACATTTTAGTTCAATGCTTCCAGGTGACAAGGTAGAGCTGGGACTCAGTGAATGACTTCTCACCACACATGGGTACTGGCTAAGAATGCATAGCCCTAATGAACATGAAGTGAATATAGTAGCCACCATAGGCACGCACGAATCACAAGATGGGAGTACCGCAGTGCATTCATCCTTTGAGTTGCCATTGGGGTATTTCACAGCACAAAGAGGCTGCTCTTGGAAGTTTACATTTAATGACTGAGTGCTCTTCATATTCACTTCCAATACAAGCACGCACCCTCCTCAGAAGAACACATGCATCATGTCCTCGTCTGACATGTTCATTCAAGGATTTTTAGCCCAGTTGCTACATGCTTATTAACATATCTTAAGTTTACGTTGACCAGCGGGACATGGCACAACCCTCTGCTGACTCAGATCTAACGTGGAAGCTAAACTGATGGATGCCACAGACATATTTGATAGGGAAAAAGCACTGGCAAGCCCAACAGGATTGTTGTTATCTGCTAGCCGTTTGACTTTGTCAATGTATGTTTAGTGTTGTCAGGGCATTAACAAGCACTAATTGCTATAGTAAACCCTAGCACTGAAAAGAACTACTTTGTGAGTGGATGTACACCTTGTGAAAGAGCCAAATGCTGTCCCTCACAGGGTTACTAAAAGGGAGCTGCCCCTGCTGTGTGCTATAGTGGGACGAAGAAAAATATGAATGCCACAACAATAAACCAATGGCTGCAGAGCGCTGGCTAAAAGCGCCCATAAGTGAGTATATAATTGCCTCAGACAGATGATGGACGGTACGTGTTTGTTTTAAGATTATATATGTCAGGAAGCCAAAAATCCATCCAGCATGTGTCTGATACTAAGAAATTGACCGAACCAGGGAATAACAGTTGGAGTTTCCGATACTAAGGGGGTCATTAGTATAGCGGGCGGATCGCCACCGCCCATATGGCAGTGGCGATCCGCCCGCTATAAACCTCCGCCCGCTGCAAATTTACCTCCGCCACATTACCATGGTGGGGGGGACCCCGGTGGACGGGAAGACCATCCGCCGGTTTTCCGCCGGTAGGCAATCCGCCCGATTGCCTACCGGGCTGAAAAGCAGTTTATATGGTGGTGGTGTCTGGTAGACACTGCCATCCATATTACTATGCAGGCGGGGACCTGCCTTTCCGAAAGGCAGTCGGTTTTTTACAATGGGGGCCCGTAGCGGGCCCCCAGGGATTCTGGAGGTGCACATGGGGGTCCCTATGGTACCCCCCTGCATTTCAATGTACAACGTGGCAGGCACCGCGCGGTGCCTGTCACGTTGTGCAATGAAAGGCACAGGCTGCCCTTGTGGCATTGCGGCGGGCGGTGCTCTCTGCACAGCCCGCCGCAATGTTGCAGATGCGCCATGCGCCCGCCAGTGTGGCGGGCGCATGCTAATCGGGAGTGCGGGACCGCCGCACCCTCAGCGGGCGGTCCAGTTTCCCAAGGGTATGGCGGGCGGACAAAGCTTCACCTCACTGCTCCTTGAGCAGTGCAAAAGAAAATGATAATAAAAAGAAGTTATTCTCATTTTATTTTTATTTTCTCCAGCCAGGCCTGGCGAGGCGGGGCTGGCTCACTGCAGAGGAAGCAGGAGTGGTTTGCACTCCCTACGTGCACCTGACGGCTCTACTGGCCCTCTAGATCTGGCCAAATTGTCATGCACATTTGGCATGTTCTCCATTGGGCTATGTTGCACAGCCCCATAGAGAACATGCCCATCCTCCCCAGGCACTCCCTAAGCGGCCAAACAGGCCACTCAGATCAATCACGACGCTGCTCAGGCAGCGTCGTGATTGGCTGGGAGAGTCCAGAAGCCTGGGTGCTTCCGGTGCTGCCAGCTGTCGGAGGAGAGGAGTGCAGTGGCAGGAGAGGCATATGACGGTGGCTGCAGCAGAAGAGAAGGTAAGTTTCTTTTTTATTTTTATTTTCAGACACTCCACTCCTCACCACTCGCAGTCAGAGGCAGACGCCACTGCACAATATGCATGTATCTTACTCTAATGGGTTTTTATGGCTTAACTAGAACACTGTAGATCCTATCAGGTTTGGCGGTAGCAGTCAAGACAAGACACCAGTAGGCCGCAGCCCGGTCATTTGATGGCAACTTAGGGGAAAGACTCCCTTTGTGCTTCTCTCCCCATCCTGTCTGTGCATTACCCCTTTCGGTTCCTTTGGAGTTTCTGTCTTGTGACCGCAGCCTCCATGTGTGCTCCGCTTCGCTACCTGCCACCGCTGGTATGGATGTGACTAGTGATAAGGCATTGACAGGTAAGGAACACCGAAGCTACCAAAGAAAGAAGCACACAGCGCCCAACCTCGCTACTCCTACCTCTCCAGGTGTGCATGTAAGAAGAGGGGGTTCACTACTGAGCAGTACTTTAAGTTACTGAGCTGAAGGGCAGGTGGGGATAGTGCTTATTTGCCATCTCGAAAACCGAAGAGAAGAAAGAGGACACTGGTTTCAAGGAGTGGACTGTGTTGCACATGTCCTCATCAAGCCAACGCCCAAGAGGTGCCGAAAGATAGAAGTAAGATTCTGCTCTCTGGTGGTTCACTAACGAAGCAATGAGGTCTGTGGAAGTCATTTGTAAGGGACCGCCTGTGGGGCTAGGAAAATAAATCTACTTACACACACAAACCACATATGGCCATTTGAGTTAAGAAACCCTAAAACAGCCTAGACATGACATTGGCTGTGCCACTGCTTGAACCTTGGCATGTAATAAACAATTACAGGCTTTCGGTTACCAAATAGGAAAGTGTTTGCACATTCATGTGTTCACCCGTTCGTTTAAATGCGTGGTGAAAAGCCTGAAATAAGATGTCATTGTATCCCTTGTTCATATTTACCCAAACAAACAACACACACTTCGGATTTTACAGCATGATTTAACACCTGCAGACTTATCAACAGAGAGGCAAAAAATTCCCTTTCAATTGAATAAATAATAGAACGCGTTATTTTTGGACCTCTTTATATTTCACAGCAAATGGATTAGAATGGAATCTGCTTTGCTTACAATTTGAATTAAAAATGCACTAGATTAGTGGAGCAACTTAATTTTGGCTCCCCCCCGACACATCACAATTTTACGTTGATTTGTGCAGACTGACACTTAGGATATTCTGTGTGGTATAACATTTTTAATACACAACAGAGTTTCAAATGTATTTCTGAAATATTTCATGCTAGAATAAGATTGTATTAATGTGTGCATACTAATGTTGAAGATTTTTAGTAAACATGTAGTTCTCATTTATAGCTATATGAATGTTTAAGATGTAACACAGTTATAAATAACCATCCTTTATTGCACATAATACTCATTTATATGTACTAATTATGAATGTTCATGCACCTATATTCAAATGTCAAGTGAACTTTAATCTTACTTAGCATAATTAGGGGCCTTAAGTTCCTGAGTTTCAATGTTTAACCCGTTTGCTGCTTCGAACGTTCCGCGCCGGTGCGGAACGTTCTATTAAGCGGGCGGGGCCGTGTCGGCCAACGGACGTGTGCAGCACTACGGAGGTAGTGCTTGCGACGGCTGTTGGCCGACAGAAGCATCGAAGGGGTTAAACTTCACGTAAGAATTGTTCTGCTTGCAGGTTCAGATACAAGTTATCATTAGTTAATGAACGGCATTGGTTATTTGTAGCAATAGTAAGGTACAGGAGGAAACACTTGACGAGAAAAAGATGTGCTAACGAAGTTGGAGATGAGTTCTCATGGTGGAGAAAGGATGCTCAAGGTCGATCGAATGTACCCAATTACAGGTGTGGGAGAAGAGCTGAATGTTGCCAATTTTTACCAAGGAAGATGGAAATGTATTGGAGATGATGACGTTGGTTACCTTGAATACTTTGTGTGTAAATAGGTGTTGTATTGTCAGTTAGAGAGCAGAGACCCTTAGGTTTCAAGAGGTACAGACCTCTTTGCTATTCCTCTCAGTGTGTGGTTTCATGCTATACGCTCTTTAGACTTGGAATACTTTATGAAAGACTCCATGATGCTGACACCTGTTCCTTGCTTCCCATAGCTTGATTAGGGTGACATAGGTAGCCTTTTCTAGCCCTGCCATTTTTCCTAGGTCCATGCGTGATGTGGCACTCCAGTCCAGGTTTTCTCTTGTAGACTTGTTTATTCCTTTATAAAACTGGACTATATCTCCCAGAATTCAAATAAATAACTTGACTGGAGTAGCACATCATGCATGGTCCTGGGAACTTTGGCAGCTATGCTTTTGGAGCCTGACGTTTGGTGTCCTGTGGACTAGGCTCTAAAGCACAAGCAGCCTCCTTGGCCTCATTGCTGGGCTGGCAGGTCTTATTCATTGCTCTACCTCCACCATCCACACCATTCTGAGACATGTGAATCCCAGTCCACCATAGTTATAATCACAACACTATACCTGGCCCTTGGTTTTCATGTGATAAAGCAATGCATTCTGGGTGTTGTCGTTTTCGAGTGCTTGTACTGAAATTATTATACTAACACGCCTGACAGCAATGATTTGAAATTTTAAAACCTCAGGACCAGAAATAGCATTTGTAATGACAAGGACTAGTTGGCCACACTAGCTGTGTTACCGGAGCGCTGTAATAAAGGTCAGGTGTTTGGACCGGAAACAGATTTGCTGCTGCGGAGGATTCTGACAGTATGTTTGCCTCATTTCCTGACTACCTCAGGATATGTTTGTGGCCTGCTTTGTCTTTGGGAAGCCAACTTGACTTAACAGAGCATTCTACCTGATAGCAGGGTTTATAACTAAGGCTGGCATTTACGAAAGTTTGCACGGGTGCTCATGCAACGTAACGCAATTTATCTTGCAGGCACTTAAAATGGAAAGTAAACTGACACTATCTTTTGCGTCACACCCACACAAAAGTTTAGTAAATGTAAACCCACATTTTTTCAAGTGTGTCTTACCAGGGGGCAGTTTGTAACGGGTACCACAATTAAGCACATGTTAGAAAAAGAACGGATTAACCGAAATTGCTGATTGGATTCTGTCTGTTTGCCTCTAAGAGGTTCTGTACTTAAACTACCAAAGTGCATCTAAAACCTCTCTGTGACATTTGCTTGAATGTCTCTTCAATCCAGAACAGATGAAAGAATCCACAATTGTTTCTATAGACTACAGGGGCGAGATCATGGACTGGCATCATTGTAAGTCATTGATGGTATATTGTCAGTTCTTGCTCCAAACATCTTTTATCACAGTGTTGCGAAAACAGGATTCTGGGGGTGGTAATGTGTGATGAGAACATGTGTGCTAGTTTGTTGGGTAGCATTTTGTTGTGGGGTTGTCTTGTGTTTTTTTTTAAGTTTGCCATCTTTTTGTGCTTTATTATTGCAATGCGATTTAATGTGGTGGCCTGCAATTGTGTTATGCTCTGTTTTGACCGTTATCTTGTGCTGTGCCATTTTATGTTTTACTGTTGCTATGTTGCTTTGTGTATTATATTGCATTATGTTAGTCAGTTTACCTTAGGTGCGTCAACAAATGCTGCTGTAGTTCAAGCCATAAGCAGCCCTTGCCTTGAAAGGCCCTGTGGCAAGCCACCATTTACTACTGTCCAAAGTGGTAAAATAGCACTGCTCCAGCTCTTCCACTACTTAAGACACCAGTGAGCCCAAAACTGTGGCAAAGACTGTTTCCTGAGTGCTCCTCTCAGGTGATAAGGCCCAGATGTTTCCTGCTTTGCTCTGCTACTTTACTCCAGCTTGTGTTACTGTTGTTAGCTTCAATGAGCTGGTACGGCTCTGCCCAGTCTCCTGTTTCCCCCTGCTGCCTTGCTAGTGCCATGCATGTGCTTCTGTTTCTACAGCCTCCCTCCTACTGTGTTTATTACAATTATAATGTTCTCTCTGCTGATCACATACGAATTCTCTTGGGCTGTTATGGTTCCGGTAAGTGTACTTTTTTTGTTCTCATGTATGTCCAACTGTACTTCGGTACAGTAAATTTGCTCTTGGATTCTAGAAGTCAATGCCTGCTCCATCATTTGTTCTACTACAGGGACTCTATAAATGTATATACTGTTGCAGTGTGGTATTACAATTTTCTTATGAATCTACAGGGGCCTTTTCTCCTGTTTGGAGATATTACTCCTTGTTTGTTCCTGTGGGTACAGATGGAAAATTAATTCTGCGGCACCATTTTCACAGGCGACTTGCATCTAAGAATATCCCAAAGAGACAATGAGTTTCCCTGGATCTCTGGGAAGCTCGGAGTTCTAACTGAGTATAGTTCTAAAGGTTCCCAAGTGTGTTTGCCTAGGTCTTGGTTCCTTTCATTGATCCACCATGTTATAGCTGCCATTGCATTTTACATTACTCTGCGTTCTTACTGTGTCTGACATCCACTCCATCCTGGTGTATGCTTTTCCTTGCTCCTTTACAACATCTCCAACTGATACTTCTTGATCTTGGGTCCTCTCACATGAGATGTATCACAATGTGGACCGTGTGCAGTTAGTTATCCTGGTCTCTTTCACCTTACTTTGTGAACTGTGATGTCCAGCATGCTTCTCAAATGTGTAGTTTTTCCCCTTTGCTTCTCTATTTTCTGTTTACCTTATACTGCACCCTTATCTCAGCCTCCTCTACTGGCCCACCCACTCTGTGATATACTTCTTTAGTTTTTTGTGAGTTTGAGCCCAGAGTACTGTGGTGCACAGCAGGAAAATTAAGCGATAAGCAATGTGCTGGGCTGTTAGAGTTGAGCAAGTTGGGGAACTATCCTGCATTCTCTAATCTCGGGCCTGATTGGACACTTCTGGCACACAATTTCTATAAAAGTTCTAGCTTCTCGAGTGAAAGGTAGTTTGGATGAGCTCTGAGCTGCATACGCAGGGCATCCCATCGTTTGGAACCCATCACCCTCAAAGAGCATCAGCTCTTTATCCCTGGTTTAGGGGGGTTGGGGGATCAGATGCAGAGATGCGTATTCTACATTCCTAGAAGTAGTGCAGCATAAGGCTAGTTTTTGCAAATATGATTGATCTCTGTTACAGTAGGCCTTATGGGTTATGCAAAGTGTGTTGAATGATGTAATCCTGCAATCCACTGGTACTATTTGACTACTTCCAAAGCAGATTAAACAATACTGCAATAGTGAAGATGTCCAAAGACAAAACATCTTCGTAGTTAAATCTAGCAAGATGGAAACGTCTACTGAAGTAAGAAGAGTTGCACCTTTTACCCAAAATCATAGGATTGATTTGAGCGAAGAATGAGAGATTAGATTCAATGATGATTCCCCCGTTTTTGCTTCTGTGTTGGGAAATGAGTGACCAAAGACTTGGCTGGCAAATAAATACCAATTAAATTAGCTGTCAATTAAATTTACACTCCTATGGCTTAATATGCTTAAAGTGTGTGGAGTATACAGAATTTCCTAGATATTTTGGAACCCTCTATTCGAGTTTTGTTACACAGGTCAAAGTAAAGGAACTAGCTGATAAAATCTAGGGAAAACAATATGCTTAGATAACACTGCATTACATTAATTATTAAAACTTGGTCCCTCATAATAAGGTCCTTAAGAATATTCTTAATCAAACTTAAGGAAAAGAACACTCATAATTAAAGAGAATTAGAATTTTTTGCCACAAGTCACCTTGTTTGTGTTTTTCCAAGAGCTAAGGGAGGAATCCCAGATACATTGGATGATGCCGTACGCAACTACGGAAGCTATATACAAGTGATAAGTGATTAAAGTGTACCTTTCGCAATTTTCTACTTAAATGAAGCCATCTGTTTAGGTTTGATGATCAATCTCTGCCTGAAGTTATAAGCACTTAGCCATCTGATGGCCTTATGGAAAATATAGGCTACTGTGTCGCCGAAAGAGCTGAGAAATCTATCAAGAACAATATATATATATATATATTTGAGGTAAGAATTCCACATGGGACTATGTGAATCAGCCTCTATACAGAAATTACAGTAGCGGTGCTTGAAACTGTGGGCTAAAAACGGAATTGGAATGCTAGTGAAGCACTTACGAAAGGCAGCAGTATGGACCGTGCTCTCTCTAAGCCCCGGGTGGGTAACATGCGCATGCGCAAGACGTACAACGCAGGGGTTACCAGAGAAGAAGGACAGTGAGGACGAGGAAGGAGAGGGGCCATGGTGAGGAGGAGGCAGCCATGGCAGTTAAGTGCCCTTTTTCTTACTTTATAATTACTTTGGGAGGGGAGAGGGAGCAGAGTTCCACTAAGCTTTTTCTAACTCTGTGGAACTCCGCGTAGAGGCACTACTCCTGCTACGCCCGGGGTTAGTTCTCTCAGGATACAGAAATGATATATGCCCTATGGAGAGGCAAAGCTATGGAGATGGTCTACCACAGAATAGGGTAAAGAGATGCGAAATGGCAGGCCTCCCTATTCTAAAACTCAGAATACCAACTAGTCATTATAATTCAGTGTAGACCTGCGTCCAAGTAGGCAGGAGGGAGATTTCGGATTCAGATGAGGTTCAGCATGCTCCACCGTATTCTGTTACCTTCATTAGCATATTTAAATGCTAACAGATTACAGCTGTATTATCATGAGAACCATGCAGATGCAGGACTGCAGCAAGGGATGTGTTGCATCAGGAAACTGTGCCTTGTCAAATCTCAAGAAAGGGTGAATTGTTCTGGTTTGCAAACAATATTTTAGTGTTGATTATCAACCAGCGAATCCATCACCCATCTCTGCCCTGCGAGAGTTAGAATCTGATAGTGTCTCACAGTGAATGTAAACAGCATGCCACTGAAATAGTAGAGGGCACTTTACTTTGAGTGATTTACATGAATGCTTGGTCTTGTGGGCCACACTGTCAATTCGTAGCCAGTGTTGTCCGGCTTGAACTCCTAATTCCCAACTAAGACAGAGTGGGTTCAGGCACTTTATCTGTCTATGTGTCAGCTCAATCAATTCCAGTTTTCAAGTATTTACAAATGGCTCCACTAATACATGGTCTAGGACAGCATTCTTTATTGATGAATGTTATAGAGGGTAATTGTTGAATGCATAATATTTCTGATATATTGGAAAGGGATGTAAATCGAACAGTTTGATTGGTTAGTGATGCACCTGACAGTTACTTGGAATCTTTATTTGCTTGCCTACTGAATATTATCTATTGCATGACACTTCCTGAAACTTCATGACATTTCTGCATAGGATGCCAGTTGTAGCTTTTTAGGGAGAGCTCCTATTTTGAGGTACCCACAGTAAAATCTATTAGTTTCTTACAATGGAAAGGTTTATACGAACATTTTTGGAAGTAACATGGTGTAAACTGGCTGTAAAAGTACCAAATTACCTAAAAATAAACCTAGAAGAGACTTGCCAAATTGCGCTTCCCTATGCTCGCACAACAGCCACCAGACCAAGGGGTAAATGTCAGCAACACATATTAAACCTAAGTGTCAGGTACCTCTGAAAATTGAAACATAGGACTTTACTACTACAGTTACGAAACATTGTGCCAAAGATGACCTTTTATTGAGCCTAATATTAAAAAAACACTTGTTAAAGGCATCAGCTTTTATTAAACCAAATTGTATTGATGTTATAGTACACAATATAAAACTTACAGCAATGTTATCCAGGTACAATCGCAAAGCAAGATATACAAACATTTTCACAGTGCAAGTCATTTAATTCCATAATGGTTCCATCATCTACCCCATATTCTCCTGTATTTGTGCAGGCACACCTGAGCCTTGCATATGGGCTCCTCCATCTTCACACACCCGTCCATTACGCTGCACCATACATCAATCCGAAGTGGGGTCACAGAGATCCAGACTCGAGCAATTTCTCTTTAACAATCAAATCACCCAGTCCTACTAAGGATCTGCTCCCTCTTCATCTCCCCAAATCTTCAGTCAAGCCAAGCAGTGCAATTCATGATGTGGGGTCTACAGTGCATTCACTTTAACACTCAAGATAGACTGCTCCCCCAATAGGAGGGGGAGATCATAGGGCAGGACCAAGACATGTGAAAAAAGTCTGCTTGATCCTTGTCGCACCGGGGGCATGCAAGCATGGGCCACTTATCGACCTTCCACAGCTGCTGCTGCTGCGTCAAGTAAGTAACATGCAAATACCTAAATTGACTGAGGCACAGCCTGGATGAAATTGTTGATTTCCTGGGTGCAATAAGGGCTCTTTCCATTTGCTATCTTCCAGTGGACCCACCCATGACTCCCACTTCGCTCTCCCCGGGGCAAACAAATCAGAGGAGTTATTAACTAGCAATTTGTAGATTTGGGATATGTCTTCCTGTCCCAAGGGTCCTATGAGTAGTATGGCTTATAGAGGACTAAACTCAAGCACCCACTGAAGTGAATCGGGATAGCTTGTTAGAGCGTGGCGTTGTTTGAAACATTTGTAAAATTGAGAGTGTCGGCGGTAAAATTCCACCGTGAGGCCCTGAAAGAACTGCATATGGGAACCCTGTCACATGTCTCCCTGCGTGGCGATCCCAATGAGATCCTGCTACTGAAACCCTCCAAGCGTTACAACAAACAAATGATGGACGGAATGCTGACAATGCAGACATTCTCCCCCAGTCAAGAGATCTGGGTTAAATCCATCGTTCTTTTGCCCACTACACCACCCCAGTTCAGACATGGCCATATGCAAATCAGTCTTGACCCTGTGCCTCATGGGAACAGTCCATCCCGATCTCTTAACTGGGGGAGAATGTCTGCATTGTCAGCATTCCGTCCATCATTTGTTTGTTGTAACTGAAACCCTCCAGACACATCACCTGTTTCAACCATTACTTCTTCCAGAGCAGGTTCTGCAAAATGAGTTACCTGTCCCACCCCATCCAATGCAGAGCAGAGTTCCATGACAGCATTACCGCCGAGAAAGTTTCGGCAGAGATCTTGCTATCAGTCCGCTGTACAACAGGGCCATTATGGACTTGCCGTCCATGTGAGACAGCCTCGCTGGATCCAGTCATTTAGGATGAGTAATAGAGATGTATGTCGGCAGCTGCTAATTCTCCATCAAATGTACATTGCACGCATTTCCTGAAGGGAACGCGTGGGTGAAAGGCAACATTTAAGTACGTAGTATAGTGTTGCACCAGCATAAATTAAGCTGCCTTGTCATGCTTCAGTGTGAGTGGCAGTGAGCAGGTGAGTGTGTGACTAAGAGTGTGAGCGAACTTTGCTGAGTGCACTGTAACGTTAACTTCAGTTATGTGATATTAATCTGAGCAAAGGTTTGTGAGTGGCCGAGAAGAAATGCCCCCAAAATGGTAGACACTTTTGCAGTAGATCAAAAATTAAGCCGGGCTATGTACTTACCTTGCCAATGGAAGTAATTATATCAGAGTTACAACAATAGCACTCAGAGTTTGAAGCCAATTTTTACCTATCCTGGCTAAAAACGCGAGTTGAGGCTCGAGGAATTAGAAAGTAAGTAGTCAAGCCTAAGAGATTTGTAGTTGAGACTGGCAAAAGAGAGGAAGCAAGTGCACCATATGTATCATGCAATTGTCTCAATTTCTTTGTATGGATTTGACTAACAATGAACTTGTACACCTGGGACAGGTGGGCCACCGTGCACCACATCATTACCACCAACTCTGTTAAACAACTGTATCCTCATTCCCCTTTGCAAGGTTTGGAAAATAGTTATTTTACAATGTGATGTGCAGTACGTGCATCCATGGAGCCTAGAGGCACTGTGATTGTGTTGGTAAATGGGGCATGTGATAATTACATCTGTCCCACACCACAATTATTTCCTCATGGTCTGTGTGTGTATGCACTTTCAAATCACCTGAATCTTTACATACAAGTTACCCACACTCAATATTGTGCCTTGTCTTCCATTCAGATCATCACCTTTAATTAAACTCTCAGTAAGCATTAATAAGCTGTACTTCAGATGTTGCTTAACTTCTGGAAAAAGAAGTGCCAGGGCCAAGATATTTATCAGGTGGCTTCAGTTTTCACAACCCACTCCCCTGCCACCATTTTCAAATGGCAGCACCAGTTCTGCTTATTTACCATCACACCAGTGACATAACATTAGCCCCTGCAGCCCCTTCCGTGCGGGGGTACCCCGAGCTCCAGGGGAACTCATATGGCACTGTGCCTGGGCGGTGGGCCGTCCTAGCTACCATTACTCAACACCCAGAGTTTCCCTGCAGTCTGAATACAACTATTGTTCTATTTTTACACTGTATTAAAGCCCAGAGTTCCTTAAGCACTTTATAATATAACAATTGGCCACATTACAGTATAGATGCATGAGAGCTCCTAACTGGGCCCGGGGAAGGGTCCCCCTCCAAGTGCTTTGCAGGGGGGCACCCTCAAGTTTTGTTACGCCACTGCATCACACTCCTGATCATGTGACAATATGGATTATTCCTGGCCATCTACAGCTGAAAGAGTAGCTTGGAGGTTCTAGTATAATTAATTTGAGTATTTAGAAATGTTAAATTGTCAGCTGATATTTAAAAATAGACAGACAGTGCCACAGGGTGGTCCACCATCATAAATACAAGTCAGTTTTAACAAATAGGTGTAGGTGTTGAGTACTGCCAAACACAGGCACAAATTAAGCACTGGCTCCCACTCCGGACTGGTTTATGGTAACCAGCAGAGCATAAGCATCAATGTTTCACTCTTTCCACAGAGCTGACATCACTTCATATCAAGGAGCCGGAAACCAGGATAAAACAGAGCCAACTCACGTCACTTTACAAAAAGGGAGTCACAGCATAGCCATGATGGTCAACAAATGTCCTTCCTACAGACGTGTTTAGCCCTAGTGAGGCCTGCATAGACAACCAACACTTGACACAGTGCAGCCCAAGCTTGCTCGTTAGATTGATGAACCTAATATGCTGCGTCACAGAGATTTTTTTATTGGCTTCCATTCATCCCTATTAGTAATTGATGCACTGTGTGGTACTCCGGCTGCTATACATGTGATGACTGTTGAGGAAACGTTATTTCACAAGTTGTCAGTCCATGATTAATGATAAGAAAATGCCCGATATTTGCTGACATGTATCTACCCACAAGGAAGGCACCCACACGAAACCCGGATGTTCCATGGTTTGAATCAATGTGAAAATATTGAAACACCTTAGTAAGAAATCCATTACCTTGACCTCATAACCAAGAGGCCAGCGCAACAAACATTTTTCCGATGTTTGTGACCACTTAATCTTTTATTTCACTGAGAAGTGGATTTACTCCTTGAATCCCCCTTAACTTTCCACATTCCTGCAGAGGCCGTGTCCTAACTATTCCCCCTGACTTCCTAAATATGAGTTTATGATTTTTTGGTGAACATTTTCCCTTGTTAAGGTCACTTGAGCCAAAAGTCACATGCATTTGTTGTAGAAAAGTGCTCATGATATACATATTACCACTTCTCTACAAGATATGTATTTGTCCTTTGGCTAAAGTGATATTAGCTACGGAAAACATTACCAAGTAGGTAAAGGGTATAAAAAGGTCACAAACATAGCAACTGGCTTGACCACTAAATCGGACCTTCCAAAGCTCCATGCTGTTCAAAACGACAACACAAATGTGTGTCTCAGTGTAAAGTGAGAATGAATGAATACAGGAGGGATGTGAGGACATAAGCAGAATTCCAAGATCAAAGGCATCAACTTAGAACTTTCCTATCATCAGAGAAACCTTCCACTCCTCTGATTCAATCTGCAGGAGAACCTAAAGAAGCTGTTGAAAGCATAATTAGACTACTTCAATACTGTGTAAATCTACATCTCAAGGTAGCTCGTGGACCGGTTTCAAAGGATTCAATTCCAGGGCTACAGGGTGTGCCTCAACCAGGGGCGGCTCCTCCATTTGAGTGGAGGAGCGTCCCCCCACAGGCCAGAGCTGAAAAATAAAATGGTAATAACGTTTATTTATTACCATTTTATTTTTTAGCAACCGACCTGAACTGAGTGACAGGAGGAGGCGGGGCCAGTGCTGCCGTGCAGAGTGTCAGAAGCAGGGAACCCTGTGCTTTAAAATGTGCACGTCTGTTTGGCCGGACGTCTTGCGCTGGCAAGACATGCGCATTTTAAAGTTCTCTAACATAGATGTTTTAGACAGTTGGTTTAGAGAAAGCACATGCCTTCAATGCTCTTGAGAGCGATTAATGGATGATGGCGCTGCTCTCATGCTGGCGAGAGCACCACAAGAATTGGTTAGTGCAGTTTCCTGGGTCCCAGAGCCTGCCTGGAAGAGAGACGACGGTGGAGGAAGACTTTGCATCGCACCTCAAGGTAAGTGTTTTATTTTTTTACAGTTTTTTTGCATGCCCTACCACCCTTGGTACATGGCATCCGCCACTGGCCTCAACCTGAGGATATCACACTGAAGTAGCCAGCCGGCCAAGCAGAGTACTTGAGACAGCGTCTGAGAAAAAATAAATAATTGGGTGTCAAAGTACTGTTCCGCATTCTTACCTCTTCAATCTTGCGTGTGGCATTTGAGTTACCAATGGCCAAAGAGAAGCAACTTTAACTCTCAGATTGAGGCAGTTTTCGATTTTGTGAATATAGATCCCTGTTCAGCTTTTCATATCATGTGATTGTGTTTGTGATTATCTCACGCTACAGCACAGCCAAAGTGCGGTGTAAGTCCCCCTACAGAGTAAACATGGCGTCCACAGCACTCACGTTTGGTTAAGACTGTTAAAGGGAAAATAGGCTTTTTCTGTGATTGAAGATTTTTTTCAATTAGTTCATTTCATGGCTTAGAAGAAAAGCATTAACAGAAAATCACTCCTGCATTAAATAATGCCTGCCTCAGGATAAAGTCACCGAAAAGTGTGCCCCGCACTTATTAGCTTGCAAACCATCTGGCACAAAGAGGTTGCCTTCCCAAATTACCTTTTGTGAGAACGCTCGTTACACATGTCATTATCTCCTCTTCAAACGGGAGCAAAAAGAGCAGCATTCGCACATCTCATTATGTACAAGCACATCTGTTGTGACTAGTTTGTTTTTTCACTCCAGTAACTTTGAGGTCAGTGGGTTGAATGCTGGTTCACAGGAGGTTCTTAAAATGGATGGGATCAAGATGCAGTTTAGTGGAATGTGTTACCGCAGTGGCGTAACAAAACCTTAGGGCCCTTGCTACAGGTACAGTGAGGGGGGGCACCACCCATCCAAGTGTGATGCAAATGGAAAGCCTCGGCCCCCTTATATCGCTTGACATGGCCGGCACCCCTTTCTCATTAGTGCTGTGCTGGTAGCTCCGGGTGCCAGGCTAGAGAGACTTTTTTGATTAGAGTGAAAACTATCTCACTAGGGGTATTTTACCTTTGCTTGATGAAGATAAATTAAGAAACTCAAAAACCTCTGTGAAGAATGAAAATCTGGAACTTCGCAAAACTTTCCTGCCCCACAAGAAACTGCCTTCCATGAACCCTCTCTCCCTCAAAACCTTACAAGGGCACTCCGTTGCTTGCCATCTCCAGAAGAATGTATATGGCGCTCCACAATGTAGGCAGAAAGGTGTAATCCAAAGACTGTGGCTTGCAGCTGAGATACACCGTCCTGGTACTCAGAACAATACTGAATCTGTTCCCTGTACAGTTTGTCCATGCTGGATATTCAAGGTAATGCCATACCACGCTCATCGCAGAGGATATCCCAACCACTGGTTAGGTGAGGGCCAGTCCTGAAATCTACAGCTTCCATGTGGTGATTGATGATTATAGCAACCAACTAACCATACTGATGCCAAGATTGACCAGACAATATCATCTGATGAAATCAACCCTAAGCCGACAGTGGCCCACTATTTCGGTTATGCTTAATAGGTGCGAGACAGGTTGCAGTTTTTTGGTAGAGGCATTCATTTTTAGGGATCAAACCATAGTTTCTGTCAGCAGGTGTTGAGAAAAGAGAAAGGCAAAAAAGGAAGAAAAAATTAAAAGAAAGATAGGAAGCAGTTGGAGTATTTTGCAATAAAGTGGAATCGGAGGAATTCAGGAAACCCAGCCTTGGTCGTCTTCAACTCTGAGTTTCAGAAGAATTGGATGCAGGCTCCTAAAAAATATAGTCTGTCCCTGTGCTTATTTTTTCCAAGTTAAGTGCTCCATTACAAGGTTCCGAGTTTGCAGAATTGCTGAAGTTCCTTGAAATAAACTACCGTAGTGTTGTAGGCTGGTGACCGTTAATAAATCGAAAAGAAATGTGCTTTCTCAACATCACAGGGGCTGAGGGCAGCAATCTAACTCAGCTATCATCAAATTGACAACATAAAATAGGAACATGCACCATATGACGACCAACTGCACTGTAGCCTCTATGAGTATGGACCGCATTATGACTGATTAAATCCCATCCTAAGCAATCATTAATGGGACTTCAAACAAAATACAAGTCTTTAACAAAAGGACCAGTTAAAAGGAGAACTCCCATGATCCAAACTGCAAGTTGGAGACTTCATCTTGGTGCGCCATCACACCTTGGAAGCACGCTCTGGGTGCTCCTTGAAGTAATGCCAGATGTTTCCATGGGATGAAAGAGGACATTGTCCACTGCTCGGAGAAATATAGAGAAGTATTGTGAAATATGGCCTTCGTCGAAATGCAGCACAACCTACTTGCCTGCCATACATTTCCTCCAGCGTGACCAACCCCATGGGATTTCAAAAGCAAAACGAACAGCAGGGCGCCCAACGACAGCATGAGATGAAGCCTGAGTAGGCATCATGTGTTTTTTTTTGCCACACGTACTTTCTTAAGGACTTATCAATTCTCAATGGTCCTATGGGTCTCAGTCATGAAATTTTCCGTGGTCATGGATAACATCCACGGCACACCCCAATCTATCCTTGAGAGTAATGGACTCACAATCTGGAAAACCACCTCATTAGGAGTTACCAGACTTACTTCATGTCTAACTGGGGGCAAATGATGTCTATGGCATGTTTCCTTAGCTGCTCCCATCTCCTGCAATCTTCTTCCCCCTCCTCATGTTTATCCCCAAGAGGTGAACCCTGATGAAATCAGGAGTAACAAAAGGAAGTGCACTGTCAACAAAGCATCAGTGTGACAATACATACACATCTACTTTGCATTTGTGTCTTTTATTCTGGCTGCTGCACGTGCCACATTTCCTGGGAAACCATTAGATGACTAAGGGCCATATGTATCATGCAAAATTGTGATCGCAAACGCCGAAATTTGCAGAATTTCGGCGTTTGCGATCGCAATTAGGCTTAATGGTATGTATAAAAGAAAAAATGCCTCGCAAAATAAGGAATCGCAAAATCTACGATTCCTTATTTTGCGAATGCATTTAAGGAATCGCAAATTGCGATTCCTTAAATGGAATGTATAAGGCACCCAAGTTGTGCGAATATGGCATAAGGAATCGCAAATTACCACCAACTACAGGTTGGTGGTAATTTGCGATTTCTTTCAAAAATACAAATTTTGCATTTTTCAAAGTGGCATGTGGCGCACACATGCCCTTAGGGCATGTATGTGCGCCACATGTGCACCCATGCTCATTTCAGGCGTGCAACAGGGTGTCCTTTTGACACCCTGGCACACTTGAAATTGCATTCTCAATTTGTGATTCTCTAATTGAGAATCGTAAACTGAGAATGTCTTCCCATTCATTCCTATGGGCCTGTAGGCCCATAGGAATGAATGGGGAGGTATCCCTTAATTGCGAATTGCAATTTGCGATTCGCAATTAAGGAATATGTAGGATTCGCAAAATGTATTGCAAATCCTACATACATAGCGTTTTGCGATTCTCAAATAGCGATTCCCAAAAATTTGCTATTTGAGAATCGCAAAACCTAACATTGATACATATGGCCCTAAGGCCCCTATTTTTGATTACCCCAGAGGAGAATAAAGCAATTAGCACACCAATTAAAATACGGAACACTAGGTTTGGTATTAAACTAGGTACGGCATTTGTCAGCATTTATGAGTTTAGATCTTTGAAATTACACAGAATGTACTTAATTTTGTGCTTTCTGCACCAAAATACGCATGTCCCAGTCTATGCCTGGCATTGTCCCTTGGTGCATATCATCACTCAATTTAAAATTCTGAGTCCTGTGCAAATGGGGGCTTGAGGGCAGGGGTGTAACAGAGACCCCGATCCCCCAGTGCAGGGGGGTCTCCATTCTGCTCAACATGAAGGGGGCCCCCTCAGCATGTCTGTGCAGTGTGTCTCTCTCTAAATTAGCTGCACTGTGCAGCATACTCTGAGCTGAAACCGTGCAGACCCAGGACTGACAAAAATAAGATAGCGTATGTGTTTCTCTTCACTCCTAGTCTATCATGCTCCCTACATGAGTGGGTGGGGGCCCCGAACGGAGAGCATCCTCGACAAAGCACTACCCCTCTTAGAGTGGAAGAAGCAGCACAGAAATGAATGGAGCAGAGGTAGGGTTGCCATGGGGGTGTAACAGAGGCCCCAGCTACCACTGCAGTGCAGGGGTGGCCACGGGACTGAACGGGGCCCCTCAAGCATCCATGCAATGTTATTGCGAATTAAGGGTCTGGTAAAATACAGAAGAGCAGCTGTTGCAGTCTCTGGAACGCCCATCTGTCAGATGTGCTTGGGAGTTTACTGAAAGTAACACAGTTGCAACATTTATGTATTAATTGTTGGAAAATAGAACAGTCTGCGAAAAGGCACATATGTGACTCTGTGTCACTTCACAAAGGGGAGAGTATAAGAACTGAAGGAAACAGGAAAACGGGGGAAAGAACCACCAGGGAAATAACAAGGAGAGAGGACTCTATGAAGAGTTCAGAGAGTAAAAGTGTGAGAGAGAGCAAAAGAGAGAGAGGCGCAAGCGATCAAGAGTCAAGTAAGGCAGAGCCTTCTGAGTAAGTGAGCTATGATGAGTGAGTGCAAGGTTATAAAGAGATAGGTGAGCAAAGTAGCTGAATGTAAACACAGGCGGGAGAATGGACAGAAAAGAGAGAGACCTATGCCCTGATTACGAATACCCCAGATGTGTGTTTGATATTGATAACACCGGATAAAGTGCAACAGCACTGGGTTGCAAATATATCAGGTGCAACAAATAACACCTAAATGTCACCTACAGAGAGCTGTCCCCAAAAGCTCCTTGCCCCAGTAATTTCCAAGCCTTCCCTGTTACCCAGGCTCTGTGAGACTTTGTGAAGGTAGGGTATCAGGGACAAGACTGGTTGGGGTGTGGTGGCGGCCCCCTCATCGTACTTTGCAGGGGGCCGCTAATGTTTTATTATGCCATTGCTTGTGGGGGGGAGGGGGTCAGAATTATCCGCCTGACTTGTAAATAGCGGGATAATTGTATGGATGGTCGTCTTGGATATATCTACATGAGATCGAATGCCCCCTATGGAAGTGGTGGAAATCAATAAAAACTCTGCAGACCAGAGCTTACACATAAGTGCAAATGTCTTTCACTCACTCATCCCTCAAGACGGCCTCACCTATTATCTGAAGAAAAGGCTGAAGATTCTAAAGGACCAGTTTTCAAATTATGCATGGGGCTTCCCAACAGTGGCCCTCACCAAAACGAAATTGTTTTGGTGTAGGATATCTTTAAAAAAAAAAGTGAATTTCAATGTCCAGAGAAAATGACAGTTAACTACCAAAGACTATACCAATCAATTTATCATTGAACGTGCACCAAAATTGTACTGTGACTTGTGCCAATCATGTTTCTAAAGAATATATGCACAATTACAGTCTCCTACAATACATGCTAATAATATTATGTTACAATGGAGTATGCTGTTATCTTAGCATAAGAAAACATGCATACCCTTCATAATGTGCCATGGTATGCATAAGCCTGTGTGCTCACCCTTATGTCTGCCCTTCATCTTCTTTTCCTGTTCCTGTATCACTACTTTTCATTCTCCTTTTCTGCCTTGTCAAATTGTCTTGACTTGGTTGTATCTTTCATCTCACTCGTCTCCCGTGCTTGTCTCCTCACTCTGGTTGCCTTTTTTATCTCTTTTCTGTCACCGGTCTCTTTCTGTTTCCCTCTCTTGCTCTCTGCTCCTTTTATTCACCTCTTACACTTCATTTTTCCTTTTGCCCAGTTTTTATTTTCCCTTCCTATTTCCGCCTCTCTCTCATGTTGTTTGGTCATGTCCTCTCCTGTCCCTATTTTCTCCACCTGGTCCCTTGTCCCCACTTCGCTGTCCCTTATCTCCTTCTTTCTTGCATATGCTTCATCTCTATTTCTGTGATTGAAAGAGAGCACTGAGACAGGAGAGGAGATGAGGCGCCTCTTTGTCAGCAAAGGCTTTTAAACAATAATAAAGTAACATTGCAAGTTTGCAGGTTTGTGTCTGTTAAAAACACAGAGGCTTCATGGCCACAGCCTTGCAGTACAGAATGCTTCAAGGGGGCACCCTCCTGGATGGGAAAGCCTGGGGTTCCCCCGGCACTATACAGTCAGTGGGCCCTATGTCAAGCCCCTATGCCAGTGGTTCCCAAACTTTTGACTCCTGAGGACCCCCATTGAGTCACCACTGAAAGCCAGGGACCCCCAAGCAATTTGTAGGATTTAAATTTCAAACATTAAAACAGTAATTCAAAAAAAATAAACACACATGTGCTCACAAAACAAATACTCGAATTACTAAGGGTTTTAGGGGCATATTTACAAGTCCCCATCGCCATGGGAACGTCACTTTTTGCGATGTTCCTGTGGCGACTGGGACTTCGCCTTATTTACAAAGCAGAGTTAAGCCCCCTTTCATGCAATGCTTAGCGTGAAAAAGGTGGGCAGTGGGAGTTGCAGTGGGCGTTTCACTCCAACACCCATTGATTTTGACGCTGCCCTCTATTTACAAGGTCAGCTTAAATAGGAGACAGCATCAAAATTAAGGCCCATGAAAAACCTGGTCTTAACTTGGAGAAATGAGGAGAAATGCCTTATTTCTCCTCGTTTTTGATTCTTTTCAACGGGAAAAGCAAAACACCTTTGATTGTTTATGTTCAGGAAGGTGGCCCTTCCTGCACATAAACAATCTTTAATAAAAATGACGTTTTGTAACTTCCATGTGTGCTGCATTAGGCAGCACACACAGAAGTGACAAAGCGGCATTACAAAATTGTTCATGTGCAGGAAGTGGGAACATAGCAGCATCAGGATAATGATAGACTGGGAATAAACATATGTTGCTAACTTTTACCATGCAGTTTGCAAGTAGCTCTTTGATGACAGGTTATAGGACTGCTAGATTTTGATAGTCTCTTATGAATTGCACAGTGACAAAAGAATCTCTGTGACAAAATTAGTAACCCACTGACCTATGCACATAAAATACTGATTTTTAAAATGCATTGTACACGTTCTTTGCAGTAGGCATATTAACCCTCTGTGTCAAAACTCTCATCTCTCTCCAGCAGGTACATTAATCACTGGCATTTTCTTGACACTTTTATAGTTGCTCGAAAACTGCTAATTTTACAAGGAACTTTGCAGTGCTTTTAAAACTGCTGCCTGTGGACCCCCTGGGAATGTGCCACGGACCCCTGGGGGTCCTCGGACCGCAGTTTGGGAAACACTGCCCTATGCAATCTTTCTCAGTTGAGAGCGTGTACAGACGGTATGCACCTAGAGTTGGTAGCACACACTAAGGATGTTTTGCACAGTTCCATTTTAACTTTTTGTGCTAATTACAATTCAGGCAGAACCTAATTAATGTATGTCTTAGGTGTTGATTTCACTCTGCATGATTAGTAGCAGATACGTTTTTTCACACTTGGATTTATCATGTGTGGAAGAATCCGACCTGATTTTTCCAGCTTCAAAAACAGTTTGGAGAAATCATGTGAAACGTTGGCTGCAGTCAAGTCTCATGCCGCTTTGCTTTTTTAGATCGAGCCTAGGCAGTGCTTCCACTGTCTCAAGACATGTTGTATACACTTTGTGGGCTTACAGTCAACCCTTTGCTTTTTATCTGTTACTTTGATTATCCTTTATAAAAGGCTTGCTTGCTAGTGGTTAATGTTTACTCTTTGTCCCTCCTTGTTTTGTTTTGTTTCTGCCCACGGAGCCCCGACTAAGTACTGGTATCTTTACACTTTGGTTCTTATGTGTGCGTTTCGGGGGACTATTTTTAGGTCTCTCAAGACATTTAGTAAGGGCTTTAAACTTTGAAACACACGCACTAGTGTGTGCTTTTGTTTTCTTCACCCGCTATTGGCCTTTGCATGCGTCTTTCTAAGAAAGACAGCACGCAATTGGCCAAAGGCGGGTGCATGTCCCGCCTTCTCTCTGCCCTGGCCTAGTTCCCCGGGAGTGAGCGCGGCTTTCCTCCCTCATCGTGGCTCATTAAGCACAGCGTGCACTTTCAGCGCCAAACGCGGTCGCTTTAGCGTACCGCGCTTGTTTTATTTATTTATTTCCTAGAGTGCCGTAATGCCTTTCTGCACAGAACACCCCTCACACCTCCCAAACATCAACCAGAGCGATGCCGTGGCTTGTTTTGTTTGTTTCCTGCTTGTGCTTGGTGAAGCTTTCCTTTTTAGGTCGAGCCTAGCGCAGCGCGCATGCACTGCTCTAGGAGATGACCTTTAGAAGTCAGTCTGCACTTTTCCTCACACTTGTGCTTGTGGTGGCATCCATCTTGAGGGAAGGAGCACAGGGTCCATCTGTTTGTAATTAGAGTGGCCGCGCGTGCTTGTTCTTCCACTGCCTGTCTCACCCTCGCTCTCTCTTGTCCAATTAGCTTTCACTCTTGGCTTTTTCGAGCAGCGGTGCGCTCAGGGGCCATCTGTTTTTTGTAATTAGCTTTCACTTTCGTGCTCGTGCTTTTTCGAGCAGTGGCGTGTGCAGGGGCCATCTGTTCATTCCACCCACCCTTCCAAGTTCTGAACTCCTCCCCCACCATTCTCTAAAAGCGCATTGAAACCACCACATGACAGTGTAAGCGCTCTGCAAAGTTAATTTAATTAGTCCAAGACTATGTTGCGCCTCACCTGCTCTTGCTGGGAGCGTATTCTTTCCATATTCAGACACATGAAGCTGTTCTGCGGACGTGACATGCATGTATGTGTGTCTAGTCTCAGCATAGCGCTACTTCAGCCCAAAGGCTGCAGGGTGCTGAAAAGAGTGTTCGAGTGGTCGGCCTGATATGTCGTCATGACACACTGTTCTTTAAAACTGTGCAGCTACAGCTCTTGTGTAAATTGCCGGGGCAGGCTTGATAGAAGGCGGGGATGCCGTTACGGGTCCCCGGTGAGCACATCTTGTGAGCAGTAACAGCTTTCAGCTTAATTTCGATGCGTTCCACACATTTATGGCAGCACACGAGTTATGGCTCTCGAGACCGCGCTTGGCAGAGGTCGGCCTGCAATGTAGACGATAGATGGTCAAACACAGCATCTACTTTTGATTATCTGGGAGAGAGATTAACAGCTGATACCTGCCGTGCAAGGCCCAGCCTCTGCAAACCCCATCCAAACAGAGCACTTCCGGTTCTTCAACAGACGACGCATAGGCTGCCTTTTAAAACCGCGAGCCCATTTTAAGGCAAACCACGAGCATGGGCAATATCCACACTACTGGACCCATCAGGATTACAATATCGGAATCCGTGTTTCATCCGGAGACTCTACCAGTTGAAAGCAGATGGACTTTCCAGGTTAAATATATTTTTTATGTTATTTCAGTTGTTCAATTATACATAATATAATCCTAATTATATATAAGGAAACAAAAATGCTTATAACAACTTTTTAAATGTACTGTACAGCAGACACACTACGCTACACCATAATTTAAACACACTGGCAACGGCAATAGCTCTTGCTAAACACTTATAAGTTCCCAAAGGCGAGACCTATTGGCTATGCCAATGCTTGTTTTGGGTTCCTCTTTTTTTTGTGTCTTTAGAAAGGTAGAGTGTTTTTCTTTAAATTTGTTCCTCGAGGTTTTGTGGGATATTAAAGGCATTGTAAATCTCCTTTTTATTATTTTTACGTTGTAAAGTGAGCATATGTTTGCAAAGCATTTTAGAAAAGCTTTGTTATTGCTTGGGCCACACACACTGTTAAACGTTCTATATACTTAATTATTGAGTAATGGCAAAGTTTAAAAAAGCTTTGTTTTTTATTGTTAAGGGAACACATGTGTGCTTTAGAAACCTGTTTGTTTATTTGATTGAAAGGTGGAAGCGTGATGCATTTCAAGCAAATAAACAAATATGTTTCATAGTATAGGAGCATATGAAAGTGAGCGTCTGTTTGAGAAGCACTTTAAAAAAGCTTTGTTATAGTTTGACCACACACGATCTTATACGATCTTTATACTTAATGAGTGCGTGTTGGCAAAGTTTAAACAAACATAGTTTTCTTTGTGATAGGAGAGTGTGTGTGCTTTGGAAACCTATTAGTTTTATTTGCTTTAAAGGTAGAATGCATTTTAAGCAAATAAACAAATATGTTTCAAAAGTGCACTCATTAACTATATAGATAGTTTAGGGGCATGTGTGGCATCGATCGTATAGGAGTGTGTGTGTGGCACTAACCATAAACACATTTACTTCTATAAGTAGTATTTTGTGTGTTTTTGAAACATATTTGTTTATTTGCATAAAATGCCTCGCCCTACTACCTTACATCCAATATCAAGGCAATTTAAATATGCAAAATAGTATAACTATTATACACATACAATTTCCATGACTCCAAGCATCTGCACGAACCACACATAGTACAAAAGGTGAAACTATTGATCCACATCATATACACTTGCATTATGTAGTTTTAAGCAGTGCAAAATCAATATGAAACATATACATTCAAAACTTTAATGAAAAAAATAATAATGGTACATCCCAAAGTAAAGGAATGCAACAATTAAGAACAAATCTGCCATTACATATATCAATACCACAAATAGACAGACACAGCACACATTTAAATACTATCATAGAAAATATATGCTCACTTCAAATGCATTTCAGATCAATAACATCCAATAATAACATCATGAATGCAGACATTATTTGCCTAACTGAAATAAAGACTAGTGGACAAGCACCAAATTATGCTTTTTCCATTCAACAATATCATCATATAATATTTGACAAATACCACAAAACATGGAATAGCAATATACTACAAGAAAGAGCTTTTCATACTACTTATTTATGAAGCACAACAGCAAATTGACATTATACATTTGACACTACACATTAATGAAAAAAAATACTTAGTTGTGATTTTGTACAAACTACCACATATACCAATACAAACACTATTACAATCAATAACAAACATAATTAACTTCTTCTTCAATTTTGCATATATCAATTATATCATTCGATTTTAACATAGATTTAAATAAAACATGCTAATAAAGTTCCTTACTAAAATAATATATGTACACACAAAAATTACTATCGCACAATATTAGATCAGGTATACACTAATGAAAATGTAAACAATTATGGAACTTTAGAATCCTATTACAGTGACCACAAATCATTATCGTTAGCAGTTTAAAACAAAAACTGATGTAATTATTAAAAATATTTCTCTCATTTTGGATGTTTTCAATACAAGACATTACTAGGAAACAACTAAGATGACCACGAACCTTATCAAAAGCTGATCAGAGCAAATATAACCAAATGTTCAACAAAAGAGTTCTATGAAATTGCAAAACAGGACAACAAAGTGCTATATCATCCCACATTAGCAGACACAACAGGAACAATAAAAGCAACTTGCTACAATGAGAACTACTACAGTCTGACAAAAGAAAAGAAGGGGATATGAATTCGAAAGTTTCTAGTGAATGCATTATTAATAGCAAAGCAACCCAAAATTACAAGAATACCACCAATTACAATGCCAAATAAAATTATCAAAAAGTAGAATATTCACTGCAAACACCAGCTCCACCAACTTTGCCAACAAAAGGCATAAAAGAAGCTAAGTTAAAAAGACTAATGACAGTTTTTGGAACAGTCACAGAGGTAAGACATTGATTTGACACATGCCTATTCCACAACACCACACACTGCTCCATCATTACAACTCAAAAAACACACATCAATTATAAGATTTGAACACTAACATCACTTCCCTCTCCCAAGTTTCAAAACCAGTATAAATTACTTTCAACTGGCAAGACAGTTCTTCGGTCAACACTTCCCTTTTCTTACATGTAACCTATCCCCAGAACATTGTTCGCTAAGGCTTAAGACCTGTGTGACAAAGGCAAAAGAAATGTACAACTGCACAAAAGAAAAATAAAGAACTCAATGAAGACATCTACTGTTATTTAATTACTGTTATTTGATATTGGCGTGTGCTGGGGATATGTTGTATTCTGTTATGTTGTCATTGACTACATGGTAGAGATTGGTGGTTCTCTCTACCTCAATAGCAATGCAGCTATAGAACAAGTGTGATGATATAATTTGTGTATTGCCTTTAGGGTAACAATACCCTGCAAATTACCACCTAACTTTGGAATAAACCCATTTTTTTAACAAGAACACATACTATCTACAGTTACTATACACCCACACTACTGTAAAATAGAGAAATAAAAAAGAACTCTCGCAAAGGTGAGACCTTTTGGCTTTGCCAAAGCTTGGGGCCTATTACCATGGTGGGCGGATCGCCACCGCCTGGGCGGCGGTGGCGATCCGCCCGCCAAATGTCAACGCAAACAACGTGTATAGCATGAAAGGAAGGGAAAAATGTGAAGTGTAAAGCTTAGATATATCTCCCAAGGCAAGACATGATGCAGAAAGTCTAATCTACCTATGATTATTTAAGAGACTAGTCTGCGATGTGAATCATTCCAGCTTGAACAATAAGATCCAACAGATCCTGTACAGAAACTGGAAGATCCTCAACATCAACGAAGAGGATATGGCGCTAACAAAACAGATTGTGGCTTTTAGGAGGAATCCCAACCCGACAGATAAGTTAGTACATAGTAGATCCAAACATAAAACAAGCATTTGCAATGCAATAGGTCTCGCATTTACAAGAGTTTAAACCATTGGCATTGTAAATGACAATGTCTTTTATTTATGTTTTAAAAATCAAAACATAAATAAAAGGAATTGTCATTTACAATGCCAATAGCTCAAACTCGCGAAATGCGAGACCTATTGCATTGCAAATGCTTGTTTTTTTGTATCTTTTATATAGCGCGAACTCGACCCGAAGGTATTGGAGCGCTGTACATGAGCACCGTATTTACATTACATATTCAGGCACGGGGAGATTAAGTGATTTGCCCAGAATCACATGATGTGGATGCGGCCTCGAGGCTCGAACCCTGGTTTCCTGCACCAAAGTCGGCAGCGCAGCCGACGGACCACATCCCCTCCATTTAGTAAGGTAGCTCAGTAGATTGAGCACATGCTGCAAAGACGTGGTTGCAATATCAATGATTGTACTTTATTTGCACAATAACCGCCATTCTGGGATTTATAAGTCACATAACAGCTCCTTCAGCAATGTGGATCCAAAAAATAAGCAGTAAGAATGCAGCTGAAGGCAGGTTTGTGCAAAATGTTAAATTTACCCTTAAACATTGGAAATTTCAATACGGTGTGGAGTTTCTTAATAAAAACTGTAGTTGTAACACTGGCTCATGAACTAATAAATCCTACATTATTATTAACATTGGTTTTGTAGGCAGTAACAGAGCCTAAAAGTCTGTCGTAGTGTTAAAAATCACAGAAACCAAGGACTCAAGGAAACGAAGACAAGTTAATTATCTGGGAATAAGCCTCCCCGTTGTAAAGCCGTCTGCAGCATGTGTGAAATGCAAATCGGAAACAGCAGGATGCCCAAGTACCGAAACCAACTGTAGGTTGCATCTAGAAAGTAAAATAAGAATGTAAACACACTGTTTAATTTACTGTAGTTCGGCAGTGCAAGAAAGGATTTAAAGACCGCATCGTGAGTTCGCGCAAAAGCATTACAAACCGCTTTTCTGACGTGACGTTTATTGTTCAGTTTTTGCACACCGCATCGGTAGAACTTAAATTAAATCTAATTGTTTTAAAAATTGTATTTCCGGCAAAGTATTTCCATACCGCGTCGGTGTTTATCGCATAAGCATTTACAGAAAAAATTGTTAACATGAAGTTTGTTGTTCACAATTTCCACCCCGCCTCGGGGATCAGCCATATTTCTCATGTGAACTTTGTCGTTCAGTATTTCCACACCGCAAGCAGGTCTCCATTCTCAGACGAGTAGTGATTATATAAGTAAAAGGTCTTTAGCAACCATTTCCTCCGACACTGATGCAACACTAAACGGTTAGTATACCAATACAGGCTGATTGCTACAAATGTATCTACAAATAATTTCATAATTTAAGAATTGTTATAGTTTTAAATACTTGTTGGAACAGTATTGCGTGGCTTTAAATAGGATGTATAAGTGGAGATGCTCTCTTCACAATATCGAATCACTGTTACTTTTACACTTTTCATGTAAAAGCACTGGCAAATCAAGACTAGGTTGTACTATACTCATAACATATGGTACCACCATTTCCCATCTGTTTGACAATACTGTTTCTATGCAGGCATTTAAACACCGCATATGGAGAACATACATAAAAGCGATATAGCATTTTCACACCGCAGCAAGGAATCAAGTGTTTTCAAAGAAGCATTGTACCAAGCACCCATTTTCAGAACGCATCGGGGAGGGGGTAGGTGGGGTAGTGCTGAAGTTAATTGTTGTACATTTAAACACTGCATCAGGAGAAGATAAATAAAAGCGATATAGCATTTTCACACCGCAGCAAGGAATCGAGCGTTAGCGCAGAAGCATTGAAACGAAGCACCCATTTTCAGAACGCATCGGGGAGGGGGTAGGTGGGGTAGTGCTGAAGTTAATTGTTGTACATTTAAACACTGCATCAGGAGAAGATAAATAAAAGCGATATAGCATTTTCACACCGCAGCAAGGAATCGAGCGTTAGCGCAGAAGCATTGAAACGAAGCACCCATTTTCCGAACGCATTCGTGGGGATTGGAGGGGAGGGAGCGCTAAAGTTAATTGTTCTACATTTAAACACCGCATCAGGAGAGTAAGTGTCACAGCAAATAAAAAAAAGTGTGAGCACAACACACATAAATTTGAAACAGCAATGCAGAAACAGCTACCAGTGGAATACACCGAAACTAAATGCATCAAAAAACGGTTAAACATAACAACAATGGGAGAACAAAAACACGTACAATTAACACTGTAATAAAAGACCTGGTAACAAGAGCAAACAACCCCAACAAGCAAGAAGGGGGTGGCAAATGGTGTGCACTTTGATGTCCTCAGTGGCCGCGCGGCTCACTGAGGACATCAAAGCAAGTGATCAGGCAGTGCTTTTCAGGCTGCCAAATGGTGCGCGCGCCCGGGGCACATGCACTGTATTTGGCGGCCTGAAAAGCCACTGTTTGCACTTCCAAAACGTGCTTACTATAAGTCTCGCCAGAGCAGCGCTAAAGCGCTGTCTCAGACGAGACCTAAAAATGTGGGAGCAAAAGACAATAGATGGACTCCCACCTATCCTAGGGAATCACAGGTGTGGCAACTGCCATGTCTGTACATCAACAATCACCACCCAAACATGGTCCTATGGTGCCATGTCAGGAAAACTAAAATGCCACACCAACTGAAGGAGTAGTAATATAATCGACCTTATCCTTTGCCCCTGTGGCCTTGGTTATATAGGGGAGACAGAGAGGGAATTTCACATAAGACTATCAGAACATAAGTCAGCAATCAGGACTCACAAAATGCAGGCGCCTATGGTGAGACACTGCATTGACAGTCATCATAATGAGAATGAGCTGAAAGGGCTCATATTGGAGAAGATAGTAACTAAGCCTGGATATGATACAGAGAAAACTAGGAAGGAAAGGGAAACCTTCTGGATATTCCTTCTTGACACAGTCCGTAAGGGGATGAATGAAGAGATAGTGTGGATAGTTACATGAGCCCTCCACACATGACCAGGACTTGGTAGGCCTCTACATTTTTCCTGACTTCATTAGGCCCCTATCTGGCAGATTTCCTTTGCATTCGACTCTTGCACAATTTTGTCATCATTTCCTATATTACATGTCTATCTACCATTGAACCTAGAGATGGCGTTCTTTCCAAACAACATGTTACCATATCACAGACTTACGCTATGGATTTTTCTGCCAAGTGATACCTCCCCACATTCCTCAGCTAGGACATGAGTATTACCATAACTCCTAGCACCTAGCACTACTGTTTTTGTTATCTGTGCCCAGAACCAACTAATGGACTATTTAGTATGCCGTTCAGATATGTATCCCACTATAGTTGACATGTATACCAGTTAATGCCCTGTAGAAACACACTTCTTTAGATGGCATTAGTCAAATTGCCTTTTTCAGATCCCACATCTGAGAGCTCATGAGGGTAGTATAGCTACACCAGTTAAATCTTCCAAGGTAGCACAACCCACTATAGGTAACAGTTTTATCTTCCATCGTGGTATACAGAAACACGCTGTACATAAACATGCAACAGGTGCCTCATGGACAGAAGGCTGACATGGAGCACAATATATGAGACTGCGGTAGAACACAAAATCTCTTTTTTGCAACTAACGAGATTGATACATTTTAAATATGGATTACTAGATGATTTAGCAACTTTTTACATGCCTACCCATTTGTATATATCTAGCGATTTTTGTAGAACAAAAGATCTAATAACACGCTAGATATTTGCAGCCACTCCAATATGGCCGCTATATTCACATAGGCTTGTGCGTTAAATAGCACTAACTCCGATCATTTGATGTCATATCGCGAGAAGACGGAGGTTTTTCCGTTGTACATCGCTCTTAAGGATTGACTGTGTACAGACACTACAATGCCGTGACAGGTTAGCACTCAGAGCAGGAGCCACTGCCGTTTTTTGGAAACCCAACCCCTACAAAGATAAGAATGTGAGAACGCTTGCCTTGAGTGACTCTAGGTTTAGTGACCATAGTTTCTTTGGCCCCACGTTTCAATAGGAGATAGGAAGCATGTGTTTCATAAGAGTTGAAACAGTTTTCGCTGTGTTCTTTACTAGGCATTTCACAGCGAGGTAGGCAGGTCATGTCTGTTAACCAACGCACAAAATGTTAGAGAATTTTCTTCTGGGGAGGAGTTTATCACATTGAAAGAGGATCACCGAGGTGTACTATACTAGCACACTGACACAGACACCTCAACACCTCCGAGGGGTGGGCATTACTTTGATTGCTAACTATTTTACCATGCCTTTTACCGGGTATTACACAGTGAGGCACACTGTGCACATATCGTAGAGACCCACTCTTCGGGGATGTCATTATCGCTTTGAAAAGAGTCTCTTTGAGATACTTTAAACCTGTACACTGACAGAGGAACCTCGACACCTTTGAGGGACTGACCACAATTTCACTTTTGTTAAAGGGAAATAATATCTTTGCAAATATATTGGAGATAGCTAGTCCAGACTCTACAACACTTTTTCTCTTAATATGTATAAATATTTGTTAGGGCTATAAGACTATACTTCTTTTCAGCTTGATAGCACTCGGGAAGCCTAACAATAAGAAATACAATATTAGGGGTTTGTTTGTTTTCTGGCGCTCCAACCTGTATGAAGGGAGCATCATGAGAGTAGTCCCCTGACAGGGTAAGATGTTTTATGTTTGTTGTCAGTCACCACAGAACAAGTTTGCAGACCCATATTATTGGTCCGCCCAGTATCTAACTAGTGTATGGGTTTTCTCAATCCTCAGATAGAAATATCACCACCTCTCATGAGAGCTGATTTTGCCATACTAGGCAATAGGTAATAATTTTTCCAAAAACACCGTGACCTATGCTGGAAGTGATCACCGTCTCTTGAATAATCATAGGTAGATTAGATTTTCTGTATCATGTCTTGCCTTGGGAGATATATCTAAGCTTTACACCTCACATTTCTCCCTTCCTTTCATGCTATACACGTTGTTGGATATATTCCTTTTTCTCCATTCTCCCCCCGCCTACTAATCTCTGCAAAAGGTGGAGATTCATTACTGAGATTTATGACCTCTTTCTCACTCAGGGTTCTCTATGTGCACCCTTATGCTATGTACTGAGAGCATGCACACATGATGGCAGGTTTCTTTGTTTTCTAAGGCACTTTGTATGCCTTGCAGTACCATGCATCTATTAATAAAAATGTATCGTTACTAAGGAATATATTTGTGTCAAACCCACTATATCTATATAATTATTTTGCAGATAACCCCTGGCCTCTCGATTTGAGATTCGTTTTATCTTCCTTGGTCCGGAGGAAGGTGGCTTTGCCACTGAAGCGCACGTAGACCAACAAACCCTTTGAGGAGAGGTCCCTGAGAGATAGCTCCATCAGAAGTTGCTGATGGTTGTGATCTATAAATGCAAAAACAAAGTGTAGGACCTGTCCTCAACAGATCTACATCGGATCCCTCATTTGGTTGAATCTCTTTTCTTTTATGTATGTTTGTAGTTTGAATGAATAGGTATGACTGGTTAGAATGATCTGCTGAAGGTTTTTTGTAGGGTTATGTGTATGTCTATCTATAGGATGATTCCTGTATTAGATACAATTTTCAAGTATAAACATGCACAGCCAATGATTATTGTATATCTGTATTTTTATATGAATTGTTTATAAAAAAGAAAGAAAAAACTAACAAAAAAATGTTTGTACTCAAAGGACATATGCCAGAGATTGAATATAATAAATAATATTTTTTTTCTCTGCAATTGTTTTTATTTGTTGTATATAGATGTTGGTTTTGTAGCATTTCTGAACCTTTTATGGTAGCATTTAAAGCAGTATAGGTCAGTTTAGAGGTTTGCAGTTAGCTATTTTTATTTCCCCCTCCTCTTGGACCAAAAAGCAACTAGGGGGTGCCTTTCTCTTATAGGCTGTCTCTTAGAAATACACCATGCCTCAAAATGAGCTAATGAAGAACACAGGCCTGAAATGTTGTCAGATGCTGGTATTCCCAGAGACAACTCCAGGGAACAAGCCATCCTATGCAGTCCTCTGCTCTAGAGCTCTAAGGGCCAGATGTATGACGCGCAAAATAGCACATCGCAAATTGCGAGTTTTTTGCGACTCGCAATTTGTGAGGAGCTATTTTGGATGTACAACAGTGTGTATCACACTGTTTGTGATTCCCAATGAGTCCCAGAAACCCCCTGTCCAACGTGAACCCCCCCTCACCATTTTTCTCTACCCACGGAGGCAGAGAGTGTGGCCATAGCCTTCCCGGGTAAACATTCCAGCCATTGCTAACATCAATGGACGGTATCGGGGGCTCTGTATCTCCAATCCCCACACTACCTTACTACAAATATGGCCAAGAGAAAGAAAATATTCACTGCCCTCCAAAAACTCACAATGCCAAATCGAACTTACTATCAACCCATGCATGCCGAGACTGATTCACCAGACCCTGTTATGCCAACTTAACCAGCTGTAACATATACTGTGGACTAATGGAAACTTGGACTCACTCCATTATGGTCCCTATTTTTAAGAAGGGAAACAGGGAGGAGGTCACTTGTTACCGCCCAATTTCATTACTGGACTCGCTTGGAAAGGTACTGGGGAGAGTCCTTCTCCAACGTCTACAGGAATGGGCGGATGACCAAAAAATACTATCCGATATCCAATATGGCTTCAGGGAGGGTTTTGGAACCACGGAACAGGCCTTGAATCTTGCCCTCATATTGGGAAAGTACGTGTCGGCAAAGCAAGGAAGGCTCTATATGGTCTATGTCGACCTTTCGGCAGCCTTCGACTGCGTTTCCCACCAAAAACTCTGGGCAGTTCTTACGGATATAGGTATCGATCCAACTCTTATAAACCTCCTCCGTGCACTGTATTCTGATGCTTCCTCTAGGGTTCGTTTTGGAACACGAGGAGAAGTATCAGAATCATTTAAGGTGGAGCGGGGCGTTAGACAGGGTTGCGTCCTGGCCCCCTTCTTGTTTTCACTCTATACTAATGGCCTCGAGGCAGAGATGCTGAGAGGCTGCCAGGACCTCCCTCGAGTAAACAATCGTCCAGTCCCTGCACTCCTCTACGCGGATGATGCAGTGATTTTGGCACGCACCCCGCGGGAACTGCAAAAAGCACTGGATAGATATGCTAGGTTTATGGGTAGTTTGGATCTGAAAATAAATATAAAAAAAACTTATGTAATGAGAGCAGGCAAGAGACAGAAAGGGGGGAAGACTATATCCCTTGATAAAGGGAGGTTAGAACAGACTTCCCAATATCCTTATCTAGGGGTAATGATTGATGATAAACTCAACTGGAAAGCGGCAATTGAGGCTCGTAAACATCAATTATTGCGAGCAACAATTGCTCTCATAAAATTTTCCCAAAAGCTGGGAAAGAGACCACCAGCAGAGCTCCTTCGCATTTATAAGGCAAAGTGTCAATCCACCGCACTTTATGGAGCAGGGTTGTGGGGGCACAAAAACACAACCCCACTACAGACAGCAGAAAATAAGTTTATGAGATTTCTCCTGACGGCACCTAAGCGGGCTTCCACCTATGCCTGCCACGTTGAGCTTGGAATGCCTCACATCGAGGATCTGGCAAAAATCCAGCCCCTAATGTTGTGGCGACGTATTTGGACAGCAACAAAAAATACACTTACAAAAGAGATAGTGGCAGATTGTATGTCTCTAGAGCAAGTGAAAAAAATAGAATGGTTGTTGTACGTAAAAAACCTCCTTACAGATCTGGGTCTAGACAAATATTATACAAACCCCGAATCAATTGCCGAGATCTCAAAGAAAGACCTCAAAACAAAGGCTTTGTCTCATATGGAAGAACTCCGGCTGAGTAGGGAGATAAACAAACCATCTGTCCAACACTCCTTGGCAGTTATGACTACTTTGGAGATGGAACCATACTTGACTTATGTCGACTCTCAATTTGAGCGGTTCCTTCTAGTACGCTTTAGATTAAACTCTTTTCATAGGTTGGTAGCCTTCCCTACAAGAAACTACTGGGATGACTCGTTAATTTTGTGCCCTTGTGATGAAATATCACAACAATCAACACTGCACACAGTCCTCTTCTGTAAGTACTACATTCCACACCGTAAACTATGGCTAATACCCTTGCTTAGAGCTCTCGGTTTCAATAGATGTCGCCCCGCAATGCTATATTTGCAATTTTTGAATAATCCCCTAGTTTCAAAAACCGTTAGTACCTTCTTAAAATGTATTTTTAAACATAGAGCAAACCTCGGATGAATTTATCTTCAAAGTGTACAGATTGGTATATGATTATGCTGCTATGTATTTGATATAGCTTCTATTTTGGAAATTGTTTTACTGCATTTGTAAGTTGTTATTTTATGTGTATCTACTTTTATGGTTATTACTGATTATAACCGAATAAAGATTTACTTACTTACTATACTATCCAAGTACCTACCGGTACACCTACAGCCCTGCATAGAGCCTCAGTCCTCTTCTCACCACCCCTATTGCAGTTACTGGCTCCAGTCCCTGCAGCATTTACTGACCTATTCCACACCACCCATTGTGTTGGCTTCTTCTGGATCTGCAGGCCTACCTCCCTTTGCTAAATCATCACCTCTAGCCCAATTCAATATTAGGTCTCTAGCCTCCTGATCATCTCCACATATATATGCTTTCCCATCTTTGAGTAGCTTGAGTCTGGCAGGCTCCTGCAAGTAAACCTGCACCCCCGGCTCCTGAATCGGCAAAAACTGTTTGTGAAGTCATCAATGTAACTCCACAGTGCTGCGGCAAAAATCAGAGTGCAGAAAAACGTTCGAGACCTCACACGATGCGAGGGTGGTGGGCTTAGATCTTGCATAAGCTTCCTGCTGCAGTATAAAGTTCCCGATACACAACAATATCGGGCGTGGGTATTGAGGATTCCTTCCTTAATTCTCCTTCTGTTGACAAGGGATCCAGTGTGGGGATATATTTGATAGTCCCAGTCTGCCAGGTGAAGGGAATGCTTTCTAAAATAATACAACTAAGAAGATATTAGCATCTTTGCCCAGTTTGGGAAATCAACTTGGGAGCGGAGGCAGAGGTATTGTCATTCAATCTATCTAAGGGATGATCGAGTTCAAGCCTGCTTTCTTGTGTCAGACAAGGGCCTCTGGAATCCTGCAACTGAAACGGCCCAGGAACCATATTTACCAAAGTTACTCCATTCAAATCAAATTTCTCCTTACTTGCATCCAAAATATGGGGAAAATCAGAATATCTAGCTCCTAGCTCAGTCCCACCCTTTACCCTAGCGAGGCCTTGTTCTTGTGCCTCAAAGACAAAATAAGAGAAGGCCTTGTCTTCTTAATTTTTGTGCAAGTTACATTTAACGCCAAATTCGTCTCTCTCCCCGGGCTCCTCGCACCTCCTTAGTGGGCCTTAACAATCACTGACACTTTGGCCAGTCCCACAGGATGCATTGTTGCTTACCACATTGCCACACCTCTCCACCATCAGGAAGCCATCAATAGAAGCACCATGCGGATCTAAGGGCCACTCCTCGTCATTGGTTCCGCTACCTTCCGAGACATCTATGGCGTCAGTAGCATTACTGAGGCTTCTGTCTTTAGCTGACACTGCTGTTCCACCTGCTCCATCTGTTCCCTCACAGTGCTCATCCAGCCGAGGAACCACCATGCTTCTGCCCCTATCACCAGCTGCCATGCTTGATCTCAGAGTTGCGATAATGAAATCTGCTGGCACCTTGAAGGAACTGATGCTGCATTTCCCGAGCTCAGCCTCGGTAGCCTGCCATGGCCTGCCTTTGCTGTGTCGCGGGCGCCTGTCATCCTGATTCCAGGACCCAGTGTGATGGCTGATGACTGCTGCTACTGTTGCGCTCACAAACCATGCCAGAGCTATTCTCCAAAGGCCGCCCATGTGTACTCTGCAGTATCACCATAGCCAGGGCAGGTATGTACGGCAGCTCGCAGGATCCTACTGCGGCTATACTTAGGTATTTGTAGAAGTATTTATATTGCATCTTGCTGCAGCCAAAGGCATAAGAGGGTCCCAGTTTGGCTTCCCCCCATTCATGTGGTCTCATGTGCGGGAAAGAGGGAGGAGCAAAGCTACCCCAACCAGCAGCTAGAAGCTACCCACCACATTTTCCTTACTATTCATGCATTATTTTAGTATAAATGTCCTCTTGAAATCCACTAACTAAACTTTCCCTACGATTATGCATGTTATGTTTCACTTCATTATGTACTGTAGTGAAGCCTTGTGGAGGCTGTCCCACCATAGATAGTAAGCACAATGCTGGTCTAACTAGAAACAGTAATAACATTAACGCCACATACAAACCAATAATTTGAGTTTCTGCTCTACCCCATTCTCTATTAAGATAAAATTGTGATTGTGAAACTCAAAACTTCAAAATCAACAAACATTTTCTTTAAAAACAATCATCTTTTTCCTTTTTATATTTCTTTAGAACAATAATCAAAAATAAAATCTTAAAAGTGGCCTCTTTTTTTCTTTTGAAAAGCTGTCAGTTCATGCTCTCACCAAGATTTCCTTCATTTAATTTATCTCGCAAACTCAGATTCCACAGTCCTCAAACCTCTCAAGGTGGTTCTTCTACTTCCTCTGATTCACTTTCAAACTTACTTTCAACACAATGCTAACAATGATTCATTGGGCTTTAAGTCTCTGCCTCTTCTTCTTCTTTTGACACTATAGCTAGATATACCCACTCAGGTGATGCGTACTTTTTGTCTGGTGTTTTCTTCTTCAGTGGTTGTTTAGCAACAGGAAATTCACTACCACTAGTTTTTTAATCTAGTTCAATTATTTTAGGATTTTCATTGATTGCCGTTAGTCTACCTAGTTTCTTTCCCTGACAGTGTTTTCTTTTGCAGGTTCTTTTCAGTGACTCATTGTCTTCGGTTTTCTCTCTTTCATCTGCTTTTTCACTTAATAATGAACATGAACCTTGACCAAACTAAACAGGGCAACTCACTACAAATTGTTTTCTTACTCTGGGGCTTCATTTGACTTTTCATTGTTTGGATCAGAGATTACTTCTCCTTGATGCCACTCATGCCTGTGCCTTTGCAACAGTTCTTCACTCCGATCCCTGCCTTAAAACTGGAATGTACCACCACTGGTAGACGTACCAGGTTCTTCACCATAACTCTCGCTTCCACTGATCGGGACTTTTATGACTCCATTTTCACCAGTCCCAACGCTTTTAAAATTCCAACCCCCTTCTGAATCCACACTGTGAACTTGAGCTTGACTCTGTGAACCAGTGGTTGTCTTCACCACTTCTTCATTTGCAGGCACATGCATCAAGAAAAGCTTTTGCAAGTCCTTAATTGCGATTATTAAGGAATCTCAATTAAGGACTCTCAAAAGCCTATGCATGTAGGAATCGCTATTAAAATAGCGATTCCTAAGGATTCCTTAATTGCGACTCGCAATTGCGAACTTCATTTTGACGGAGTACTTTATCACAATTGCAACAGAAAACCCTCTCAGCCAAAGTCTAAATCAAGCCCCAAGTCTGATTAGTCTTGATTTCACCTCACACCTCTTTCCTGTACCACTCTACAACTTACTGTCTCAATGTGGCACTTTTGGAGGTTACTTTTCATCCCTCCTTCTCCCTTTGCAAACATCTCCAGTATTTCTCTAACTCCTTTGTTTTCCTTTTTCTATATTTCGCTACTGCTCTGGGTCAAAGTCTGATGATTAAAAATAATTACTGGTGCCCAAATATGTGTGCTAGGGCCCTCCACCAGCAATCACCTGCACAAATTAAGCAGTAGTGGCTATTGTGATAATTAATGAGTTGTCTTATAGCTAGTCGTTGACTGTTTTCTCATTTTGATCAAAGGAGCAGAGTAATATTTATAAAATATCGGCTGCTGCATTTTATAATATGAAAGTATGCACCCACGATGTGGTAATTCTATTACTGAGCAGTGATGTAAAGGTGGTGAAACAGCATTCTTTAATAGTCCATCTTGTCCATGTATAAACTGGGAAACAGGGAAGGAAGGGCACCAAATGCTCATGTCATAAACACACCACAGAATACTTGTAGCTGAACCAAGGTCTGAATATTTTTATAACACAAAATGCCCATAAGAAGCCGAGAGAAGGATGTGACATTGTGACACCTGTAAGGACATGAATGCCAAAACTGTCAGGTATTTAGATTGCCCTCAGCTGTTTTAAGTTCACATTAAATCCCTTAATATGCATTTCAGGGTATATTTTAGTTTTCTGTCCTCCATGGGCAGCAGATAGAATGCTGTCAGACCAGCAAGCAAAGATTCTTGATATGAAAATAATTCAACATGTCTATCAAGCCATCTTGATAACACTTTGTGCATAACCCTTTCAGCAGAATGCAGTGCACACAGTTAAGAAGTTATTTCAACTTGTGAAGGGTGGCATACAACCCTGCTGGTGCATTAGAGGCCCTCCCATCCACTTGCCCAGCTGAGAACCTCCTGCCCAATCTAGAAATCCCAACTGGCCTGATGGAGATTATTTTGGCTAAACTGCTACCAGTGGCACATCAGGAACTTTAACACTGGTTCCTTTTTCATGGAAGCCATTTAGCATTATGTTGTTTGGGGTTTGGTTTTGAAATACAGAACACTAAAGACCTTGACATGATAGCCATTGATAATTTTTCCTTTCTATGTCCACTATACTTGCATAGTGTTGTCAGAATTGGTATTCATTTTTTGAGAAAGGGGCACACTTGCCAGCTCAATAAACCAACCCACCCTGATTAGGTCAAAAGACAGTTCTTAGAGAATCTCTTCTCAGCCCCTGGTAGCTTTGGCATAAAGTAGCAGACAATACCCAGAGAAGTGAGTGCTTAGAAGCAGCAACAATTTTAAAGTGACTAACACAACACAATAGATTTCCCAAATAGAGAACAATATAATGAGCACAAAGACATGAAGATCATCAAAATAGGTTAAGGAGAAACAGAGATATGGATTTTTAAAGATTTAGGGCCCAAAGCACCCAGCACCTAGAAAAAGTGACTCATTGTGGCAAAAACAACAGGTTCCTGTGGATTGTGACCAATGCACCTTTACAGGCTGACCACAATCAAGTGGAGTTCAGATACCCCCAGAGGACTAACCCCGTTAAGGGTTTTACCTTTGGATTTAGTATCCTACTGGGGGAGTACCTCTCCAGACAGATCTCCTGCAGGATCTAGTCTTCTTTAGTCACCTGAACCCTCTTGCCATCAGTAATCCTTCTGCTTTTTGTGTCCCTGAAGCAGGTAAACAGGAGGTCAACCACTTGACTGTTGGACAGCAGTTCTAGTCCCGATGTGTCAGCAGGAATCAATAGTCCCTCAGTCCTTGTGTGAGTCCTTTTCTTCCAGCAGGAGAATGAAGACAGGATTCTTCTTCCGTCAGGCCTTCTTCTTCAGATGGAGTTGTACCTGCCCAGGAATGTTCTCAGAAGGTGGTGATGGAAGTGACAGATTTATCCTGCCAACTAGCCAGTGCATGGAGGACTTCTTCTACCCAATCCTAACGATTTTCTTGCAGTCCCCACCTCCTTTTGAAGCACATCTTCTTTACCTTACAGTCAAATTACACAGGTGTCCCTGTTTCAAGAGGAGGTTCCCAGCTGCCACCAGGCAGGCCTGTCTTTAGCTTCTTGGCCACTCCTCCAACAATTTTAAAACTGATTTTCCTTGTTACTGTGGCTGAGACCTCACTGTCTAGGAGGGTCTGAAGATGAAGAAAAGAAACCCTCAAAGATATATTCAAGTCAAAAGAAGTTGTGCAGAAGCCGTCCTTTATTCTGCCAACTGTTCCTGTTAACTGTTGACCACTTAGCAGGAATTAGCTATGTGGAAGTTAATACCCACGTGCCATTCTTGGGCCCAGAAGAAAGTCATTTTCTTCTGAGCTAGGGTTATTTATTTTCCCAGCCAAAGATGTGTATTCCAGCTCTGGAAGCATGATAGGTGGCAGTACTGTCTTTCCTCCTTCTGTGACTGGGGACCGGTATCTAGGAGGATCCTGCAAATGAATAGTAGTAGCTCTCCATGGAATATCCAAGTCAGAAGAGGTAGTGCGAACGCTGCCATGCATTTTGTCACCTGTTTCTATTGACTCCCAGATAGCTAATCCCAGTTACGTAGTCAGCAGTTAGCATCAATTTGCCATTCATTGGCCCAGAGGCAAGTCAGAGGTATACATTCTCCTCACCAAGGATGTGTATTCCAGCACTGAATGTATGATGAGTGACACAACAGGTTTAAAACCAGTTCTGACTCAGGTAGCCTACAGTACATTTTTACAAAGTTATTTTCCTACTCAAGCTATCAATATTCTGACTTCATTATTTAGTTTGAAATTCAAAACTAAGAAGGATATAATTTTGAAGCATTTTTCTAGCCCATTCCTAAGTGAAGGTGGAAAATAAATATTTTAATCCCACACAGGACAAACAATCGAGCCTGGCCTACATAGTGAAATAGGTTTGGGGTTTTATTTCACTGTGAGGACACACTAGCTGCAGTATGTAGTGTGCCCTAGTTTCATATATTAGCAACCTGTGGGCGTACAGGGCAATTTTAAAGATGTCTTGTGAATATATAAAAATATGCTTTTCCTAGTTGGCAAAGGCATGTTTCCCTGCCATGTGTCAATGCAGTGCATTTAAACCACAACCAAGCCAGAGCACAGTGGTGCTCCTGGCAGGAATATATTTTTCTCATACATATGGGTGGTAGCAAATGCATACAGGCGCTTCTAGTCAGTAGACTAGACTATGGGAATTCGCTACTAGTAGGAACGAGGGAAGATTTACTAGCAAGGCTGTAAATTGTCCAAAATACAGCAGCACGTCTTGCTCTTTATAAACCTGCATGTACCCCCTCACTACCTCTTTTGCGACAATTGCATTGGCTCCCTATTAGGAAGAGAGCAGTCTTTAAGCTCCTGTGTATAGTGTTTAAATCACTTCAGGGGACGGGCCATGCGTACCTAATAAAAAAATTAAAACCTTACATCCCCGTGCGTCAATTGAGATCGAGTAACCGGAAACTGCTCTGCACGTGGAGAATCAGGAAAGCTAAAATGGGCGGTCGCGCCTTTTCCCATCTAGCCCCCACCCACTGGAACAGCCTGCCAGATGAGATCTGAGCCGGCTCTAAACTGGTACAGTTCAAGAAACAGCTCAAAACCTGGATGTTTTAATGACCACTTTCAATTTGTTGTCTGCCACCCAGGTGCCGAGAGATCCCCGTGGGAATGATTCGCTGCGCCATACAAATCCTAATAATAATAATAATAATACTGCAGTACATGTATGACATTTACATAGGTGTTACATTTACAATGTACTTATTGAGAAGTTAAATTGGAATAACAGGGAGTTCTGATGTACAGCCATGATTTAGAGGCAAAAGCATGGGCACTTTACCGATGTTTAACAGTGGTAAAGTGCAAAGAGTTCAAAAGGCATCTAAAACAGAAAAATGCAAAATATATGGTATGACCATGCAGAAAAGGCGAATTTGCTGCAATGGTCTCGTTCAGGATAGGGATCACAGAACCCTTGCCTTATCATGACCAGGTCAATGACCCATTGGTATTCTTCTCTGTTCAGGATGCTGTTGCTTGTTTTGGCTTGTTGATTGAAAAATGTGGGATGGTGATCTGCCCTATGTGGGTTTTCCAGTGAATTTCGCTATTGCACATTTTAATGTTCCTTCTATGGTCCTTATTCCTATAATTATATCTGGAGAGGAATTTTTCAACATACAGAACACTGCCCCTACACATGGTAGCGCAGGTGCTGTTTTTCCGTGTTGCAATTAACGTGTGATCTTGCCAACCTATTAGAAGAGAGGGAATGAAACGGGGAACATTTGAAGTCAGAGCCATTCGCACGGAAGGCGCCAGCGCGAGGGCACAGCTGTTGACTCTCAAGCAGGCAGACTACTGGAGCACAGCTGGCCGGAGGGACAAAGGCGCACATGCTCGCGCGCACATTTGAATGCACACACTGTGGGACACACCTCAGGAGCATAGGAGGAGACTGCAAATGCTCTGATTGTGTTTCTAGGAGCAGCTGGGCTGCAGACCTCGCCTCCGCAGCGTATCAAACTTCGTTTCCCACCTCCATTCATACCTGCCTGAGGCTGCCTTTTAAACAAAGGAAGGTGTACTACTCTATTTCATTCAAATTCTCAGCCCTCCTGCAGTTTCACAGCTAAAATACTTGCCACCCTGCTTCATAAATCATGGCTAACCAGTCACAAAGCAGAGTTTATGAGCTAGCGCTTGCTTCCAATCAGTGGACGTACAGGCGCCTCATCACACAAGGCTATTTTACATCATTACCTCAACTCCCTTCTCCAATTATTAACTTGTGTCGCCGACTCAGAAATAAAAAACAAATTCAACTGTGATTATGGTGCCAGATTGTGAGACGGCCTCCTTGCGTTTCATGTGAAAGTGCACGACTTGCTATTCACGCTCACACCCGAGGTTGCTGGCGCCCCACAACTGATGTAACACCAGTTCCCGAGGCGGAAGCAACGTTATTGTCGCACCTCACTTGCAGATAGATTTTAGATGAAAGTAACCCTCCATAAATCATTCGCGGAAAAGTGCATAATCAATTCAGATTCGTGCTGAAATCCCCACTCTCTCTGAGAAAGCCAAAAACAAATACTTAAGAATATGTCACACAAAATGCAGTAAATACTCGTGATCAGCACATTTGCATCCAATCAGGAGCGCAACTCAGGCCCCTGCAGCCAAGGGGCCAAGGTAGGCTCTAACACTTTAAGGAGCCCAACATTTTATGGTGCCCCCATGCAAACTAAGGCCAGTGAATATCTGGGCCTCATGTGAGACTCAGAAGCCCCCTGTTACATTCTGCAAGGGGGCCCGGTCATTTTGCGTTCCTCCACTATGCCCAACAAGTCATGTGCAGCCTGCCAACACCAGGGTATGGGTAGTGTCAGATCTAATAACAGATCAGGCAGCTATAAAGGAACCATGCACAGTGGAGATGAGCGCTAACAAATTAACAGGGAGAGCCGAGTCTTGCTCGGCACTTAGAACCTGTGAACGAGCTGTGCCCTGAAAATGTTTGCTATGTAAATTATACAACAACAAAGGTCTAAAAAAAATTGATAATCTCTCTTCAAAATTCAAAAAGTATACTCCTTTGACAAGTGGAAGCTTTGACATGAATACGTCACATTTTAGTTCGGCAGAGAAGTACTTATTAAAAATGATAGTTTTTAAACATGAACCATTACTAACCTAAGTGGCAAGACACTTGCAAAAGGAACATCTGTTCTTTTTGCATTAGTCACCCTAAGTGGGAGGGGTATGCCAAGATGTGTACTGTGCTCACTGTGCCAATAGATACAAGCCAGCCTGGCTGATGAGGGGTGATAACTGAAACCGGTCCTAGGATGCTTGTTTCTGGTCCAGGAAGGACCTGACTTGGCAGTTCGGGTGGACTGTTCCCATGAGGCATAGGGTCAAGACTAATTTGCATATGGCTGGGTCCAAACTGGGGTGGCATGGTGAGCAAAAGAACGATAGATTTAACCCAGATCTCTTGACTGGGGGTGAATGTTTGATTTGCTCTGCATTCCGCCCATCATCTGTGTGTCTTTTGCTTCCAGATTATTATAAAGCAACGTTATAGTCTATTATTCAAACACCATGGGTTTTTATGCAACTGGTATTCTGAACTCACATACGCGATAATGTAAAAGTTTCATTGAAATAAAATATTTCCCTACGATCGCCCAAAGCAGGGAAGGTGTGTTTTATTTAGATTTTCTGATTTCACTTTATACAAATCAGCCACTAAATGGGTATCTATTTGTCTTTCCTTTTTTATGTTAAGACTTTGTTTTTGACTCTTTGTGCATTTTTATATAACGCAAACTCGACCTAAGGTATTTGAGTGCTTTATGTGTTTTAGGCACAGGGAGTTGAAGTGATTTGCCCAGAATCACAGGATCTGGTTCCCCATTTCCAAAGTCAGCAGCTCTGGCAATACCACATTCTGGGTAGGGAAAGGGTGGCAGGCAGAAGCAGTGGCAGCTGGCACTGATCGGGGTGGCGGGGAGGCGGGCCAGGGAAAGGGGGTAAATAAAAAATGTAATAAATCTTACCTCCTGTCCGTATCGCTGCGTCCTTCTCATCGTATTGCTCCACTCATTCTTCTGGCCAGAACAAGAAGGACCCAGGAAGCACCCAGGCTCCCCTGAGCCATTCACAATGCTCCAGAGCAGCATTGAGATTGATCTGAGCGCCGTGGTTCAGCGCTCAGGTGGGGACTGGGGGGCCTGGGCATGTTCTTCACCCAGGCTGTATTGCAGCCTGGGTAGAGATCATGCTATGTGGACATACATGTTTGGCCAGCCTGAGATGGCTGGCCAAACATTCACACACACAGAGGGAGTAAAACCACTACTCCCCTCCCCTGCTCTTACACCAGAGCCAAGGAACAAGAATGGGCCTTGGCTCCAATCAGTAAGGCTGAGCCTTAAATACAACACAACAACCAATTGCCAATACTGATACTATATCAAATCTTCAATTGACTGGTGCATAGAAATATAGTCTATGACACCCTTTTTCAATAATTTAATTATTTCAACTTTATTTAAACTTTCTTTAGTTTTTTTTGAAATTCATAGAAATTATTTTAAATATACTTCAACATTTCATAAAGCAATAATGATAATAATAAACATTTTCAATCCATCTAATCAGACCATACATGATACAAACTGACCACACTCTCTTATACATTCCTTAACACTACTAACATACCTGATTCACAGCATTTGTCACCCATACTATAGATCAGCCATACACCATAACCTCATCCTGGCTAATAATACCTGTACAATCAATTGAAAAAGCAAGGGGTAACAACCAAACAACAAAAGAATTTAGACATTTCCGTAAGCCTTACGGAAATGGCTTGAAGCGCGCGACGCGAGCGCAACGTGGAAGTGTAATCCAAAATTAAAGACTGCTGGAGATTAGTCCATTGAAAAAAAACAACCACGGAGTGGTTCTTTCCTATGACGGAGGGCCGTGATACAATGACGGAATTCTGAGATACGCCACATGCAATCCAAATGCTGAGACTTTCCAAACGTATTCATAGATATGCTTTCATGAAATATTGGAGTCAATCATACGTTATAAGAGCTATTGTGGTCCTGAGGAGAACCCCTAAAGGAGTGGGTTCGGAACGCGTCGATCTTGCGTTTGATGTACCAAACAAACTTGTGTAAAATAGTGATTGCTTTTGAGCACTGTGAAATGGTTGTAGATTTAAAGAGTTGTATATGTAGTGTATTACTGCGCCTGAAAGACTTTTGTCTAAATTCTTTTGTTGTTTGGTTGTTACCTCTGGCTTTTTCAATTGATTGTACAGGTATTATTAGCCAGGATGAGGCTATGGTGTATAGCTGATCTATAGTGTGGGTGACAAATGCTGTGAATCAGGTACGATAGTAGTGTTAAGGAATGTAAAAGAGAGTGTGGTCAGTTTGTATCATGTATGGTCTGATTGGATGGATTGAAAATGTTTTGTATTATCATTATTGCTTTATGAAATGTTGAAGTATATTTAAAATAATTTCTATGAATTTCAAAAAAACAAAAGCAATTTTAAATAAAATTGAAATAATTCAATTATTGAAAAAGGGTGTCATAGACTTTCTTTCTTCCACCAGAGCAGACCCGCCCGCCTCGCAAAGCTGCAGCACCCGATACAAGAAAAAATAAAATGATAACTTTGAGTTATAATCAATGTATTTTTTCTTTCACTGCTGAAAAGCAGTGAGGCAATGCTCCTTCGCCTTACTTGAGGAGCCGCCACTAGGCAGAATCCACTTGAAAGCTCAACTCGTTATGGACTTGAGGTTCTAACAGGGCCTGGAATTGAGTCAGAACCAACCTTGGGGCTCGAGTCAGGCTCGAGCTTTCAGTGGCTCGCCCACCTCTAGTGAACAGAGAGTGAGTGAGTGAAGCCTACGTGAACCTCAGACAAAATAATGTCTAGACACCTTGACCACTATTATAATTTCCTGCCTGGCACCTACAGGGTGGACAGGTGCACATTACAATTTTTAGATATAGGATACCTGCATTCTAATTTTAGGAGAAGGGATATCAGTGACATTTGACCCAAATCACAGGGGTTTCAAAAGTCTTGAAGCCACTGCCTGAGTGCAACAAGACCACTATGTTAAAGGAGCAGGGGGTGGCTCCTTTGTTATGGTGGAGGAGTGCCCCCCCCCCCCCACACTGAAAGCCAGAAGAGGCAAAGAACATAAATAAAATGATAATAAAACATTTTTATTATCATTTTATTTTTAGCCCAGAAGGCTGCGAGCCGAGGGAGGGGCATAGCCTCCAAACTGAAGCTGCAGCACCAGGGAGGAGGGGGGATGCTGGGCACTGCCAAATGTGCATGCAGGTTTGGCCGGCCCTCAGGGGACAGCCAAACCCCTTCATACGCACTTAGCCTTTCTCTACCTAGCTGTGTTGTGCAGCTGGGTGAAGAAACTGACACAAGCTCCCAGTCTATGTCTGAGCGCCGAACCAAGGTACTCAGACCAATCCCAGGGCTGCTCACATATTGTGAATAGCATTCCCAGCATGTGAACAGCACTGGGGTGGGGAGCTAGGAGCCTGAGTAGTGTGCAGCAGGCTCCTGACAAGGACACGAGGATCAGGAGCAAGGCGGCGGCCATCGGAGCAGGTAAGTTTTACTTTCTTTATTTATACTTGGTTTTTTTGTGTTCCCCCTCCCCTGCCGCACCTCTATGCAGTACTGGCCGCATCTGAAATGGAGGTCTTCTTTTGCAGCATACCACTACATGGAAACCAGTATTTCCAAATATATGAACTAAAAGCAATGCAACTATGAGACCGCGCCGAAAGAAAGATCTGCAAATAATGCAATAATTCAAAACTGTTCGTAGGTCTCAGAAGTGCTATTCCCCTGAAGTTAAATACACTTGAATCTGTCCATTGCAAGTATTGATCCAATAGAATGGCTTTCTGACATCACTTCTTGGCAATAGCTGTACAGAGGACGTGGACATGTAATAGAGTAAACGTTTTGAACACAAATGCAATGTACATTTTTTGGAGAAGATACCAAGATAATTCATCAGTTACAGTGCCAAAGAACAACTATCAGAAGCGTGCACTCTGTGGCATTGCATGGTTGGCCATGAGTCAATGCACTACAGAATTCCAGCCCATCTTTTATGATGTCACTGAACACTTCTTCATCTGAGATTGTGCCACAGAATGCCTCGGAATCAGTCACTGTGTCGCGGAATCGATATCTATCAGTTATTGTGCTAGAGTATTCGTGCCTATTAGCTACTGTACAACAGCATTGATACCTAATACTTATTTGGCCACTTTATGCATGCCTATTAAATGCTACAGCATTTATGCCTATTAGTTATTGTGCCACGCCACAGCATGCATGGCTATTTCGGTGCCACAGCATTCATGCATATTATTTATTGTGCCACAGCATGCACAACTATTAGTTTGTGACACAGCATTTATGCTTTTTAGCTATTGTGCCACAGCATGCATGGCTATTTCTGTGTCACAGCAGCCATGCTTACTGGGTATTGTATACTGCGTGCATGCCTATTAGCACACATTCCTATAACTGTTCCACAGAATGAATTCCAACAGTTACTGTGCCACAGCATGCATCCCTACTAGTTATTCTACAACAGCACACATGCTTATTAGTAGTACTTAATTTGTAAAGAATACGTGCTGAGGCCCATAGCTTTGTCCAGAAGCCTGCGGCAGGCACCAGCAAAGGTCGGAGTGATGAATAAAAATGCCCTATAGTCGTGGTGACACACGTCATGACTCTTAAATCCATCACCTACATTTCCTGACATTCTCTCTCACTTCTGCAGGATCTTTTCCCTCCCTGCTTTCTCTCTTTGCAAATGTTTTTCCGTCTTTCTCTTTTTCTTTCCTTCTCCCCTTTGACTTGTCCCTCCCTTGCTTCAATATCGGATCTGCTCACGCAGTCTCCCAGTGAGGAGCCAATATCACATGGAAGGAGATAAAGCGAGCTGGAAACCCTTGCTCAGAGTGAGTTTCAAGCTTGTGTTTGGAGGATCACGCATCTGACGTCCACTCAGCATGGGAACCTCCCCAGGACATCTGCAGCAGCCTCTGAAGCAATTTTTTTGCATTTATTTTTCCTTTGGGGGCTGGCGGGGGGGGGGGGGGGGGTGAGGGAGTCACACAACTCCTTCCCGTTTCCATTGCCCGACCCTTTCATGACTCATGAGAATAATTTACTCTAGGGCCATCTCTACTCCAAACTCCCCCCCACCCCCCTTTAAGCCTCCCCACCCTAAACCCCTCCACTCACATAGAGATATGTATCTGAAAGTTGGCAGGCCAGAATCCGTGTCAAATGTTTTCTTAAAAACTGGGGGGCTTATTTACAAGCCCCTTGCACCGCCGTTGTGTCTATTTTAATATGTGGAAAAAGTGACGTGCCAGTGGCGCAGGGGGCTTGTAAAAAAAAAACTCAGTTTCTTCTTAGACAAACCCTTACTGAGGTATGGTCATTACCTCCGAGAGTCTGCTAGTATTTGTTGAGTTGCCCTCCCCTCACAAAGGTGTATTTGTTTGTGGCCATGCTTTTGTCTGTGTGTTTTCTCTATTACATGGATGTGCCTCTTGTATTTTTGATCCTATTAGAAACGATTTACATTTAAAAAAAATAACTAAAATAGATAGTAGTGTTTATGCAACTAAACAAAAATCGTAATATTCCCTGCAGCCTTTTTCATAGTCAAGCATATAAGAAAAAAAGGAGAGTGCTCTCAGAGTTATGTTTAGTTAAGTAAAAGTAGCTAAAGTATATGACAAAGTGATGGGGACAATAAGGAGACTATTATATGCAAAGTAAAAGATACTAACAAGAAAAAAGTAAAGCTTGTGTTATCAATCATCCCAGTCAATAAAGATAGACTGAAGATAGTGTAGAACCTGAATCCCAAAATGGAGGCTTATGTAACGTGTGGGTTCAATGAAGACAAGCTCCACTGCATGAGCTGAAAGACTGGAGAGATCCTGCAGAAAAGGACATTCCTTAAGATGCAAAAATGGTGCACTAGGTAGAAATTTGGCATCCGAAGAATACTCCTAGAGCCACCACATCAAGTAGAAATTGTTGGACAAGGCTGGAAGATGGGAGACTCGGTTGAGCATACAAGAAACATTACTGCCGCAGAAGTGACGGAGATAAAATAATTATATGAATTAAAAAACAGAGCAAGAAGTGCATATGAAGGCAATACTACTGAGGTAGTCAGTGTAAAGATGTAAATGAAATCGATATGTTTTTTCCATTAACAGAAAATAGTTGAACTAGGATCTGTTTTGTGGTGCAGATTCTCACACTGTATCTAAGGTGCGCTTCAAAGGAAGCCATGTAAGATCTTCTCATAATGCTAAATAATTAAAGCAGCCACCACTATCTGATTATTCATATAAATGGTTTGTTAATCGTTCAGTCGTGCAACGTAATTTCCCTTGTATGTGGAGTAAAAGAGATAATTGCCTATTAATATTCAGTTGATCTCTAGAGTAGCCTGTATTATGTAACACCATTTCTGCAATTTTATGGCATGCCACTTTATTAGTTCGGCTCTATGTTGCTACTTCACACGATGCTAAAAACTCGTTTTTTTCTCCTCTGAACCTATAAAATGTGCCTAATGTGGGACGTGTGACATACCTTTCTTTGCTTTCATCCCAAGCAGTCCCAATGTATGTCTTCTATTTAATTATGTACCTAGTATGTTTTTGATTGCCAGACCTTTTGCTCGATGTATTGAAGGTAGACTCTATGACAGTCTGTCATCTGACTATATACTTAATTTGTTTTAATGGTGATTTAAACTGACTCTCTACCCTTCTGCTTTCTGTAATGATTCTTAATTTTGAAGAAACATTCATGGTTTTGACTTTGAATACTGTCTTGTTTTCATTATTTGCTTATGGCCCCCAGATTTAAGAACTGATAAAGTACAATCCTGCATATCAGATTGCCGAGTGCATGTCAAGAGTAGGTAATCCTGGCTATCGTGGGCAGTTTTTACCTGTCATATGTTTTGGCGATACGAATTTTGAATGTTTATTTCAACTTATTCTATAATCACATTTTGGTATTTGACCTAACTCTATTTTAACATACTTTGTTTACATAGAATCTGTACCTGCTTATGTGTAAGCGAGTTTACACCTGTCCCAAAGTATTGCCAGTAAAGATTAGTACTGTGGCAACTAAACTCTACATTTTAGCTGTACATGTGCTATACAATTTGCACTATGCCTGATACTTAAACCCATATATCATTCCTTCTGTCAGCTGCAGCTACTCACACAATCATGGATGTCATTTGTGAGGAACAAAACATGGTTGTATCTCAGAATATCAAGGTCCTAAATAAATACCTACAAGAAAACTGACTGCAAAATATCAACCACCACTACATGAACAATGTAAGCATCTAAAGGCAAACAACTTTGTCCTAAGATGTGGAGTTGAGATTTGGAAAATCTTTAGTTACCTATATATATTTATATTGACCATCCAGTGGTCGATCTAGTTCTGTATCAATCAATTGGATAATACAATTAATAACCATTTAAAATAATGCATATGGCTGCAAAAACAGCACACTAGAGGGTGGTGTCGATTATACTGACATATGTATAGTCCTAATGAACAAATTCCCAAAATCCACATACATCATCGACCCCCTCCAAGAATTAGGGTAATAAGCAGAAAATACTCACCCAGCTACAACAATCTCAAAGTCTCCATCATTGTCCACATCAGTGATAGCCACACCGTAGTTGAGCTGTGGAGGGTTGCTGTCATAATCTGGTGGCAGGACAGTGCTGGTCACGGAAGTGAACATGGGCTCAGACCGCTGGGTGGCCCCACACAGGGGTGAGATGGACCACAGCCACAGCAGTACCAGCATCTTTGACATCTAAAATCAAATTAACACGCTGCTTAAGTCTCTCATTTAATTGACACATAAATCAATCTAGCAGAATTAATGAAGCGTCCACTGAGCTAGGGAATGCAAGTAACACATAAAAGCTCAGCTTCCGCCCCTTTTTTAATCTCTGATTTAAATGCAATGAGCATTCCTTTTCTTATACCTCACCATTTCATTATCTGTAAATAAGACGTTCAGATTCTTAAAAATGTATCCAATATTGGCTCCGATATTCTGAGGCATGTGTATTTTGTCCTGCCCACTATTGTGCTGCCATTTCGAATTTGATGCTGGAGGCTATATTTGAAGTAAGTGTGCATGGTAACATATAATATCATTTCCTTTTCTTATTGTTTTAGACTTGTGCATCAAATGATGCAGACTGGGTATATGAAAAAGACAGCAATCATTAGGCCATTTTGTATGTACTTTACTGTAGACTGATTGCTTTATCTGATGTTAATAACGCTTTATTTCAAATGTATATATCCCGTTAGTTGCAATTGTGTCACAAGGGACAGAGCCTCAAATGACAATGTAATTAAGCTTTCCTTTGTTATGCTGTTCCACATGTAACTCTGAAATTGCAACAAATAGGATAACATGCATATATCATACAATACAATTTAAGGTAATTAAATAGTTGGCTTGTCAATTATTCTGGGGTTAACAAAATCTTCAAAGCATAATATCAAACAATAATTTCTCAAGGACGAAAGAGCATATTATAAAAAAACCCCACTAATTATAACTAATTATCGTGCTCTCCTAGAAATCCAATCACCGCTTTGGAATGGGTTGTAAGTGTGAGCAAAATTTCCTATGGGTACTGAAATTGGAAAAAAGTTTTTTTTTCTCCTCCCTTTTAACTTTTTTTCCCATGGACATTTCTTCATGAAACCTGCCGTGCCATACCTTAGTTGACTAATTAAGATGATTGCCAAATCTTACATTAATTTGTACACTTAAAAAAGTTATATACAAAACAACCCATAACTGAACCACAACTACCCCTTTCCAATTCCTTTTTTGTAATCACGTAATTACTTAATCCTTAGTTTACTCTTATTTTTACTGTAAGATGTTCAAATATGAATATTAAAATAATTAGAACCAAGTGAATATTGCTGTTATTTAAATATATTTAATCGTTTTTCCTGTGTTTACAAACATATATATGTGTCAGTGTTGGCTGCTTGCCAATACATTCATAATCTTAAAAGACCTGGGAGTGCACTCATACTTTGCCACGCAAAAGCGAGACGCCATGTGTTTCGAAAATTTAGGGGCTCACCACCGCAAGAGTGGCACCCCTAGATGCAGGTGTGGCAGAGGTGGTAGTTCAGTTGATATATATATATATATATATATATATATATATAAAGAGTCACTGCATTGCATGGGACATTACTTTGCACGTAAGTACTATATATATATATATATATATATATATATATATATATATATATATATATATATATATATATATATATATATATATATATATATATATATATATATATATATATATATATATATATATATATATATTCCTTTACGCTTGCCCTCCGGATAAGGAGCACTTGATGGTGAAGAGATGGTGACACTACATTGCCCAGAATTCTCAGCGTCAGGATGTAACTGAGAAGTCCAATCAGGACGTGCAATTAGGCATTCAAATATAGGGGAGTGTCACTTCACATCCAGGGAACTGCCGGAGCCTCTGAGGAAGGGGTGGAACTCACTCTGAAACGCGTCAGGCACTCAACACGGCGGAGCTGAATTGCAATTGACATTTTGAATGTGCGCATACCTGGAATAAAGCTTGAAGCTAAAACTCGTGTTCGAGTGCTCCTTATCCGGAGGGCAAGCGTAAAGGACTGTATTTAGGCGGCAGCCCAGCCGCCGAGGGAGCACCACCCCGTGAACAGGGGGCCACGTAGAACTGATATGCATCGGCGCTATGTTTGTGGAACACGAGGTGAGGATGAGCGCACATCCTCATGTCAAGGCCCAATGAGGGCTTCAAATTTTGCCAGCAATATTTCCCATTTTCGATCAATTATGAAGAGATGGTGACACTACATTGCCCAGAATTCTCAGCGTCAGGATGTAACTGAGAAGTCCAATCAGGACGTGCAATTAGGCATTCAAATATAGGGGAGTGTCACTTCACATCCAGGGAACTGCCGGAGCCTCTGAGGAAGGGGTGGAACTCACTCTGAAACGCGTCAGGCACTCAACACGGCGGAGCTGAATTGCAATTGACATTTTGAATGTGCGCATACCTGGAATAAAGCTTGAAGCTAAAACTCGTGTTCGAGTGCTCCTTATCCGGAGGGCAAGCGTAAAGGAATATATATATATATATATATATATATATATAACTCTTATTGACTCTCAATGTAAATGTTGCAAAATTACAATAACATGAGAGCTTCGACCTGCGACGTACAGGTAGCAGAGCTGCATTTGTATTCAAACTTTTCTAAAACACTTCATGCTTAAGTACACCTACAAGTCTGCTGCACGGCCAGTGGAGTACGTCGATGAGCATCGCATTCCACCCACAATACCTGCCATATAGGCCAAAGTTTAACCATGCACTCCAACAGGTCCTCCTTGGACCACAGCGTGAATCAGAGTGCTCAGCAGCCTTGGCAGTGGTATAAAGTGCTAAATAAATTCTACAATAAACTTAAACGTCACTCAATACCTCCTCAGACAACAAAGCAGATGTTTGTCTGGCTAGTAGAATGAAATGTTTTCTTATTTCTACATTACTTTTTTTCCACACAAAGCAAAGTGTGACCACGAAAGTTATGGGGAAAGTTGTCCTTGCTCGTTTAACTGTGTGGTTGGAGGAGCAATCCATAATCTCCGACCTACAATATGGGTTCAGACAGGGAAGGGGCACAGTGGGCCAATGCCTCAATCTACATCTTATTATAGGAAAATACACTGTCGCTAAGAAGGGGGACCTCCATTTAGCTTTTATGGATTTGTCCACCGCTTTCGACCTTGTAAATCGGCAAAAACTATGGGCCTTATTAGCCGTTTTGGGGCTTGACCCAGTTTTGATTTCTTTCCTGGCTGTAATCCATGAGGACACTACCGCAGTCGTTCGCTATAGGGATGACGGAAGCCAGACTGACGCCTGGCAGGTAAAGCGGGGAGTAAGACAGGGGTGTATTCTTGCTCCCCTACTCTTCTCGCTTTACATCAATAATTTGGGACCGGTTCTGAACATGATTAGCAAAGACACCCCGAAAGCCGGTTCCAAAATGATTCCTGCTTTACTATACGCGGATGATACAGTTTTGTTGGCTAGAACCGCGAGAGGATTACAAGCCCTCTTAAATGGATTTTATGATTTTATGGTCTCTTTAGACTTATTAATTAATTTTAAAAAATCACATTCTATGTCGATCGGCTCGGGGAGAGCAAAAAGGGTGAAATTTTTTTGCAATGGGCAGGAATTAACGAAAGTCCAGACGTTCCCATATTTAGGGGTAGCATTTGACGATAGATCATCTTGGGTCATACAACGTGCTCAAAAAAAGAATAATCTAGCTAGAGCTACAGGCGCTTTGTTGGGCTTCGCAAAGCGCTTAGGCTGTAAACCACTCCCCGCTTTATTAAAAATATATAGTGCGAAGTGTTTGCCCATGGCACTTTATGGAAGCGAGGTCTGGGGTTACAAAGCTTCTCCCAATATCCAAGTAGTAGAAAATAATTTCTTTCGGAAACTGCTGTCCCTTCCCCCCTCTGTTCCCACTTTTAACATTCATGAGGACCTAGGGATGGGTTATGTTAGCGACCATATAGCAGTGGCCCCGCTACTAGGCTGGTTGAGGGTTTGGGCACAACAGCCACCAAACCTAAACCAACAAATTATTCAGGACTGCTTGTCCTTGGAAAAAGCCTTGTCTATCCCTTGGTTAAGTTACATTAAAAATAATTTGATCTCACTTGGGTGTTCGGAATTGTTCTCTAGTCCCTGTGTGATTAGTAAAGAGCAAATTAAAGCCATTAAGACCCAGTTTTTGTCAAGAGCAATGATGTCAAGGGAAAGTGATGAGCTGGGGAAACCGACAGTGAGGAGGTTTGTGATGTTGAGTTCAGGGAATGAGATTCAGCCTTACCTAACCTACATTAACAAACCTTTCCATATGTTTTTGTTAATAAGATTTAAGCATGGTTTGCTTCCCTGGCTCTTGGCATACCCAAAAGGATTTTTTAAAGAGGGAACCCTGGGGCCCTGTCCTTGTGATAATATTTCTGAACAAAATATGTTGCACATGTTATTTTTTTGTAAATTTTACTCTTTGCAGCGGAAAAAATTCATCTTGCCGATTTTAAAGAATTGTCAATTTAAGCAAGTTAGGCCTGCCTTGGTTTATTTACAAATGTTGGAGTCTCCTTTGATTTGTTTTGGGGTTGCCTGCTTTATAGTGGGCGCCCTAAGAGTCAGAAATAGGGCCCTGTTGACATAGCTATTTGATAATGAACATTATGCCCACCACGCTGCCGTAGATGAAATGTTTTTTAGGACATAATGAAATTTTATTACGTTTTTATTAACCATATGAATGAATTAACTAAAAGAGTCATTTTATTGTACATTGCGCCAAATCGTATTGTATTTATTATTTGTGTTAATAATTTTTTCTGTAATGCATTTGTCTCTTTTTTGTTTGCTGTTTTGTGCTTTGATGGTTTTAAATTTTAACCGAATAAAGCAAACTTTGACTTTGACTTTGACCACAGTAGTTCACACTTTGTGGAATGCTTAATATTCCACTATTTATTTGTTAAAGTCATATTAGGTTGCAGTAAGGACCTTTAAGACTAGGATACGAGAGAAGGAGAGATGCCGCAGTCTTGATGTGAGCTGTGGTTGCGATTCTACAAGGCCTGACTTACAAAGGTTAACTGGTTTCTGTGATTGCATTATTGACCCTTGGTAGCAAGTCATTCCAAAGCGAAAATGCATTTGGTGAGTGTGAAACAACTAGCTAAAAATTATTCAGTTAAAGATTAAAAAACGTAAAATATCCAAACCAAAATATTTATAACTTATGTACAGAAGAGAAAAATAACAAAAACAGAAAAGGAGAACATCGGATATTGGAATAAACGTTATAAGCAAACCAGAAAATGTCTCAGAGAAATGCACAGGAAAAATTATTCAATGTCACCCTATAGAAAATGGGAAAATACGAAAAATGTCAAAGTAAAATGAAAAGCGTGCTACATGTGCTTGAACAGGACTTTGAACAGGACTTTGTGACAATCTGTTGCCAATCCACGTGTGAACACCACTGGAGAGAAGTTGGTAATTGGTCCTGCTGAAAGTGTTTACCTTCACATTTAGGCTCACATCAAATTGTACAATAAATGTGGCACCTCCCGCTATTTTTCCAGCTGCAGGCGTCCTCCAAAGTTCAGCTTCAAAGTCCTAAAGCAAAATGCTTCAAGCAGATACGTATGCAGAGAATAACTCACCTCTATCCAATGTCTCTGGTTGGCAGGCAGGAATTATTTTGCAGTCAAGGTTATCTTGTCTCTTGTTCAGACTCGGGCAGATTACTTGCTTACAGTGGATTAAGAATTGTGTTTTAAAGGGTAAGCTGCCTGCTCATTTGTACAGAGAGCACCCATTTTTGGGTAAATGTTTGTAATCCCAGTAAGAAATGCACGTGCCTTTTCGAATGCACTTAAATGGAGTTCATGCAGAATATGGTTATTCCTCACAATTGCTATTATTAGATAAAGGGACCTTTGGTTTGATATTGGGCGTTTTAACCAAGGTTACTGGGTTAAAAAGCCTGGCTGATGAGGGGTGATACCCCGAAACCGGTCCCAGGATACTTGTTTCCAGTCCAGGGAGGACCTGGATTGGCAGTTCAGGTTGGACTGTTCCCATGAAGAGAAGGATCAAGACTGATTTGCATATGGCTGGGTCGAAACTGGGGTGGCGTGGTAGGCAAACAAACGATGGATTAAACCCATATCTGTTGACTGGGGATGAATCTTTGCATTGTTCAGCACAATGGATTAAACCCATATCTGTTGACTAGGGAAGAATCTTTGCATTGTTCAGCATTTAATTCATCATCTGTTCTTTTTGCTTTTGTTGCCTTAAGTGGGAAAGGTATTCCGAGACGTGGGTCCCATGTTCACTGTGCCCCTGTATTCAAGCAAGCTTACTGATGAGGGGTGATTCCCCGAAACTGGTTCCATGATGCTTATTTCCAGTCCAGGGAAGACCTGGCTTGGCAGTTCAGGCTGGAAGGTTCCCATGAAGAGCAGGGTCAAGAATAATTTGCATATGGCTGGGTCCAAACTAGGGTGGTGGGCAAAAAAAACAATGGATTAAACCCAGATCTGTTGACTGGGGTGAATGTTTGCATTGTTCAGCATTCCGTCAGTCATGTGTTCTTTAGGGCGAGCATTCGAGACCTCTTGTGTATACTTTAGTATATACTTATTATATACTTATATGTGTATGCACTTTGTGGGCTCTGGAAATCAGCCCTAGGACTTATCTGCTTCCACTTAGGGACTTTTTTTCTGTTCAACTGCCTCTATTTAACTTTTTTGATAGAAAACGACCACCAGAGGTCAGTAAAATACCATAATTGCTTTCTGCTTTCTCTAGATTCCAGTCCATAGAAATTGTCTTCCACAAGCACCCGCAGACAATCATATTTTTTTCACATCTTGTATTTTCATTGATATGACCACCGAAGGCCCTGATTTTATATTAAAAATAGAGCTTTGGACTATACCATTTCTCGCTGAAAGGCAATATTTCTCTCCATGTGTTCCCATACCTGGCATGTCACGCAGTTTGGTGCTTACTTTCCCTCCATGTTAAAGAAACGTAGATGTTTCAGCACCCAGGCTAATGTGCAGCATAGCTAAATACATATAATGTCTCAAAGGCGAGACTGATTGCATTGCAAATGCTTGCTTTGCTTTTGTCGCCCTATGTGGGAAGGGTATTCACGGACGTGGGTCCCGTTCTCACTCCGCCACTTGTTTCAAGCTAGCCTGGTTGATGAGGGGTGATACCCCACACCAGTCCCATGATGCTTGTTTCCAGTCTAGGGAGGACCTGATTTGGCAGTTTGGGCTGGACTGTTCCCATGAGGAACAAGGTTAAGACTAATTTGTATATCGCTGGGTCCAAACTGGGGTGGCATGGAGGTCAAAACAAAACAATGGATTTAACCCAGATCCGTTGACTGGAGTGAATATTTGCATTGTTCAGCATTCCGTCCATCATCTGTTCTTTTTGCTTTTATCACCCTAAGTGGGACGGGTATGACCAGACGTGGGTCCTGTGCTCACGGCGGCACTGTATTCAAGCTAACCTTGCTGATGAGGGGTGATATCCGGCACCAGTCCCATGATGTTTGTTTTCAGTCCAGGGAGGACCTGGCTTGGCAGTTTGGGTTGGACTGTTCCCATGAGGAACAGGGTCAAGACTGATCTGCATATGTCTGTGTCCAAATTGGGGTGCAATGGTGGGGGAATAAAGATGGATTATACCTAGATTTGTTGACTGGGGGTGAATGTTTGCATTGTTCATCATTCCATCTATTGTCTGTTCTTTTTGCTTTTGTTGCCCCTTAGTGGAATGGATATGCCCAGACATGGGTCCCGTGCTCACTGCACCACTGGATTCAAGCTAGTTTAGCTGATGAGTGGTGATACACCGAAATCGGTCCCAGGAGGCTTGTTTCCAGTCAGCGGCAGACCTGGCTTGGCAGTTCGGGCTGGACTGTTCCCATGTGGAGCAAGGTAATTTGTATATTGCTGGGTCCAAACTGGGGTGGCGTGGTGGTCAAAACAAAACAATGGATTAAACTCAGATCCGTTGACTGGAGTGAATGTTTGCATTGTTCAGCATTCCGTCCATCATCTGTTCTTTTTGCTTTTATCACCCTAAGTGGAAAGGGTATGACCAGACATGGGTCCTGTGTTCATGGCGGCACTGTATTCAATCTAACCTTGCTGATGAGGGGTGATACCCCGCACCAGTCCCATGATGTTTGTTTCCAGTCCAGGGAGGACCTGGCTTGGCAGTTTGGGCTGGACTGTTCCCATGAGGAGCAAGGTCAAGACTGATTTGCACATGGCTAGTTCCAAACCAGGGTGGCGGGCAAAAAAATGATGGATTACCCAGATCTGTTGACTGAGGGTGAATGTTTGTATTGTTCAGCATTCTGTTCATCAACTGTTCTTTTTGCTTTTGCCGCCCTAAGTGGGGAGGAAATCTCCAGACTAGTGTGCTGTGCTCACTGTGCCACAGGATTTAAGTTAGCCTGGCTGATGAGGGGTGATTCCCTGCAACCGGTCCCAGGATGCTTGTCTCCAGTCCAGGGAGGACCAGGCTTGTCAGTTCGGGCTGGGCTGTTCCCATGAGGAGAAGGGTCAAGACTGATTTGCACATGGCTAGTTCCAAACTTGGGTGGCGTGTTGGTCAAATAAACAATGGATTAAACCAAGATCTGTTGACTGAGGGTGAATGTTTGGATTGTTCAGCATTCCGTTCATCATCTGTTCTTTTTGCTTTTGTCACCCTAAGTGGGAAGGGTATGGCCAGACGTGGGTCCCATGCTCGGTGCAGCACTAAATTCAAGCTAGCCTTGCTGATGATGGGTGATACCCCGAAATTGATCCCAGGATGCTTGTTTCCAGTCTGGGGAGGACCTGGGTTGGCAGTTCGGGCTGGACTGTTCCTGTGAGGAGCAGGGTCAAGACTGATTTACACATGGCTAGTTCCAAACTTGTTAGGCATGGTGGGCAAAAAAATCGATGGATTAAACCCAGATCTGTTAACTGAGGGTGAATGTTTGCATTGTTCAGCATTCCGCTCATCATCTCTTCTTTTTGATTTTGTCACCCTAAGTGGGGAGGTTAAGTCCAGACGAGAGTCCTGTGCTCACTGTGCCACAGGATTCAAGTTAGCCTGGCTGATGAGGGGTGATTCCCTGGAACCAGTCCCAGGATGCTTTTTTCCAGGCCAGGGTGGACCTGGCTTGCCAATTCAGGCTGAACTGTTCCCATGAGGAGTAGGGTCAAGACAGATTTGCATATGGCTGGGTACAAACTGGGCTGGCATAGTGGGCCAAGAAACAATGGATTAAACACAAATCTATTGACGTGGGGTGAATGTTTGCATTGCTCAGCATTCCGGCCATCATCTGTTCTTTTTACTTTTGTCACCCTATGTGGGAAGGATATGCCCAAACATGGGTCCCGTGCTCACTGCACCACTGGATTCAAGCTAGCCTGGCTGAGGTGGGGTGATACCCCAAAACCAGTCCCAAGATGCTTGTTTCCAGTCCGGGGAGGACCTGGCTTGGCAGTTCAGGCTAGACTGTTCCCACGAGAAGCAGGGTCAAGATTGATATGCATATGGCTGGGTCCAAATTGGGGTGGTGTGTTGGGGGAGAAAAAAATGGATGGTTTAAACCCAGATCTGTTGATGAGGGGTGAATGTTTACATTGTTCAGCATTCCATTTATCATCTGATCTTTTTGCTTATGTCGTCAATATAACATCCCGACCGAATCAATGTAGACCTTTACAAATACCCATGCAGGCGAGAAGGTGAAACATATGCAGCGAGCCGCGTCCACCTTTGCAGCAGATTTTCCCAGCTAGTTTACCCTCCTTCTGCTTCATCGAAGGCACAGTGGACATAGAAAATATCATCTAAGTCAAGCTGCTATAATCCCATTAATGCAGAGTTGTTGCAAGCGTACCATGTATCATAAATCAAGCAAGGAAACTAGTCCCCCTGTTTGGTAGTAAAAGACAGCTATACCTAGTAAGCACCACTCCCTTGCAAATCAAGTCCCTGTGCCAGTGCACCTACTGCCAGATTGATAAGTGCATCCTAGAAATACTCCATGATTCTACATGATTCTTCTCTTTGATGGAGTTTTGCACTATTATTTGTGACCAGAGGACATCCTCTAGTGGATGGAAGTTGCAGGGAAGAAAAAAAGGCATTAGCAGTGCGGCTGCTTTGCAGCATGGCTGAAAGTAAAAACAAAACAGTGCTATGGTTGTTATATTCTATGTAAAAAAAAAGTGCTATGGTTGTTATATCCTATCGCTTGTGCAGGACATTATGACACTGCGCACGTTATTAGCTAATGTCATGTAGCACGGAACACTTTGAGGGGAGAGCACGGACCTCCACTGATTTTCAGAATCGTGTACTGTGCTCTTATCAAGGTGGCACTGAGATTACAATTGGGATTATTAACTTGGGAATCACAACGCTCCTCTCAAGACAAGTTATTATTTACACAGATTACAGTCATACGTTTGGAATATACTCTCAACCTTACACATGCCCTGACGAAGTTCATTTTGAACGAAACGCGTTGGCTGAGACTATGGTTGGACAATTAAAATAAAGATTTTTTTGAGTACATACAACTGACCACTTGGTGTTATGTATTAATAAGTAAAATTGGTGGTGCACCGCTCCGAACTTTTTCTCTAAACTTCATTGATCTGCTTGGCAGTTTGCATCTATTAGCGGCGGATGCAGGGGCGCTTATGTGCACACCATCATTAACTATACCTCCAGATTGCATACTATGGGAACAAAGTAAGGAGATGCAGCCATTGGAGTCCACCGTTAACCTTCCTCTCTCTAAAGCTAATGTCATGTATTTTTAAATGTAGATGTTCTAGAATAGAAAGTAGGGGCTGGGAGGAAAAAAACAGTACTGTGGCCATATCTGTTTGGATAAGTACTGTGCTGTTGCTAATAATGATACCTCCTGGATTTTAACCTTCTTGTGTATGGATTGATCTTAACAAGTGGCAACGAGTTGGAGAAACACTTGCTACTTCTAGAAAGCACAGGTGCAGTCTTTTCTCCATCAGAAACCATTCATATTTTACTGGAATTCTGTTTTCACTGGTTGAGGGAGTCGTGAGTAACTCTGCTACCAAGAAATTCATGTACGATGGTTTCTGGACTGGTGCAAAAAAATGTTTTGGGAGATTTGACATTTCAAGCATCCATTGTTTGAACGGGAAGTTTTTGATGATTATTGACTGCCTCTGAATTTCTCTCATTCACATAGAAATAGAAAAGGACTACATGTTAAAAGATCTTATAAGAAAGAGATCCTTTCTGATGTTTAATGTTTGAATATTTTTCCATTCAGTGAATTGCACACTCAATTTCTCTTCTGCAGCAATTTGCACGCTGTGTACATCTGGTGCAAATCTCAGTGTACTTTTTGTTCTGTATTTGTGTTTGTACATAGGTTATTGTACCACTGTATTCTATTATTATTACACCAGCGATATGTAAAGTTCCAGGTTATTTTATGCAGATTTTTATATTCAGTGATTTGCACACTTTGTATGCACATCCACATTCAGTGATTTGCACACTAATAAAATGCAGTTTGAACTGCCAACCGAATTTCTTCAAAACAAGGGTGCTCTGCCAATTCCTTGGATGCGGTGGAAAGAAGAATTTGTAACCTATATGAGAGAAATTGATGATGTGTAGTGAACAGAAGAAAAATATTTTATTAACTTGCCTAGGTGGTATTTCAAACTTTACCACAGGTTCGAGTTGAACAGGAAGAAGAAGAAGACATTAATGTTTTTCAAGAGGCATTGTTCACACTGAACAGGACTGAATCTACTGCAAGTGTGGCTTTGTACAGATTCAAATTTTATATTAGAGCACTAAGAAAAGATGAAACTTTTGATGAGTTTCTGACTGCCTTGCAAGGATTATCTTTTCATGGTAATTTTGATGCAATACCAGATAAGGTGATCGGATGATTGTTCATGTGAAAAGTAAAAACATTCAAGAACAACTGTGGGTAATGGGAGATCCAAAGTTACAAGATGTAATACTACAGCAAAGGTGATGCAGCAATCCGAAAGGTGGATGAACTCTGTGCATGAGTCTGAAAAAGTCAACAAGGATGAGAGCGAGGTAGTATGTGCAGTGTGAAGTAGTAGTTTCAATTCTCGTGGTGGGGGTCCCAGGAAAGAGGTATTATGGATATAATAGGGTTGGTAACAATAAATATAAAAGAGCTGATAGTGATGGAAATGAAAAAAACTATACATTCTCGTGACACGTTGTGGGAGCATGGGTCATATTGCATCTTCACCATATTCGCCTGCAATATGTAAGACATGTATGAAGTGTGGCAGAATTTGGCCTTTTGCCTGTGTGTGCAAAGATTTGAAGAGGGGTAGTCCTAGTATGAAAACTAAGGTGTCATGCCTGAGTTGAGAGAAGTCTGTTTATGGAGAGAGGTGTGAGCGTGAAAGTACTTGTTGTGTAGCAAGTGATAATAAATAAGGGTGGTGCTGTCTATAAAAAATGGTGTTGAGGAAGAGAAAGAAGGTGGAGCACAGATTCTCCTAAATTTAGAGTGAGCATTATGGATACGGAGCTGGAACTCATGGCTGAATCTAGATCTCTTGGACGATTTTCACAGACAATCATTTTGTGCAGAAGTTCAAGAAAGTATGGAGTGTGGGTGAATTGAGACCATCACATGTTATAACTGAAAGTTTTGATGGTGATTGAGATTGTTGGTTATGTGGAGACTGATATTCAGTTTAAAGGAAGGAGTGTGATATTAAAGCTATGTGTTGTAGCTAAAGGAGTGAATGTATTAAGTTGGAAGGACCAGTGGAAGTTAGGAATAATATTGAATCCTAGAAGCCATAAACCTGTATCGATTGGGGAGAACTGTGAAGAAGGAAATGTATTGAGTCTAGATTTTCTGAGGTTTTCAAGGAAAAACTGGGAAAACTGGAAGGATATATGCATATAATCGAGGTTAAAACAGGTGACAAGCCCGTGGTGCAAAAACTCAGAAATGTACCTATTAATGAGAGAAAGGATTTAAAATGCATCCTGTTGGAAATGGTGGATGAAGGAGTGATAGAGGAAATAGAATCCTCTGAATGGGTTTCTCCAATAGTTATAGCCCACAAGGGGGATATTCTTTGAGGTTATGTGTGGACCTTTGAGCTGTGAATGCAAATATTGTGGCGAAATGTCATCCTCTGCCAAATATAAATGAGGTAATTTGCATGCTTGATACCATCAAATCGAGTTAACTCAAGACTTTTGCCACAATATATTTATCTTTTCTTAAATAGGAAGCAGCATGGGGAGCATAGTAAGAAAGTATGTGAAGTACTGAAGGAAAGTTTTTTCCAAAGGCATTGGAATATTAAGGACACACTGTGTTAAGAGTAGGGGTGGGCGGAATTTGCGAAATTCACTTTCGCAAATTATCGCGAAAATGTTAAAAATCTCCGCAAACACGCGGAAATATCGCGAAGATGCGGATGTTTTTTTCCCGCCGTTTGCAGTATTTTCTGCGTGGTCGCGGCTCGCCAACTTACCCATGCGGTTGCTCGTGGGCGCGGCCATCTTGTTTTCACTTGTCTCGCGGTGCATGATCACGAGAAGAAAGACGTGATCGTGTGACGCATGACGTTACTGCGGGCGCGAACTGTCGCAAGACAGCGCAAATGGCTACCAACAATCCAACATCTCGTGGAGAACACGACCGGATCGGGAAAACTTGTCGGCGAACGCGTGGATTCAGGTAAGGCGATCGTGCGCATTCGAGAATGTATTATTTTACAGCGCGAGCAAGAAACAAATTATCGCTAAGCAGCGGAATGCGGAAATTTTTACATTTTCGCGTTTTCCGCGGAACGCGAAAATGCCAGATTATCGCAATTTCTGCGAACGGAACGGAATTTTGGCCCAGGCCTAGTTAAGAGATGGAGTGATACCAAAAACATTGTTAGTGGATGCTATCATCAGAGCTCCTCCTCCTGATAGTCACAAAAAGATGTTGTCTTTTGCAGGGCTTTGTGAATACTACAGTAAGTTAAGTGAACATTTTTCAAAACAATTGACCCACACAGGGATCTTACAAGAAAAATGTTGTGTATGCGTGGACAGATAAACAGAATCTGAATTCAAAATTATTAAAACAGAAATTGCCAATGCACCCTCATTGAAGCCTTTTAGGAAGAGGGTACAATGTATTGCTACTGTGGATGCTGGAATTGGGGGTGTTTTGTCCCAGAGATGTGGCAAGGGAACATGGAATGTCACATTTGCATCTCAAACAATATCAGACACTGAAAACTGGTATGTAGTAATCGAAAAATAATTGTTGACATGTGTTTGGGCTATTGAACATTTTCAGAGTTATATAGGGGGCTCACTTTTGTACTGAAGACAGACATAAACTTTTAGTGGGAATGTTAGCTCCTGGTGGGGGTTGAAATGCAATGGCACATAGAGCAAGATTGGTTTCTAAATTGCAAGAGTAATGCTTTACAGTGGAGTATGTGCCTGGGAGAAATAATGTGAGGCTGACTGTTTGTCTTGTTTTTCTTTGAATGATGTAAAAGATAATCAGACTAAGATTGAAAGGGGTGGTGTAATTATGGTATCAGAGTTTGTTGCTGACAAGTTCAAAGGAATATAGGAAAAGAAGTGGATGAAGAATGAATGGCAAGATTTTGTGTTATGTGAGGTTAGAAGGTACATAGTGGAAGGATTGCCTAATAAAAGAGTTGTACCAGCAGAAACTGTGCCTTTTCATAGGGTAGCTGACCAATTGGTGATGGAAAATGACTTGATTTTTAAGAGTGGCACATGTATTCCACTTATAGAGATGCAAGAAGAAAATCTACAGTTGGCTCATAAGAGACATCCAGGAATCTCTTCCTGAAAAGACTTATATACCCTTGTCTTTGGTGGCCAGGGCTTGATAGGATGGCTGACAGGGTGGTGAGAGAATGTGAGGTTTCTGTGAATAGTGAGAAAATGTTGAGGCCAGCTGCAACTCATCCTGGACCTGTACTATGGCCAGAATCTCCCCTATAGAAGTTAGGTTTTGATATATCTGGACCACTTTATGTGTTGCCTATTGAAGCTCGTTATGCATTAGTCTTAGTGGATTAATATTCAAAATGGCCAGAGGAGAAATTAGTGCTACAAGCTACATCCAGTTATCATTGAGTTTTACAAGGACGTTTTTGCCAAGGAGGGATATCCTGAGATATTGATATCCAACAATGCTGTTCAATTGATGGCAAACGATATGCAAAGATTTTCTAGGTATAGTAATATTCGTCATGTTACCATGGCACTATATGAACTCCAAGGCAATGGACAGGCCAAGAGATTTAACCACATTCTCAAAGTAAGTTTTAGTTCGACACGTGGATTTGGAGGACAGTGGAAATAGGAATTGAGAGAAAAGTTATGGGGGTATCGCATCACTCCCCAGAATACCACTGAGATTAGTTCATTCAAATTGGTGAGAGGTAGATAACTTGTGTCCAAATTGTATCCATGGTGGTTCAAAAAGAAACACAGTAAAGGTCAAGAGGAAGTGTATGTAGAGGAAATAAAGGAGAAGTTGGTGAAGAAGCAGGGGGACAAGGAGGCTTATGATGTGAAATGCAAAGTTAAAATTCCGAAATTTGTGGTGGGTTAGTGGGTTAAGAGTGTGTAAGCCTGGGTTGGTGAGAAAAGGGACAGATAATTTTGGTATAGCAATGAAAGGGATTAAGGTATATAACAAACGTGTTGTGACGCAAGATGACAACGTTTGGAATGAAAAGAAACTGCCAAATGTGACAAAGTGAGTGAACAATCCCATGACAGGATTTTGGAAGAATCTTTTTTGAGAATGGGATTTGGAAGTGGTACTTCCATACCACTGTCTGATAGTCTGGAAGATAATAGCAATCACCATAAAATTATTCCAGACAATCCCCAGGTGGGTCATTCTGGTGATGAGGATATGACGACTGGAGTTGATGTGAATAATTGTAGGTTAACAGGAGTCTTAAATGAAAATCCTCTTTCAAGACCTATATTTCTTTGGATATGACCTATTCAGGTTCAATCCTGTTGGCAGGATAGAACCTGAATAGGTCATATCCAAAGAAATATAGGTCTTGAAAGAGGATTTTCATTTGTATTTCTTTTCCTTCTCCCTCCTCTTAGACCTCTAATTAACTATAGGGGGGCCTTGCTTTTCCTCACAGTAACAGGAGTCTATAGCCTCACATGTGAAGTTGGGTGCTCGTATAAGGTAGCCACCATCTAAGTTGGGAAATTTTGTGTAATGTTCTGTATATAGTTCTTGTGCCTTCACAACATTTCCTTCAGTTAGTTTCTGCATAATACTCTGTATACAGTTTTACTGGTGGGTGTTATCTTCCTAAAATCTATAGGTGAAGGATGTGTTATATTCTATCACTTGTATAGACCAACTGTGCGTGTTATAAGCTAATGTCATGTATAGCTGGATGTCGATGTTTTAGAATTGAATGAAGGGGCTGGGAGGAAAAAACAGTACTGGGGAATTATCGGTTTGGATGAGTACTGTGCTGGTGGGAAAAAAGATACCTCCTGGATTTTAAACTTCTTGTGTATGGATTGATTTTAACAATGGTGCCTTTGTTTTTAATTGCAGGTGGGAGGGACAGAGGTGGGAGGCATCTCGGAAAGGGGGAGCGAAGGGCATCAACATGAGTGCATCAACACTCCATGCCAGTGATTAAAAAAAGCAGCATGACACGGCCAACACAGTCTGTGTCATAGGGCTTTTGGAAAAAAACCTTCAAGCATGCCCCACAGCAGCCACGCTACTATGCAACTTGCCAAAAAACATTGGAAAAGGCAATTGGTCACCTATGCGAGACCTATTGGCTTTGTCAATCCTTGCTTTATTAATATCTCCCTGAGTTCTCAAAGTTCTAGTCTCTTAATTTCATTATGGCCCACCACTAAACCTTTCAATTTAGTGGGCAGCCAAAGAAATTGTGCCATGTCAGTTTTCTCTCGCTTTACAGCTAGCCTGGATGGCTCGATTATACACGTGTTGCTAGCAAGACAAGATGTGAACCTTGGTGCTTTGCTGAAACGTACATCTTTTATAAAAATGTAAAACAATAGCGAGAATAAAGTGCACTGGATCAAAATTTATAGAACATTGTATTTCCTGATAGATTTTAATTCATTTTGTCAGCATTAAATAGAGTGCTTCTCGGAAGGTCAGTGCAGCCTGCACTTACAGTACCCTGCCAACGCTGCCAATGGCAGCCCCAACATAACACACACCCATCGCACTCCTACAAGTGTCACAATTCAGACTATCTCAGGCCACACACAGCTATAACAATGGCGCGAGAGGCAGGTATTATTCATTTTCAAGGCCATTTGACTTACTAAACACGGTTGCTGTGCACAACCCAAACAGCGCCACCATTTGGTGGACTGTCAGTAGTGCTGGTGCTGACAATTAAGTGCTGGTGCGAGCACCGGTAACCACCGGCTCAAATTAAGCACTGTTTATATAACATTATGTCTAGCTAGACATTCCAAGTCTTTCATACGCACTACATATGTGAAAGTTTTGTTTTGCATTTTATTGTGGTAACTTTAACAGGACTGCTTTCAGAGTACTCATTAAAGAAGTGCACGGACAGCAGCACCGTGGTTAGAGTATTTAAGAAATATTTACACCCACTTAAAACATAACATATCAACAGTGAAATGCACATGTCCTGTATTCTTCATACACATCTAACTGAGGTACATAGGCTGCTTCTTGACCCCGACAGAGTGGTATTGGGCATAGCATAATGTCGCTACTGCCGTAATAAAAAGTAAACATTAGGCCACAGTTTGAAAATGGTAACAAAGTTGTTTGCATCATTGAAATGAGTGATTGTGACGGCTGTTATCTGTAACAATTATGTAAGGTAAAGACCTCGGCGCGAAGAACTGTAAAAACAAGTTAGCATGATTACACTTGCTGCTTTGTAATGTTTTATTTATAAAATGCAGTGCAGTGTAAAGGACGAGATAAACAAACAGTACCCAGAGAAGCATGCTTGCAACGCGTTTGCATTTAAGAGCCCAAAGATACACGATTAAATTACAATCTAATCTGATTTGCAGATTGCTTTAAATTGGATGTCCGAACATATTTTTGAAGAACCAAACTATTGAAGCCACATATGGTACTGCCCTCGCCCTTGCATCCCCTGCATCCTGGTTAGGATGGACACATTAAATATGGCTGGGCTTCTATCTGAATAATGGCAAAGGATGTTACAACCCTCTGCCCCTTCAGAAAGCACGTTAAATACCGCACTCCCCAGGGCTGATTACCTCCATACCAGATTATTTCCCCTTCTGCTATAGGTCAGAAGTATTTTACGACATAGTCAAAGTGGGCAATTGACCAGGGCCCCCACCTTCCAAGGGACCACCTGGGAAAGTGACATTTCTCTCTACTTCACTTCTGTGTATTTCTACATCTTAACCTTAATATATAATTCAATATTGTTAGGCAACATAAGGGTTGAATTAGCAGTAATGGGGAATAAACTTCAAAGTTGTTCCTAACAGCAGCCCCCACAATATTTCTTGCCACCGAATTCCTTAAGATGACACTAGTATACAACACACATTGAAGAAAAATGATCCTGAATCACAAGGAAGGGAGAATAGAGTTTTTGTTTGTTTTGTGCTGCATTGGCTTGTGGCAGGGAGCGCATGCATGCACGTTAATGACATTCATGAAAGGCAAGTTTGGTGTTTCAAGCGCACACATGTTGCATTCAGACACTGTTTAAACGTTGTGCTGGACAAAATAGTCAGGTGAAAACCTTGATATGTGAATTTGGTGGCGATTAATTATGATTGGTCCACAGGCAAAAAAAAGTTAGCCAAAGCACACCCTTAGGCCAGGGAAGTTCCTTTCAAAAGCTCTGTCAGCGAGTAGGAAATGTACTTACCTTGATGGTGAATGCATTGAAGCCATCACATTGCAAGGCTTCTAACAATGGTCCACAAAGTGACTTTCCAAGCAGAGAAGCTGCTGTGTAGAGCCTGATAGCTGAAATACCAGAACCACACAAAGGGCCCGATTCACAAAGAGTCTCCACAGTCATGGTGGTGGTTCCACAGTCTTGGCGGAGTCTCCACACTTCTCTGTACTGCATTTCTCAATGCAGAGATTTCGCCATCAGTGCGGAAACTTCGCCATGACTGCGGAGACTCTTTGTGAATCAGGCCCAAAGGGTTCTCAATTCTGATTGTGAGAACATAGAACTGCACTCACAGGTATCAGTTCTCACTGCAAGATGTAAGACCATTTGCTTTATTTCAATCAATCATTCAATCAAACAAACAGGATTTTTAAAGCACAGCTTATCATCCACAAGGCTATCCAGGCACTGTGGGCTGCCGCTGCGGTAGGATCGGTTGAAAAGCCAGGTCTTGAGTCCCTTTATAAACTCTAGAAGAGATGGTGAGGTCTGGAGGTGAAGGGGAAGGCTGTTCCAGGATTTGGAAGCGAGGTGGGAGAATGAGCATCCGCCATTGTTGCGTCGGCAGATGTGGGGGGTCCAAGTGTGGGAGAGGGAGGCAGAGCAAAGGGGTCTGGAGGATTGGTGGAAGTTCATGCAGCGGTTGTTGTATGTCGGTCCTTGATTGTGGCGGGCTTTGTAGGTGTGGGTCAGCATCTTGAATTGGCATCTCTTCTGGATCGGGAGCCAGTTGTGCTTCTTGAGGTGGGGGTGATGCTGGTCTGATAGGGGAGGTAGAGCATGAGTATGGCCACTGTGCTCCCTATGGTCTGGAGTCTCTTCAGTAGGTGATAGGTGATTCCTATGTAGAGTGCTTGCCGAAGTCCAGTCTGCTGGTGACTAGGGCTTGAGTGATAGTTGGTCTGGTGTTGGGGGGAGCCATTTGAAGATTTTCCGGAGCATTGGAAGTGTGAGGAAGCAGGCAGATGAGACTGCATTGATATTTTTTTCATGGTGAGTTTGCTGTCCAGGATACCGCTAAGGTTGCAGTCATGGTCTGTCGGTGTGGGAGAAGGTCCTAGTTTGGAGGACCATCAGAAGTAATTCCACGGGGAGCTGTTGCTCTAGGAGATCAGCACAGTTTCAGGCAGTTGTCTCTCATCCAGTCGGCGATGTTCATCATGCACCTGTGGAAGTTGGCACTCATGTTGGAGGGATCTTCTGATAACGAGAGGATGTTGAAAAGTAGGATATGATGTTCAGTCCATGTGTTCCGACAATGTTGGTCAGGGGTCAGCTGTTAGGAATTGTGTGGCTGAGGGATGAGCCTTGAGGAAGGATGAAGCAGATTATGCTTTTAGGTTCCAAGGTGAAAGGTGGGAGGCGGATTCTCTGGGTTCTTCCGGTGAGGAAGGAGGCAAAACATTTGAGGGTGTCACCTTGGATTCTGATATGGTGAAGCCTCTTGGTCAGAGTGTGGTGGGATACAGTGTCAAATGCTGCTGAGAGGTCGAAGAGGAGCAACGCTCCTGTTTCTCCCCGGTACAGTAGGGTTATGATGTTATCAGTAGCCCCAATCAGGGCAGTTTTGGTACTGTGGTCGGTGCCGAATCTGGATTGGGAGGCATCCAGCTGGTTGCTGTTCTCCAGGTGGTTGATGAGCTGGCGTTTGATGGCTTTTTGGAGGACTTTGGTGGGAAACGGGGAAAGAGAGATGGGGAGGTAGTTCTAGAGTTCATTGGGGTTGTCAGATGCTTTCTTGAGAAGGGGTTCTTCAGGGAAGGTGGCTGTGGTGATGGATGCATTGAGAGTGGAGGTAAGCTGATAATCTTGCACCTAAGGCTAAAAATGTGGGGGGACAGGGGTCTGTTAGTGCTCTCAGTAGATGGAGTCCATGACGGCTGTGTTGTTCTCTGTGATAAGTTTGTCTCAGGTGGCGAATAGGTGGTCGGCTTCATACCTGTGGTAGTGAAGAGGGTTTTGAGGTCAGTCGGTAGGGGTGCAAAATTTTGTAAATGGTGGAGATCATATTGTTGAAGAAGTTAGCCAGGGTGTCGCAGAGTTTTTGGGAAGGGTTGGCAGTGTTTTCAGTGGCTTGCAGTTGCGTTTAGTGGTTTTCAGGTGTGTGGTGTACCAGCAGGCTTGTTTGGTGGACATCCTTTGTCTGGAGGTTTTGACGAGGGTGACTCTGTCAGCGCAGTTGGAAATCCAGGTGGATACGTTCTTGACACCATGTTGCAGTTCGGTTGCGGTGTCTGGCGGGAAGAGTTGAAGGAGTCGGTCCATTGGCTCTCTGATGCTTTGCTCCAGCTGTGGTGAGGGGAGCTAAGCGACTTGGTGAAGGTGCTGGGGGGTCCTGCGATGGTGAAGTGGGTGATGGCATATTATATTAACCACAGGTTGATGCAGATTCTGCAAACATGGAGAATTTGCCACAGGATTCACATCACAGAGTAAAAAACATATGCCCCACCCATTCCCAGGTTGTTGACATACAATTTATTTGGACTATTAAACAAATTCTCAGGTTAATGTATGTACTCCACTACAATTAATTGTGCATTCTGTCTTGCTGTATCACACTACATCACTGGGCAAAACGGTGCTTACATGGTTATTTTTTTATCTTATGGGATGAGAATAAATGTCCTTATTCATCATGGTGAGCTCTCAACTACAAAACATACAGAGTAGTGTACCACCTGCCTACTGAAAACCCTAAATGCTACTTCTCGGAGATATAAAGTGCTAATTACATGTGACTGAAATAAAATAAAATCCAAGAAATATGGAACAAAATAGATGAACAATCTCCAGAATACAGCAAGCCCAGTATCCAGAAACAGGTGTGAAACAACCTGTTGTGCCCATTTAACCCTCGACTTGTCAGTACCTATAACATAAGATTTGATTAGCAGGTATTTAATCTGTCTTTCTGAAATTCTGAAGATCCTGATTCACTTCAAGAATAGTGTCATGAAATGGCTCATCCCAAACTAAAGTTAGACAGAAAGGGTTCTCACTTGCAATTACCCAACAAAATATAAAACTGTGTTGGGAGGAAAATGGAACAAATTATAATAACACATATTCAAGTGGGAACATGGGTTAATTAGAAGTAAAGCACTGTATGGCCCCTGAGCTCCACCCACATTGTGTTCCATTATGATTTCCCATAGGCCATGTTCCATGGAGCCCATATGCAGGCTTAGTTGGAGGAAAATTTTGACCTTCCAGAAAAAAAGTAAATGTGGCATTTCTACTCCCCAGAAGTTAAAGTACCTTTTATGATTTAATAGATATTCGAATTTCTTAATTTCAGAAAGAATTCTGAGAAACCTCTCAGCAAGAAACATTCAAATTATGCGACTCCAGAGCAAGATACTTTAAGAAGACCAAATTCACACAAAAAAGATATTCAGAACAAACTGGAAACTCCTTGGAACACTCCATCTACCTGATCTTTGATCGCCATGCGCTAACATCAATCTAGCTGCATGCTTCTACTTTTTATGAGTTTTGCAACACTGGATTTGGGCAACATTGTACTTCAATTTGAGAAATGAATAGCTTCAAACTGTAGACTCCACCAAAAAGCTGCCTGCATTCCAGATATTGGTAAGTTATAAAAGTAAATACTACTTCTTGAGGTCAGATATAATACCCATAAACATTAAGGGTTCATCGCTAGTACCACTACTGAACATGGTACATTTTCTCCATATATCGTGTGTTCCCAACCCTGAACGGAAATTTAGCACATTGTCTTCATTCAGCTCATTCTCTATGATCCTACAAAGGTGGGCTCTTACCTGCCCTCCAACACAGAATCAGTTGTACTAACCATCTTAAATGTGCTAAGATTTTATCTTCAATACAATGAAGCTGGAACCTTGTCTTTTTTACCTAATGGCTGCATTTGCCACTGCTAATCACAGAATCCTCCTAGGCTAACCCTAAGGAATAAAAGGTGGGTGGGCCCAAGTTTTAACAGGATAAACATTTTCTACCAGGATAGGCACTCAAGGAGCACCATTCCACTGCTGGTGCTGAATCGATTTTCTTTAACCCCTTCCATGCTCATGACGGAACGGTTCCGTCATGAGCCACGGTTGAGCTGTGCTCATGACGGAACCGTTCCGTCATGAGCCCGCCCGCGCTCGAACCCTTCAGCACCGCGGCGGAATTCGCCCAGCGCTGAAGGGGTTAATTCAATCAGTTCAACCCATAACGTACAATAGGGTTCTCCAGCTCAGCACAGAGATCTTCTTCTCTGCAATGGATCTTGGCCATCATTTAGAATAGAGCATCAGTCGAAAACATCTCAATAAACATCATCAATTTAGGTTTTTAGTTCAGTCAATAATGACAGTTTAGGATTAGTTTGAACACCTTTATTTTTCTACTAGAGATTATCATTGAGTCTCTTTATCAAATTAGTAAATCAGATACATCAGTTTACATAAATATAAAAAAAATCAAGGTTAGAGTCAATCAAGTAAATTACAGTGTGTTCCATAAAGATGTTTAATCCCCACTCTACTCGAAGCGGATCTGAACCTACCAGAACCCATAAAAGAGTCCTTTCGTGAAAGAGCAAGATTAAAAGGAGCTTTGAAATAGAATCAGATTAAAGTCGAACTCCTCATAACGAGTAGTTCCAGAAACTCGTTCAAGTCTCTTCTCTCAAAATAGCATCAGCAAACAGTTGCAGTAACAACAGTTTAAAGTTAAGCTAAGAAAATAGTCACAGCAGTAGCCATAATCACTAAAAAGAATAGACACCCACAAAGTGGCAGGCAACAGAAATCAGCAGTAGATCACAGCGGATGGGGCGAAAAGTGCTAAGGGAAAAAGGGATGGTCGCAGAATGGCCTGGACCAGACTGGACTGTACTGACTTTAATTTAACTAGAAACACATATATTGGAAAACACCATAAACATATGTAACAATGCATGCTGGTGTTAGGTCATTTTGAGCCAATGAGGACGGATCATCCGATTGTATGCTGCTTCTTCCTTCATTCCTATGATAAATGTATGAAGTCGACAAGGTGCTATCTACAAGTGTCAACTTGGTTGCTAAACATTCATGTGAGTTAGCTTCACTCTGAGTTCCCATGTGAATCCTGCAGTCTAAACTAATACATTTTCAGTACTCCACTGCATAGCAAATAACTTTTCTGAAAGCAGAAACATCCTAGTTGTAGTCTACAAGATTAAGTCAAGAGATTCACATTTTCATGTAAGCATTGGTACCTTTGCTCTTCCCCAATATACAGAAATTTCATGTTTTTCAATGAGCATGGCTATCGCAGTGAACCGTCGGATAGTTTTTGGTAGTGGTTGGACATAACCCAAGAGCGCGATCAAGGGTGTAGGCTGTACAGTCTGGCCCACCATAAGAGATACGTGCTAAAAAATATCCACCCAGTATAGTTGTATTGGTGCACAATTCCATGCAATGTGTGGGAAGTCGGCATCGGATGTGGCACATCTAGCACATATGTGTGTTGCATTAGGATCTATCTTAGCTAGCAATTTCGGGGTTACATAGATTCTATGTAGATACTTAAAATGCAATTGTTTATGTCGATGAATATTTGAAATGAATCGTGATTGTGCACAACAATAGTGCCAAATACTCTCTGTTATTGGCACCCCTAGGTCCCTCTCCCAAGCTGCTCGTGCTTTGGCTCCAGCTACAGGGCGTAGGGATAGTGATAGGTGATATAAGCGTGAGACTAAGTGAGTATTATCTGGTGACGCTATGATGAGCGTTAAAGGGGGGAATTCTTCCAGTTCCACTAGGGCGTTCAGTGTCGCCCCGATCAGAGATCCTCGGACTTTATGCAGAAGGACCCTATCCATGTATGTAGTGTCCCCGTGCGTAATAAGCTCCGATATTGTGCATGGTCGTGAATCTTTAAACCAATTCCCAATTTTCTGAAGTCAATGTTTGACCAATGTGTGCTTGGTAAGGGCTTCGTGGTGGGGGGTAGCCACGGGTTGCCTGCCAGTGGCATATGCGCAGAATATAAAGACTCTTTTTGTAGGTACCGCCGTAATTTGGTTCACGCCCAACAGGTCGTGGGCAGAGTTTGGATCCAATTATGCCATTTATTTAAGCTAAAGTTTCTACTCTAACACCACCATGCCATTCACATAAGTTCACTAGACTTAAAGCCAGCCTCAGGCAAACAACTTAGTCTAGACTTCTAATCAGTGAACTCAGATATATGTTCTATGAATTTGTAGATGATCATATAGACAAATACTGCCTTCAGCTTTCTGATTTTTAAGGTTTGTTTATTGCTCGCACTGTATCCATACCACCTACTGAAAACTCGTGTTTTTTCAAGAGTTTCTAGTTCAAGTTAACAGCAGTAGTGGAATAAGTAGTTTTAAGTAGTGCACATTGAAGAGTTGTCCAGGTCAAATGAGGATCGCTATCACATTTGTTTACGTATAATGATGTCTTCTTATATGGTCATTTTACATTTCATGTTTGTCACCTATAGATGTAATGTTGTGTGGATACTCTGTATCTCTATGGTACCACTTCACCCCTGTTTCTCATCAAGTCCTTATCTAGGAAGGTGCCCATCAATAGAGATATGAGATGCAGCCACCATCCTTTCACTCCTGTCATGATGCACGGCCACTTCCCCACTTGTCTTCTATTACATGGAAAGAGTTTTGGATGGCTGCTGACCTTGCCTGTGTGTGTTTCACATACATTTGGATGCTTGCTGTTTCCAGATGAAGAGGGACGCATCTGCCTGCCTTCCCTGGAAGATGGTGCATCACTGCGATTTGGTTAAGTTCTTGGCCACTCTGCTCAGTCATGCCTGTGCATACATTGCCTGACCCATATTTGAGTTGGGAGAACCGTGGCTGTCATCATGTTTCACAAAAGGGTAAATCTTCTACTTTCAACATTCTTGGATATGATCTGGCTAGGAGTGTGCAGGCTTCCCACGTGAGGTTAACATCTAGGCGACCTTCTCATGGTCTCGGTAAATAAATTCCTTTTTTAAGATTGTTCATCCATCATTGAGTGCTAAAATGCACCCTTGCATCCAAACTATATGCAAAGATTAATTTTGCGCTACAAATAGTGCAAAATTCCAGACAGGTGTTTAGCGTAATAACGTAATTTCACATGCTGTTTGGGCATTTCGTGTAATTTCCACAAATGAAATTGTGCAGCTATCACCCAGGCTCATATATCTCCCATTTCTGTGTTCTGTGTCTATGGTTTCCACAGCTTGCTCTTCAAGCCGCATTCGTGGGTCATTTGGGGGCCTGCTATCTGTTGCATCTCTGTTACATGAGATGGAGTTTGTATTCTTCCTCCATTGCTGGGTGGTCTTTGGAAATCTGTTCAGGCTGGGCAGAGGTCACTATGGCCTGTATACACTTTCTACAGTTAGTGTGAAAACACTACTATGGAAAGAATATGGCTTGATGATGTATGTTGTGTGGCTAGTTTTGGTTTTACATTGATTGTCCTAGCAATGCTCTGTTTTTCACACTTTGCAAGGGGTTTTGGCGATGACCTAACACTGATTGATGACTTGATACCCCCGATTATAGTTTCGAACCAGGTTTCGACCCTTGCCCTGCCTTAGTCCAATGCTTCATTCATTTATAACTTGCTGGTTCAGAAATTGGACTCTCCAGTGTAGGTTATTCATTCAATATCGGCTGCTGCTGTTATCCTGAATACTATGGGACTGTTTTACTCAGTGGGGGGTTTAGTATTATATCTGCAGTGTGAATGTGAAATGTGGGCATAGTTACGTTGTGCACGATGCTATGGTGTGCTGTTTCTGCTGATTTTAGAAGATACACAGCAGATTGTTCACTGTCTGTGCATGTTGTTTATTGTGACTGTGTGTGTCAAAGATTCTTTTGCCTTATGAGTTGTGAGCTTTCTCACAGATTATGTAGTTTGTGTCACTTTGGAAGTCTCTGGAGCTGTGATTACAGTCCCCATGCCACTCTCTATGATTGTAGTGACGGTTTATGAACCTGACGTGCGTGACCTTTAGAAGGGTCACACCGCTGCCTCATCGCATGCTCCAAACGTGTTTGTTTGTATAGGTGCGTAACAAGGGTTTCCAGGCATGCTCTGTAGGTTTGCTATGGGTCGCTCACTTTTACCCTGGGGTTTGCTGCCTCGTTTGTCTTTTATGGGATATTTTGAAGTACGTGGGGTGCCAGTTCTCTGGACTTCACTGCTCAGGGGACTGCCTTATGGCCTCACTTGGTTGAAGGTCAGTCCCTCCGTCACCTTGGTGCTGTGTCCACTCATGATTCATCAGTGTCATTGTCTCTTAAAGTGACGTCTCCATGGTTCTCCTGTTTCCACTCAGCTCACTAGTTCTGCAGAAAAAGCTAGCTAATGCTATGCCTGCTCCTTGCCTGATGCCTGGATGCTTCAGCCCCTGCCCCATAGCTGTCTCCTGTTCACACACACTGATGTGGAGATGTTATCACATAGTGACTGAATGACAGTCTAAAAATTCTGGTTCTGTGGTTTTATTTACATTTCTGTGCCTTGAGTGTTCATTACTCAACCGACCTGGTCTCTGTGCCTAAGTTCACTTTCTTCCTGGTCTAGTTAGATCCTTTCTATTTGTCTCTGCCTTGATGCCCATTGGTGTTGTTTGTCCTGATCCCCAGGCCCAGTTCCTATGCTGTGTTTCTTGAGTGTGGTATTGCAGAGGAGATGGTGCACCTAGGTCAAGCCCTCACATTTTATCCTTAGAGTGGTGGTCTGTTAGTCCGTTCTCAAGGCTTACCTTGCTAGCCATCAGACATGTGCATCATTGCTCCCTTTTGACATATGACATAGGCAGGCTGCTACGCTTCAAGGCTATTGTCACTGTTTATCTATCCCTATCAGAAATTGATGGCGTGTTTTTGGCATCAACTGTACCCCTTGAGAGGGATGCAGAGTTATTTGCAGTGCTTAGTGTCTGGTGGTGGATTCCCTTTTTTCATGGTGTTGCTTCCTTCTGTGTCGGCTTACATTTCGGTCCACAATTTTGTCCGGTCATTCCTACTCTGTGTGGGTTCATCCTCCCCCTTCTTACACCCTAATGCGTTACTGTATATAACATGCTGGGTGTGTTTCTTGTGTTGTGTTCTCAATCTTATCTATGTCTTGGCTAGGGGTTTACACTATTCTCTTTCACTGTTTGGACAATTCATTTCTTTCTGTTTTGTGCTTGATACACATAAGACCGCAGTTGTTGTCTCTATCTTTGCTCAGTCTGTGGTCATAACGGCTGGGTGTCTGGTTCATGTTTTTTTCCATTTTGGGCCAGGGATGTTGATGCTTCCTTTTGAACATTTCACCCGGCCCTTTGTTCTGGGTCCTCATTGGGCCTGCTTCCATGCCAAGCTGGGGTTACTGTGTTCTTACTCCTCTTCCTGTAGCATTGTGCTTCAGAGAATGTCCTCTCAATTGCCAGCTTTCGCATGTCTTGGTAGCAGGTGCTTATGATACTTTCTGGGCATCCTTTGGTGTTCCTTGATGTTTTCTTCCGTGGCTGCCTTACCTTCCATGTCTGTCTGGGGACTGTGTGCTCTGCTAGTTCTACTGGTGGAGTCTCAATCCTGCATCTAGGGTTGGAAGTGCGCCCACTGGGGAAGGGCTTTACACAGGCCCTTTGGGCTCATATTTTGGAGGCTGGGACATCTTGATGGTAGACTCTGTTGGAGATCTTCCGGGCTCTTAGTTTTGTTTGTATAGTTTGGGTTCTTCTTGTGTTTATATGCTCGCTTGTCTCTTTATATTGGCAGTTGTCAAGCCTGGACTTACTCCTTCAGTTTGGGGTGCTATTGAGATCAGTGGCTTATGTGTTGTCTCTATGCACTGTGTGCATTACTACTCTGAGAACACTGCTTTTGCATTAGGGGTATTTGGACATTTTGATCAATGGACATCTCCCTATTTGCCATATGCTTTTGAATAAAGTATGTGATGAAAAAGAGGACTGATATGGTATTTCCTCAATCATTTAGCATTAATCTTCATTAAATTGAATATGGGTTTCTTCTCTTGGGATCTCTGCGGACTGCTCTGTGTGGATGAGGTCGCATTGATCATTTGGTTTCTGCTTGTTGTTATTCTAAATTCCTGGTGGAGGCAGATTTTCATAAAACCCTCCTTCAATGAGCCAGAAGAAAAAATAATTGTAGAATTAAATTTCTAGGATGCAGTGTCTCTTGGGGTTTTTAACCACTTAGATAAGCATTCTGACGGGGTATAGTGGGAGGCCTCACTGTAATGAAGACTACTTGTTATTAATTGGGCATGCTTTTATTTAGGGTGAATTTGTGTGTACAAATGGACATCTAATGTTGCACATTAGATCAACTACTACTAACCACCAAGCATGTTTTTAATGCTCTGCCACTATCCAAACATGCATTCATAATAACATTTTTAGTATTCTGTTATGGTTTCAGGTACCAGGCTACACGGGCTACAGACTGAAATCTAAAAAGGATTCAGAGTCCCCATCCTCCCTCCCTGCACTCCCGTACCAAACTGCTGCTGTACACCTGGACAGTCCAGGCTATCACAGCTAAGCTTTCTGACCAATCAACTCCACTTTCCACAGTATGCTCCCAGCTCATCAACCAGAATCACCGACTAATGAAGCACAGCCATAGGACCTCTAACATTTCTCATCTCACAATCAGGCATCCACTGAAAATTTGAGGCAGCAGTAACATTATCTCACAAATGAAGCAGCATGTAATTTCCATTTATATCAGATCTTTCATTCTTGTGTATCATGCTCACGCAGACCACAGGCTCCTTAATAATTTAAAAATCATAACCACATTCGAACAAGCCTTTAAATCCTTTTACTGGCTTAACATAAGGGAAAGCTCTGACTTCAGGCTACCTCATCGACCAATCACTTCATGGCCTCATTAAAACCCATGTCTCAGAGTTAGATCAACCTCTGAATTTCTTATCAAGACACTGACCAGCGGTCATCCAGATTCGGCACCCATCCCCCATTTCTGACTGGCTCCCATGTGTGGAAGAACCTCCAAGAACAGCTGTACCCCAAAACTGATCAGAGCCTTGCCTTTTACAAAGTCACCAAACTTTCTCTTTCACTTCATGTTGATGCAGCTTTGAGTCCTGTGTTGTTGTGCTGGTGAAATGCTAAAAATTCAAAGAAGTATAGAAGGACCAATTGATGGAAATGCTCTGCAGTGCCCCCTATAATTCGAAATACGGTGTTCAAAGTTTTATAACATGAGGGAGGTCTTCCACATATCCAAATTATTGGCCAGCCCATAGTTTGCAGTTTCACACTATTCCTACATCTAGCATAGTTTATCCACACACAAGTGGTGGTTTTGTTGCTGAAAATGGACGTGCTGTTTGCTCTGGAGTTAACTTTAACACCATTTCCCTTGCGTCTCTGAAACCCACGTGAATGTTGGTCATCGTTCTTTACTCAAAAGATGTTACAAGGAGGGCAAAGCTCACATGTTCAGGTGAAATCCCAATTGTGAATAGCTTTGTGAAAAATTGGTAGTCAGTGCCCTATTTTTGAAGAATACAAGAAGTTCACAAGATTGAATCAATGTAAACCCTCATCTAAATCACAGATTGCACATCGTTGAAGAATTCATCCAGTTAGCTGTAGGAATTTCCATGTGACCATGAGAGTTTTAGACTTAAATATAAAGCAAGGTCTTTTTTTTCTTTTTTTATACAGTTTTATACAGTATGAAGCAGACACAGTTGGGCAGTAGAGCACCTCATACAGGAGCAACAAAGAGCTATCAAGGAATTACAACTCAGGGACAAGATGAGGAAATGCGTATCGCTCATTTGCATGGACTACTTAAAAAGACACAACATTTGAAGAACCAGACTAAAATAAAGTAAATACTGTGAACTGCTGAAACGTGCAGAGGAAACGAGGATATCATTTTATATAGCTTGCTTAAGGTAATAGGATATTTACAAAGACTAGACTTTGAACATTCTGAAAATCTTACGCTACAGTATCTGGCAATAGAACACTAGATTTGTGAGCTTTTTTCATAAGACATATAGGATGTGCTGGCCCTTACCTCTGGAACGATGAAATTCCAGACTTTGGGACTAGTCCCTTAAAAATCTCCATTTAAGGTTTTATCCTTTCTGAAGTGAGGGATTTCAAGACTGAAGATGTCAGCACTTTCCAGATAGCAGGAGTCCCCTGAGATAGCCACTTTCCCAGCTAGGCAGTTCGGGGGTCCCTGCAGAGATCGAATTATGTGCTATGTGGACCTGACTGAATAACCTATTGGTTTCTATAGGAAGCAACTTCAGAGAAATGAGTACTGGATAGATATGTTCTGATCTGTTGGGGCCTGATTCACAGAACTAACTTAAGACAAAATCCTAAACTTACTTCCATTTTGGTATTCACAGAAGACACTTACTCATTTTGGTATTCACAGAAGGCACTTACTCATTTTGGTATTCACAGAAGGCACTTACTCATGTGAATACCAAAATGAGTAACTTACTCTTTTTGAGTAACTTACTCATTTTGGAATTCACAGAAGGCACTTACTCATTGATGAGTAAGTGCCTTCTGTGAATTCCAAAATGGTAGTAAGTTTAGGATTTTGTCTTAAGTTAGTACTGTGAATCAGGCCCTAGGTTTGGATTCTAGTTATGTTGTGGCATTTAGGGCAGATTTTAAAGGAGCTAGGTGAATTCCAGGTGTAATGTTGTTTCAAAGTACAGTAGTAAGATTAAGGCCTCATCTTACAGGGAATGAAGTCCGAACTTGTGAATAAGAAATCTGGCACAAGATATTTAAGGCCATTCCAAAGTCATATCTCGCATCCAGTGTGGAGATAGTGTAAACACTCCTCAGGGAAAGTCGGAAAGCGGTTGAGATAGGGACTTGGGCAGTTTTTTTCCAAGAGAGGTTAAAACATTAGTTGTCAAAACACGGTGTTCATGTTCTCACATTTTAAGTAGTAACAAGATCACAAGAATTGCATTGATTTATGGCGTCCATGTGAAATGGGGCTGTCAAAATAAATGAAGGATGTTTCCATATCAATCCTTACCAGCCCTATCAATGGCAAAAAATCCATAATGAGCTGAGGCCCAAATTGTTCGTGGTTTCAGAACTACAATACAATCATGTGCTGTTTTCAGCAACTGTTTGCGGTGCTTTAGTGGAAGACGAGATCTGTAGATGTGGTTGCTGCTTTCCTGAAAACAATCAATCACAAATCAAGTTTACCGGACTGCCGACCTACTCAGATGCTCAGAAAAGCATTAACGTTTGGCTTTTAGTGTTAAGTCATATTTTAATTATTTGTGTGGGTCGTTTTTTTTTTCTCCTAAGGGAGCATTGTAGTGATATTTTTGTAATGGGCATTTTTTTTAAGTATGTTTATTTGTCTGAGCAAAATGTTTATTTAGTTTTGCTTTTCCATTCACCTCTTGCACAGACCTCATTTTTACCTGGAAGTGTATCTCCAGAGAATGGGGCGCAGGCCCATGCTCTGATGTAATGGCATGTCTGGATGTGAGAGACTTGGATACTGGGTTCACAGCCGAGGTATGCTTCTTCCAAAACTTGGTTGAACACGTGAGTTACAGTATATTCAGTCAATCATTCTTGCACACAAATGTCGTTTTCCTTAATTATTGTGTGAGTGACAATTGTTACCATTATTATTACGATGACTTTTGAATTTCCGTTTAATTTTGTTTTGCTATTTTTCCACGAGGTATTTATTGTTCGACCCGCACATAGGACGGTTATCTTTAGTGTGCTATTATAGTGAATCATGCACAAGACAGTCAGACGTGTGTGAAACGTCTGTGAAATTTTTAATCTAATTCCAATACAAGAACTGAAACACATTCATTGCAGCGTTGAGCTAAATGATATTCTGAATGAGATCCTAGTAAGGTGCTGAGAAAAACATGGCTACAACTCAATTAGCATAATAAACATCCCTGAGAAACAAACGAGTAAACAAAACAAACAAAAAACGAAGACAATAAAAACAAGTTTCTTAAAAAAGTTAATCAGGCTGTTAATCGGGAAATAATTGCACAATGAAACCGTGTCAGTAGTAGGTCACAGAGTCATGCACTAACGCTGCATAGTCAAGCACAAGAGGTGTGTGATGCATTTACATGGAGATGGAAACACATTACATTTTCATTTCATTTTGCTGATTTTTAGATGCCTACTCGCAATCACCAAGGGGGACACGGAAACTATTACGAGGAATCAATATGCATGAAGGGTAAAACAGAAGCACATTTTAAGGAACGCTTAAATGTGTGCCTGAGCAGCCCTCTCTGCTTGGGGAAGGTTGTGGCCCTTCAGCAAAGGGAGGGGGTGCAAGGCCTCAGGGTGGCACCTGGCACACAGAGAGCAAAGGCCCACAGATCAAGATGTTCATAAATATTGGTCATAAAAAATGAAAATAATGGGCTGTAATTATACCTGGAACACTCACACGCACCTCCATGTTCTCAGTTCTGATAGAGCTTCAATTGCTGCCAATAAAAGCGAGAATTGAATTTGAGGCCTTGGTGTTATGCACAGTATATTCCATGGAGCAGCTCAGGGACACTTAAGATGACTGAGTGTACTTGACTTCATGGCACATTGAATGCTGAGATCAGCTAAAGAAGTGCGATTCGCTTTTCAACAGTGATAGAACAAGTGTATTCGCTTCTGCTTTGCAGCATTGCAAACTTTCAAATGGATCACAATTCCATGCATTTAAAAACAGGCCGCAATTTTCTGGCTTGTGAATTAAACCAAATGTAATGTAAGCAATTATTCACTGAAGATAAAAAGAAGGCCGAAAAGACAAAGCTTCAATGCAGAGCATGAAAAGGTCTACCACTAAATCTACCATGGGCCTCGTAAAAATGTGATTCACTTCCCAAAACAAGGCCCAAATATTGGGAGGCACAGACACAGACCTTTAGTATGGGAGCTACGCCTGCAGGATCACCTTCCATGCAAGCGCGAAGACGAAGAAACGATCTCCAACCTGCTGTAAGCATACGAAGCTTGTTACATCTTCACTCACCCATCAACCCCTGCACAAAGCAGGACAGTGAATCTTTAAGTCTTTGAAACACCTGTGAATCCACAACTCATGACATTAAAACATTCTTGAACTGAATGAAAAGTCTAACCTTCAGAAAGGGCAACTCAATCCATGATCCTGGTCCCCCAGGGGCCGGCTCTCCTCAAGGTGCCTGCCACTGCGAAGAGTAGAGCAAACCATTTTTGACCTGACACCATATGCTCCACTTAAGTGAAGCCACTGCAGTATCTCACAGTATCGGCCTACTTGCTGTGTCCCTCATTGCCCTTTGTATATCTAACTGCACCCTCAGCCTCAGACCTTCACCCTTACCTCCACACTCATCCCTTCTTCATTCACTCCCTGGTGCGCTCTAACGCTCATGCCACTTCTTTTGCCATCAATCTTCGACTACCACCACTCACAGCTCCCGGACTCACTAAAACAAACCCAATCCCCTCTTATCACCCTTAGCAGCACCACATTCACCATGCCACTCACCATCACTCAAAACTCACCCAGTCCCATTTCCATCACCTTTCTGTCTCTTACAATCAGCTACCTACTGTCATCGAACATTCATCAATTCTCTCATCCACTCGCTCAATACCAATTTTATGTTCACCCAACCCAGCTACTCCCATACTCACTGCCATTCATATGCGAGTGACACACCTATTCAAAAGACTGTTCCTTAGCACGTACATCCATTCGCTCTAACACTACATACACAACTGTGCCAGAGATGGTCTGCACAGCCTAAAAAAGCAGCACAATCCAGAGCTGCAGATACAATAGGAAACCACAGCCTCATTTCACCAATTACCTTCACTCCCTCATTGCCACAGCCGTCACTCACACAATTGGCCCTCAAAATTTGTTGTTATCACTAAGGACATGCTTCTAAATTACCACACCTGCCATATGCACATACACTCGAGAATACCGAGAAAGTATCTTTCCATCACAGTCACCGCCTTGCATCATCTCTCTCTCTAGTATGAAAAGCCCACACACCCCTAACAATATTCAAAGAATGTTTCTAGAACAACTACCAAACCTGGGTGCTTCTCCCACACAGACATGCTTGTCAACACAATTGAAGCAACCATGAAACCTGCTAATTCATTCTCCCCTTTAACCCCTTCAGTGCCCCGCCCTTTCCCCCTCCTGTGCTGGGCATTGTATTAGCGGGCGGGGTCCATGACGAGATAGTCTCGTCATGGGCACAGCGCAACCGCGCTCCATGACGAGACTATCTCGTCATGGGCATAGAAGAGGTTAAGCTGTCTTTATCTCCATTTCGGCAGAATGCATACTTTTACACATGGGGAGCTAGCTTCACACTCTTATACAGACCCTTACAAAACAAATCTAACCAACCTCATGTGAAAATATCCCCACATATCTCTTCTATGCAATGTATCCACTTTGTTGTCCCCATTAACTAATTTCATTGCCATGCTCTAAAGCAGACTTCTGTTACTCTGAGACTCTAACATTTGAGCCCCCCCTGTACCCGTTATTTTTAACCCCCACATTCCGCATAGAATAGTTCAAATCCCGTGGTCAAGGGCCCACCTGATGCCTTGAAGAAGACCTCAGCCTGATAATTTACAGAACTCAAAGATTACTGACTCTAGTAAATCTGGGTTGGTGCCAAAAGATATGGGTGGATGGATGGGATCACCCATGTTTCACCCATGCCACGCCTCCCTGACACAAGGCTACGTTCTTTTTTTTTTTTTTTTACAAAGCCATGCAATGCCACACAGTTTGTGCTTTGCATGACTTAGTAAATATCAAAATGGATTTTGCGTCGGGCTGGGCTGTGTAAAAAAAAGTGACATAAAGCCAATGCAAAATCTTAGTAAATCTTTGCACGAGAATTCTCCGACGATATTATCAAGCTGTGTCAGCAAAGCATTCAATACCATTACAGAGGCCGTAAATTTCGCCTGTCAAGACCCAGAATAAATGTATAAAATTAACATGCCCTCCGCTTAATGACAATATTATCAATCTTTTAGACAGTTAGGAAAACTCCTCTTCCTCTGCCTCTCAGTCAACTAGCCAAACAAAATGTGGCTTACTTATCTCCACCATCATCTAGAACTGCACTCCGTCCTATCATCCACCTAACCAAAGGGACATCTCAACCCCCAACCCAGTCCAAGTAACCACTCTACCTTTCGATTAACCCCCAGATGCTACACAATTGCAGATCCACAGTCAAACAATGCCTTGAGATCCCTGATAGAATTAGGGATTCTAAAATTTACATCATGGTCCTAACCAAATCGTGGCTCAATGATTCTTCAAACATTTTTCTGACCTTCCTACCCCCTGCCACTCCATAGAAGTGACCGCATCAACTGACAAGGGGGTGCCGCATCAACTGACAAGGGGGTGCTCGTAATTATTCACAGAAACTCAACTGCAGGCTGCTCTCATTATCCCACTTTCAACCATTTGAATGTCTGTCTATGCAAATCTCTCATGCAGACAGTAACCTCAGGATCAACATCATAGATCACCCACCCAGATAAACTAACTCCTTCATTGAAGAGTGCATCAAATTCATCACACACTAATCTGCTCTGACAACATCATCCTTCTCGATGAATTTAACCTTCACTGAGGCTTAGAAGGAAATACTCCTTTAGCTAACTTTGATTCTTTCCAGGTTGAAAACGACTCCAACACTGCCAAAAACCCACGCACTCTAGGAGATCCACCCTGGATCTGATCATCTCCAGATCTCCACTTCTTGTCGCCAGTGACCCCATCCTGGCAGACTTGTCTGACCACTTACAGTTCCCCTTTACAGTATCTTTCTTAAACATATATCTTGTAGTCAACCAAAGAAAGCAAAAATATGGTTGAGAGACACTAGCAAAATTGATACTGAAACCATGGCTAAGCAAGCTCTATTTAACCTCATGCCAATAATTCCCCAACTCAACATAAACAAGGCTACTGACATTTCCCACTCATGCATGGAGTCCCTGATAGACTAATTTGCACCAGTTAAGAACAAACTCAGCAGACCCAAGTCTTCCTGCCCTTGGTTCTCAAAAGCTCTTCACCAAGAAAAGGTGTGTCGGAAAGCTGGAAAGAGAGTGGAGACATGATCCTTCACCGTCCAACTTTCCCAAGCTCCATATGACCAGAAAGCACTATAAAAATCACATCTTTAAACCTAAGGCCGCTAATATCTGATCTCTCCAGGACAAAGCTAAGAACAGACTGAAACAACTACTTAAAACAATCAAACAAGTCAATAACCTCTCCCCCCCCAAGCCATCAAAGGCCCTTTACAACAGCTTTGTGGAGCTCCTTGAGACAAAAGTCAAAGACTTAAACACCTACCTCTCCATAAAACTCCAAAACATATCTGAGAGGACCTTCCTTGCAAGGCTCTATAATTGTGGTCCTCTCTCTCCCTAATCTCTGAATCAGAGCTACTATAAGCTTTATCCAAGGTTAAACGCTCAAACCACTTTCGTGATGCCACTCCAGGTTCCATCAGAAAGACCTTAGCCAAACAGCTTCTCCCCATATGGACTACCATGATGTAGCTCCTCTCTTGAACAGGGCATGCGCTGAGACAGTCTAAAAATGGGACAAATCACTCCTATCCTTAAAAAACTATTGGATCCCAATGACCTCCACAACTACAGACCAGTCTCCACCCTACCTCTCCTAAATAAGGTGATCAAAATCTGCATAGCAACCCAGTTGTTGTTGCATATCCAGGCAAACAACCTACTTGACCGCCATCAATCTGGCTTCCATTAGGACCACAGCAACAAGTCTGCCATCCTACAGATCATGGACAATGCTCTCTGCATTCTGGACACCGGCAACTCTTGTCTTCTTATGCTCCTCAACCTCTCTGCTGCATTCGATACAGTTAGCCATCATGATTTGTTACACAACCATAAGCTGTAAATGGGCCTTGATGGGGTTGTCCTAGCCTAGTTGTCTTCTTACCATACAAATCGTTCTCAAGTTGTAAAAATCTGGAACACAATCTATAATTCAGTTAGCCTAAAGCAAGGGGACCCTCAAGATTCCAACCTGCTTCAACCTTTATATGGAATCCCTCTTTACGATCCTCAGGAACTCTGGTTTACTTTTTCATCTATACACTGACAATGCCCTAATATGTCTCAAAGTCTCTTCTCCCAATGGCCTCATTCTCCTATCCAACATCCTGAAAAAGCCTCGACCTTGAATGACAAACAACCACCTCAAACTTAACTCAGTGAAAAGAGAATGTCCATTTATCTCTCCAAAGAAATCCAACCCATTGATGCAAGACTGGATGCACTCCTACCTGACCTGGAAGGCCGCCGCCCTCAATTGTTCAGAATGCCGAATCTCTGGGTTATACCCTTGACAGAGATTTCAATCTCCAGAACCATATATCCTCTATGGCCATAAGCTTACGTCTCCATTTAAAGATGCTCTGGGAAATCAGGTACCTCATCCCTGATCAGGACCTAAAGTCAGTCGTCCATGTCCTTGCCCTCTCCAAACTCAACTATGGTATCACCCTCCTATCAGGTACCCTAAATCCACCTAGGACTGCTCAGGGCAGTTCTACATGCAGCATGCTTCGTTACCAACCACAAGGATTGTGATCTCATCATTCCTAATCTACGCAACCTTCAATGGCTTCCTACAAAGGTGAGAGCCCAATTTAAGTTGGACTGCATCATGCACACAGCACTTCACTCCTCTTCACCCCATACCTAATGGAGAAACTGAAAATCTAAGATGCTAATCGCAATTCAAGAAATACTCAGTCCCTTCTGCTTGAACCACCCATCTTTAAAAGGATATGTTACATGTCCCTATCCTGCTCTGAAAGTGCAACAAGTATCTGGAACTCCATCCCTCAGAGCCTCAGAGTAACCTCTTGTCACCTTCAAAAAGGACCTCAAAGTTATCCTTTTCAATTAGTATTTAGGTTAAATATCTATATCCTTGCTCTATGTTTATGTTAAGAACATGTGCCTTTTCTCGTCGGGAGGGGTGCCTTGTCACCCTCTCTCCCAAGAAGTAATCCCTTATTTTATCCAACGGTTACTGTTTTATGTTATCTATATTCTAAAGCGCTATGATGCCCCTGGGCATAGTCCGCACTTTATAAAATCACAAAAATTTAATATAAATAAATATAAATTAATTATTTGGAAGAGTATACACCATCTTTACTGACTGATTGAAAACTATGCAGCACCTTTCAACAGTAAAGCCAAACACCTGTTTAAAACACTCAGAAAACAGGAACAAACCACCAGAGGATTCCTGATGTCATTAGTAATGATATTGTCTGATGTGGTAGGACACAGCTCCTCACCCAGGAAAAGCTGAACCACCAACGTACTTAAAGAGTACAAAGTCTTCTTCGTACCGTTCATTATTAATCTCATAAACTAGTCCGTTAAAACAGAAACCTTCCAGCCAGATGCTAACAAATGATCACCAAGGCACAGCTCAGGAAAACCACATTTAACCACCAGCTACAAAAACTGCAGGCCCATTTCAGGTCCCCTAACAGGCAGTGGCGTAGGAAGGATGCCATGGGCCCTGATGCAAGTCTGCAGAATGGCCCACTCAACCCATGTTTAGATGTAGCCATTATTGGTGTGCAAAGGGCCCCTCAGGACCCTGGAACCCAGCGCAGCTGCTGCGCTATTGGTAGCCTGTGCTACCACGTGCAAAATCCATGGGACATCAGTCGTTTTCCAACACCAAGCTCAACTCAGCAATCATGGTCTTCTCTAATCATTACAGTTTGACTTCAACCTAGTGCATGGATGAAGCTTTCAAGGCAGCTAGAGCTAATATAGCAGCTAGTCTCTCCTAATATCAGTGCACCGAACTGTACCATGCACGTTGCCCAGCTTCTCTGACTCTCAGGTTTAGTTTAGCTTTCTTTCAAAGTTTTATGTTGATATAAAAATAATAATATTGTTTAGCTATACCAGAATGGAGATAACACGGGGTTTTAAGGTGGAATACTAACATTTGTATTGCTTTTAAGTATTTATTTTTCTGTATCTGTGTGCAAAAGTCAAAAGTTGCCAAAAGCAAAATGTGCATTGGGGATGAGATGGTATGTTAAACAATTTTAGTAAAGTGCATGTTCACCAGAGGTTTCTTGGTGCTGAGTTGTCATCTGAGCAGAACTGTACCTAAAGTCAGATTTGAAGGATATGTCAGCAGTGGTAGGCTTTTCTGAGAAGTCATGTTTCCAAATATGTCCTAATCAGCTCAAGTTTTGTTTTATGGCATAAATGGTGTAGGAGTGAGTTCCACAAAGAGGGAGCCTGTGCAAAACAAATTGCACCCACCCATTAAGGTATCTAGATCTAGGTATGGTCAGATAGCTGGAATAGAATGCCCTTAAGACATGAACCAGAGTGTAATGCTTGATCCTCCTGACCACAAAACGAGGCTACTCAACAACTTTTAAAATTAATTCTCTATTTCACAGGCAGCTAGAAGAGTTGCTTTGACAAAGGGATGGCATAAGAGCTCCTGGGATGTTTGTATATTAAACAAGCGGCCTCATCTTGTACCACTTCAGCCTGTGAACCATGTTATTGGGGAGGCCCCAATAAATGGAACTGGCATAATCAACCCCAGCTGAAATAAAGGACGTTATTCCCATTTTTAGGGCTTCAAAGGGCAAAAAGGGAGATACGTTTCTGATCATTTTTAGCATGTATTTGCATTTGGGGACTACAGTTCCAATTTGCAATTTCATGTAGAGGTTGCTATTCACGGTGCCTCCAAGACTTTTAGCGGATAATCTAGGCATGGAGCAGCACCTCTTTCTAGTGGTCGTTAAGTTTGGTTCCAGTGATTCACCCTATTATTAGGATTACTATCTCAGTTTTACCTGCATTTAATTTCAGGTGGATAGTACCCAGATGAAGATCCCAGATAAGGTGCATTATGTTCTAGAACTCTTGTTGTGTGGCCGTAGTGCCATCTAAGCGAGCCAGTAAATGGGAATCTTTTGCATAGTTGTAAGTCTGCAACCTCTTGAGCTGATTCATTTATGAATGGCCTAAAATATCGATTAAAAAGGTGTTGGGACAGAGATGACCATTGAGGGACTCCATATTTTACTTCCACTGCTGTTGCTAGGAAAGGCGACAGTTAAACTGCCTGAACTCAATCCTTCAGTATAAGTTTTACTAGGTTCAAAGACGCCACTAAAGCCCTGCATCCTCCACGTGCCGACCAAAATATCATGGTCGCCTTTTTCGAAAGATGAGGACAGATCTAGTAATGTTAATGCAAGTCAATCCTCTGTTGCCATCTTATCTTAGATCATCCACCACTGATACTATCACAGGTTCCGTTCTGTGTACCAGGTGGAAGTCCGCTTGAAGAGAATCACGATATTCAGAGGTCAGCAAATGATTGCAGATTTCCTGGACCACATGGGCTGCTAGATCTTTGTCGGATAGGGAAACAATGATATTGGCTGGTAGCTTTTTAAAGATGTTGGATGTACCCGTTGCTTCTTTAGCAAATGAATTACAATAACATTTTAAAATGATTTTGTGATTATGTCCTGTGACAAGGATTTATTCTATAGATGTAACAAATTGCTGGAGGACAGGGAGTTTCATCGTCAGATCTTGTAACCGATCCTCATCTATGAGATGGAAGGAGGCTAGACAGGAGGGATTTATATCAGGTTCGGCTACCTCCACTGAAGTTCAGTTAGAAACAATGCTATATCAATTTCTTTTATTTTATTTAAAAAGAAATATTTTAATTTATGACAAAATTCATACAACAGAGTTATACTCAAATTGACTTGGCGGATGAGAGTTCATTCATGATTTTAAAAATCTATTTCTGTTTATTAGGCACTTCTATGATTTTGTTGGAGTGATAGGTTATGTAGATTAGATTGTTCTTCTATTCGGTTAGGCCTTCTCTGAACTTAATTTAGCTTTCCCCATTATTATCTTTCTGCCATTGGTGTTCCAGACATCAAAGTTGCAAAGGGGCGTGTAAGTCACTTGCTTCTTTTAGCAACTGAGAAAAAAAACAATTTTCTGCTGACACTAGAGCACGGCTCAGAATTAGAGCTGTTTCATGGAGTACTGCCGGCTTCTGTGTTAATACGATGCCATTTCATTTCAGTATTGCCAGAACGTTTGTGATACATTATGGGGGGTACCTAGTGAAAAAAATATATCTGATCAACTGCAAGGTGAAACATTTAGATTGAGTAAATTCACAAGATATGTTCATCTCAGGTCGAGAGAATGACCTTTATTATAATTAATTAGTAATGTACAGATTCTTTCATAAAGTAGTTTTGGAAATACTGCCTGCTATTGAGGAGGACAATAGATTAATAAACAGACTAGAGAACTGGTAACAAAATCCATTTTGAGCAGTACAAGATCAACATAATCGATGGCAAATTTGGAGTGAAGAGACTTGGAGATGGCAAAAGCTTCAGTCAGGCCTTGTGTGGACTATAATAAGGATCACTCATTGCCAGTACTCTTCAACATCCATAGCCTCCTACAGATCAAAAGCAAGCAACATTCTCTGTTTCCCCACTCAGCTATAGCTAAGCACAAGCACAAACAAATCTAAAAACAGGATGAGGTACCTGATTTATAGAACCCACTTTTCACCTTTTGGTTACCTCAAAGTGCAACTAATTGCAACAGAGTCTGAATATAGGACAGCCAGAGTCAAAGTTGTAATGGTGGACCAATGGGAAATTCTTTTTAACGGTTCCCAAGTCCATGACGTTTAGTTGAAAGTAAGTCAGACCAAATCATTCTTCAGGCTCTTCCGAAATTTCTTTAGGTGGGCTCTGCAATGAGGTTTGGGTTCAGTTCATTCCACATAATAGGGGCTTGAAACCCCCAGGGTTGGCCTCCGTGTTTGATCAAATTGAACGCTCTTTCAGTAATTAGATGTTAGATGATCAGCCAACATTACATTCAACCTAATACAGACACATTCCCTATGTTAGTAAAGTACCCCATTATAGTCTACAAGTCTTCTTAGTTTAGGATGCTTGGATTAGATTTGTGGTAAGCAGGTTTCTCCACAACATCAATCAGTCCTCATTTTCACCACACTACGGCAAGTTCAGTAGTAGTGGTAAGGACATTGAATCCCTAAAAGGACTACACCAACACACTTTATTTCGGCCTGCTAATATATCAAATTGCATATTTATCTTAAAATTAAAACCACCCCTTTGACTTTCCATTAGGTATGTGGGCACCTTCAAAACCGCGTCTTCCTTACATATATCCTAATTGAAGCCCCTGAAATACCTCAGTATAAGGTAACAACAGTACTCCCTCGAAGCTCATTGAAGTAATATACCAGAGATCACTTAAAGGTGCACCAAAAAGAGGGTACATTGTTCATGGATCTAGGACCCTACATATGGAGCACTTTCACAATGAATAGCTGCACTCCTTAAAAAAAAAACTAACATTTGTTCATTCATGTAGGTATCTACTTGGAAAAATATATCTGGATGCTTATAAGTGATGATTAAAGAAAGTGAGCAGCAGCACTTTTTGCACTGATTTACTAAGATTTAACACACTGCCATGCATTGTCACAATTCACTGTGCTATACCGCGTGAGTTTCTCCATGAGTTTCTTATTTGATTTACTAGTAAGCCCTGAGTACAGTGCACCATGTGTGCCCGGGGCCTGTAAATCAAATGCTACTAGAGGGCCTGCAGCATTGATTGTGCCATCCACATGAGTAGCCGTGCAAACTTGTCTCAGATCTGCCACTGCAGTGTTTGTGTGTGCAGTTTAAACTGCCATTCCAACCAGACAAGTTTACTTACTTGCCAGGCCAAAACCTTCTCTTTTATTACATGTAAGGCACCCTTAAGCTAGGTCCAAGGTAGCCCATGGGCAAGGTGCAGAGTATTTAAATGGTAGGACAAGTACTGTTGTGGTTTACATGATAGTGAAATAATGCTCATTGCATTTTTCACTACAGCAAGGCCTATCTCTCACATAGGTTAGCATTGGAGCTGCCTTGTAACATCTTACAAATGTATTTGCCAATCGTAAGCTGATGGGAAATTGGAGTTTGGTGTCTTTGGACTCACAATATAAAAACACATCTTTTAGTGAAGTTGATTATTAAATTGCAGGTCTAAAAAGGCCTCTTTTAGAAGGTTGGTATTTTCTTACTTTAACCATTCTGTACCTTGGACTGTCTCTGAATACACATCTGGGTGAGGGTAACAGTTGGGTTGTTTGTGCATTCACTCTAGGCAGTCACACAAAGCGAGGTGAAGTGTGACCTGCATATCCTGATGGCCCATCACCAGGCTGATGGGCCTTCCTGCACAAGAGTGGTGGGAGATGTTGACACTGACACCTAAATAGGCCTGCACCTGTCTTCAAACAAAGAAGTCTCCACCACCTGTTGTGTGTCTTGAGCAAGGCAGAGAAAGGAAGGGGCTTATGCAATAGAAAGACTTTCCTTTGAAGTATGCCTACTTCAAAGGATGATCTGTGACCTGTGACACCATATACTTAGAACACTTCTAAACTGAGGACAATCTGCCAGGAAAAAGAGCTGGTTATGCTGTCAGGAGGTACTGCCACTTTGCTATTTGCTTTGCTGTCTGGGCCTGCTGTTTGCTACTTCTATCCTGGGGGTGAAAGGATCTCTCTGTATCCTGCTACCAAGAGTCTCCAAGGGCTTGAGTTGAGCTTGCCTCCTGTTAAGAAGTTTCAAGGCCATCAAAGGCTTCACCTACTGTACCTTGGCTCTTCTGCTGAGAGTCATGACTTGCCTATTGGTGCAAAATCCAGTTCATGGGCCCTTGGAAGGAAATTCTGGTGATTTCAAGAAGAAAATCAATGCATCGAATTCCGGCATCAATACGAACTGACGCATCACTGCAAAGCTCAACACATTGCTGCTGCCAGAACTGAAGCACGGTCCACGCTTAACACAATGACCATGGCTTACAACTCTGGCCCCAGATTTCTGACACAGCACATCAGAAGAACCGCCGCTGGTGAGTTTCGAATACCGCATCACCAAAGTCCGTGACGCACCGCTCTGACTCCGACGCAGTGCTTGCTTCATCACTGTGGCATTGACGCAGCGTGACTTGACTTTCAACGCATCGTCCCTGGGTACCGAGGTTTTCATTGACAACGCACAGCAGCAAGGAACTGATGCATATCCGCAAACAATGCTTCATCTCCCCTGCAACAATAAAGAACTGAAGCATCAACTCCCCCACCTAGCAGTAAGGAACCGACACCTCATCTCCCCTGTAGCAGTATGGAACTGACACATCATCTGCTTTTTCAATGTTTCACCTTCCCTGGGCCTCAAATCGTCTTTGATTTCTGATGTATCTAAGGTACATTGTCCTAAAAAAGCACATCCATTGACTTCTATGAACTAAACTTGCTTAACCTTTTAAAAGTCATATTTTGGCCTGTGTATGTTGGATTTTTGTCATTTTGGTCTTGTTTTAGTCAGATAAATATTGGCTATTTTTGTAAACCTGTGTGGACCCCTATTGTAGTGTTTTAACGGTGTTACTGTGTTTGTATGTACAAATACTTTACACATTGCATCTGGGATAAGCCTGACTGCTCTGTGCCAAGTTACCAGGCTGGTGAGCAGGGTCTATCTTAGCTGTGTGGCTCCCTTACCCTGACTAGTGGGGAGGTCCCTACTTGGACAGTGTGCAAACCGCTGCCAACTAGAGTCCCCATTTCCAACATTTTATGTACAAAGATTGGTTTCCTACTGGTGACATTTCCTGACCTGGCACATTCAAAGGTTGTCTTGTACGATGCTCAGTTTTGCACCAATGCACATACGTGAGCGTGTGCTGTTCAGTGTAAGATTTGTACAGGAGGTATACACTTCCAGTACAGATTCCTACGTGGAGACAAAAACATACGGTTTTGATATAGTGGATGTGTTTTCTGCTCAGCAGCACACATGCAATGCATTGGTGTCTGGGAGACGCACCCACAATCTCTCCTGTTTGCACCTGCTTTAGTTAGCCATTATAGTTTAATGCAAAGCGTGGCCTGACTACCATAGTAGATTAGGTTTTGTGTAAAAACCTATTGATGTTCGTGCCGACCTGCTCCCAGTAATAACCCCTAGGCACAAAGCGTCGCAATGTGTTTTTTCGCTCATAGGCACGGACCCTTTTCCAGCACAAAACATGTTTTGCACTGAATAGGTAATTGCAGCTCCCGCTGTGTGCTGCTCTGCATCACCCTAGCGATACTGCAAAGCATTTGTAAATTTGAGCTTTTGACTTACAATCAAGTATTCGTGGTAGTTGCCCGATGTTCATTAAATAGTTCTCCTTAGAAATGTCCATTAGTCATCTTCGCTATTGTAGTCATCATGAGGTATTTTACTTGGCACTAATAACAATAGGCATCAAATAGACATCCAGAAATTAATGCAAGACTTACATTATATAATCTGATAAATGAAACTCCATTTGTTAAATATAATTTTGTATAATATTTTACTGACAATGTAGATAAGACTAGAAAACAAATTTGTCATAAAATAATAAGCAAAGCTTAACATACACAGAAAAGGTATAAACTAAGCTGCAATTTAAAAGTTGTAGAAAAGAAATGCAAATTAGCATGGACAGGAAAAAAAAATGAACCAAACAACAGGCAGAAAGTAGAAAAGATGAAGAACAACACAATATAAAAGAGAAAAACAAAGTTGTAAGAAACGAAAGAAGCATGTATGGTGAACTGTAAAGGGAAAGGATATAGACAGCAGGCTATTGTATAATAATTATACCCTTTTTCTGTGTGGTGTACTTCTGGGATATGAGAGGTTAAGTCTATTTAATCCATACTTACCGATATTTACTTACCTTCTCAACATTGTTGTGGTCAATATTTTGGCAAGGATATTTTTGTAGCACAATGTTTAAAACTCAAAATCAGCCCAATAGTCTGTTAGATACATTATTATTATTAGAAATATTATAACACAGCATAATTGTTGGAAATGGCACTTTTTAGGGTGTTTTACCTCCACTTTTTGTTTTTGTCCCTCCTGGTTTTCCGCTGATCAATGTGCAAGCCGTAGGACTTCGAGTGCTTTGACACTGCCATTCAGTGCCAAAGCGCTGTACGTGTCATATACATACTGGTGATTGATGCATACCTGATTGGCTGATTTGAGCTAGCTGTAAGTCCCTTAGCCAGTGGTAAGAAATATCCCCAGGGCATGTACCCCGAATGCTCCTCAGTGGGCCTGCAGCACTGGCTGTGCCACCAATGGAGGTAGCTCTTCAAACGTACCACAGGTTTGCCATGGCGGGTACTGTGAGTGCAGGTTACTGTTACTCAGCCTGGCATTTAAAAGCTACTTGCCAAAGTTCTGTATGTCTCTCGCTGCATCTGAGTACTCCCTGGGTGTAGGGTGCCATGCAGGGAAGATGTAGAGCATATACATGTGAGCACTATGTACCCTAGTAGTTAATAACACCAGATGATGTTTTCAGTACTGTGAGGTCTTCTTCTTGCATTGATTAACATAGGAGATCTGTGGAAAGGATTAGTAATGGCAAATCCTCTCTGGTAGTGAGAGTCGATTTGACATTACTAATGTGGAAATGCCATTTTGGGAAAGCAGGCATTTCTATGCTTGTGGCTCTATGTGAGCCTGTCACCCTGTCTCCAATCCACATCTGGGTGCTGGGGGGACAGCTACATCTCTGGATTCCTGATAGACGGCCATAAACTAGGGGAATTCCAGGGAAACTGCAGACCTCTGACTCTGAGGGTCCTTCCTGGGATGGATAAGAGGGGGTGCAATCGGCACCTGCATTCCAAGGGGCAAGGTCCTGGCCTCACTAAAGATATTGATCAAGCCTCTCGGGGTAGGATGGCAGACAGGGCTACATTTAGAGGAGTCCCATTAATTTCAAAGGTGGCTTATTTGAACTGATCCCAACTTCAAAGGTCATTGTGTAGTATAACCAATGGGGCTCTGTCCTGAAGATTTTAGAGAAGCTTTTGTGATTAGAACCATTCTACACTGTTTTGACACTGGAACATCAGCAAGAGAACCCATTGGGTCAGAAGGGACTCCAACAGGATTATCTGCAGACTTGTGATGGCCTGGGGTTTGTTGTGCTCCAGAAAGGGGAATATCACTTGGTGGATTTTTGCCTGGCTGTTGTTGGCCTGCAGTCAATTGTCTTCTGTCATGGCTTGGGGCCCTAAGCACTCTACAAGGGCTGGTTGACTGGCATCCTGTCCATGATATCTCAGGGACACAAAAGATCTCCTGGTTTCCACAAGATCGTAAGGATCATTCGGGTGCAACAGAAATAGGTGGACGTTTTCATCGGTTGGGAGAAGGACCGTCCTGACGTATGCAGTAATCACACTGTGCAGAGGAGGGTGCTCATTAAGATTAGCGATCCACCTGGGGTGCCGTAAAGTGAGGAGTTTGACGAGTGCTGGGAATGTTTGTCAAGTCTGTAAGTGCTGAGCTTGCTACTGGAAGCCTGTGCTAGCTCACACTTCGTAGTGTGTGGGGTCTGAGGGGTGTCTGGGGGCATTTGCTGAGTCTGCGGGACCCAAGCCGGAAGACTGGACTGTCTCGACCTCCAGATCGGGAGAACGACAGTGCCTGACATCGTAGCCTCAGTCTGAGGTTTCAGGCTCCATCTCCCTGGACCCATGCCATAAGGTACTCTGTTGTTGGTAACATCGTGACTGGACCCAAGTGGTTTCATTGCGCCTTGTGTGCACTCACGGCTGGTTGCCTGGAGCAACTGCGGCTAGCACCTTCACCTGGGAGAAAACTTTCTCCAACTTGAAAGTGCGCCAGCTTCCAGTGTCACAGTCTTTTGCCTATGGGGGAATAGTTATCTTGCACTGGTGAAGGTGCCACTGGGTGTATTGACAGCCTAATGTGGATGGACGAAACCAAGCACCTGTTCCTTCCACTTTAGGTGGTCCTAACAACCTAATCAAAGGGTCTCCAGTGGGTGCAACGTGTATCATTGGCTGGTGCAGTTTGAGGTGCTGCAGGGATGGGTCACAAGGCATAGTTAAAACCTGTGAGTCAATGACCATTACAAGCTGTACAGGGTATGCGATTTTGGGAATGTTGTGTTTGATGCTAGTGTACAGCGGGAAAGTGGAATACTTCTGAACAAGCCTGCATATATGTTCTGTCGTTTTGAAATGGAAAGGATAGCTTGGATTGTGAATATTGCGGGAAAGTATGCACATGGGTTTATGTCACTTTTGAGGCAGCGGGCATAACGGAGTAAGTGAATTCCTATGAAGCACACATATATGCTCATGCTGTTCTGTTGCTAAGGGAGCGTCGACAATTGCATATAACTGTAAAGCATATATTTAATGTGTATGTCATTTTGAATTCAATGTGTGTGTAATACACAGACCAGTCTGGAGTCTTTTTGTACTGTACTCAGTGTGTTGTGCGGGTGGTGCTGTGCCAATACTTTACACTTTGACCCTGAGGATAAGCCTACCTGCTCTGTGCCAAGCTACCAAAGGGTGAGCACAGATTATAGGATGTGTATCGTACTCATCCTATGGATTTTATTTGGCTTACGTGCATCCCAGTCAGCCAGAAACCGCCGGCTCTTACAATAACATATTGGCAGAGACACTGGAATTATGTAATTGTGTAGCCACAGTGATTTTGCATAATTATAGATTTGCCTTATTTGCCACAAAATCCACCATCTGCCACATAATCTGCAGATTTCAACAAAAACAATTGTTTCTAACTCAAACGCTCCAAAAGTTCCCAATAATGCAGCAAAACGCGTTGCTGCGCAGTGGAAGGTCCTTTGCAAAGGTTGCGTAGTTACAGTTCTGTTGCTTATTGCGATATTTGGGTGTTAAACTGGTACTAATGAGTTGTAATTAATGCGCAGACAATTTTAACAAGTTTGAAAATGACAAAATAAGGAAGTAATACCATCATAAAATGTGCCACATTATGCTCCACAAGTTGACTTTCTTGCAACTTAATTCCAGTGGCCCTGACATATTGGAAAAGAAAAAAGGAAAACAAAGAAGCTCATTCAGATTCTAAAGGGCAGCCCCCTAGCCCACAAGGTCAATGAAGACTTTGGCCTCAGCAGGATCATCTGCCATCCTAAGGCTGCTCGTGTGTAAGGGTAGTGTCAGACTACATTTTTAACATTTCCTGTTTTCTATTTTCTTTAAAGTTAATTTGCGCCGCTTTTCCCTGTTTTTATTTACCCTCTTTCTTGCACTATAAATTGGTTCCCTCACCGCTGCTTAGCGGGTTATCCCCAGCGCGTTAGGCGCCTGGAATTGTGCTCTTTTAACAGGCGCCATCTTGGATAGGGAAGGCTGCTAGTTTTCTAGGCGTCCCAGCGCTCCTGTTTGCAGGTGGTTCCTGAGCACAGGCAATTACATAGGGAGCCTTTATAAAGGGCCCTCTAGGTTGGTCTTGCATCCTAAGGCTGCTCGTGTGTAAGGGTAGTGTCAGACTACATTTTTAACATTTCCTGTTTTCTATTTTCTTTAAAGTTAATTTGCGCCGCTTTTCCCTGTTTTTATTTACCCTCTTTCTTGCACTATAAATTGGTTCCCTCACCGCTGCTTAGCGGGTTATCCCCAGCGCGTTAGGCGCCTGGAATTGTGCTCTTTTAACAGGCGCCATCTTGGATAGGGAAGGCTGCTAGTTTTCTAGGCGTCCCAGCGCTCCTGTTTGCAGGTGGTTCCTGAGCACAGCCCTATATATTCCCGCCATGCTGACGCGCAGCGTGTTCGCCGTAATCCCGCCGGAGTCACGCCAGAGTCCAGCCCGTCTGCGCCCGTCCGCGCTGAGGACGGGCTGGATGGCGGAGGAGTAGATGACTGCGTGCGGGTGAAATCGAGGTCAGTATATACGGGGCAAGATCTTGCATTATTAAAACCGTCCACACTCCCTTGCCATCATAGGTATGCTCCTGAGGGATTTTTGATATCCCCAACCTGTCCCTGTTTTGGTCCCCCTGTTCTGCGAGTATCCCCATTAGCTGAGGCCCAGAGGCCCAAATTCGACTCTAGGGCTAGGACTCACACGGGTTTCCTTTTGAATGCGAGGTCCTTGGTTAAAAATAATCTAGCTTTCAAGGATTTCGTGTTGTCCAGAGTCCCGGACTGGGTTTTCATAACTGAGACCTGGGCAAAGGATTCCTCTGGTCCTGATCTCGTGGAGGCGGTTCCCGATGGCTATATTTTAGTCAGAATGGACAGAACGGGCCGGATGGGGGGAGAGATTGGTATCTTGCACAGGGACCATCTGACCTGTCACATCATTCCCCTAGATGATCATCAGGAGTCCTTTCAGGCTCTCCAATTTTCTATTAATGGGGATTATGGAGTGCCGTTTAAGGGCCTCCTGATCTACAGACCCCCAGGGAGCAAAGTAGACTTCTGTAGTCAAATGCTGGAGGTCCTAGAACCACACTTCGGTTGTGACCATCTCACCGTTCTGGGGGATGTAAATTTTCATCTAGAGAAGGTGGATTTGCCCGAAACCCAGTCTCTTTTGGATACTTTCTCGGGGTGCGGTTTGACACAGCTAGTCAGAGGCCCCACACATTTGGCTGGCCATACGCTGGATGGGGTTTTCTCCAACGACATGCGGTTGGTCACTGAATTGCCTATCCCCCTTTCATGGTCAGACCATTATGCAATTCCTCTGGTCCTTACAACCTCTCTGTCCAGTAATAGGGGTAATATGCCTTCCAAGTTTGAACGAAGACGTAACTTAAAAAAGTTATCCAATAATCTACTCGCTCCCAAGCTTGCAGGGCTTTTGATCGCCCCGGGGGAGGAGGTAACATCGGCGGTGGAAAGGCTGGAGAATGGGGTTACTTTAGCCCTGGACGAACTTGCACCGGCCATCTTGTGCTATTCGGCCAGAAGAACTCCATCCGCCCCTTGGTTCTCGGAACCACTCAGATTACTTAGGCAGGGATTACGGCGACAGGAGCGTCGTTGGCGGTCCAGTGGGTATGTGTGTGAGAGGGACAGACATAAAACTATGTTGAGGCTATATAAGAAGGAGGTAATAAAAACCAAACAAGAATATTTTACCTCTCTTACTGCCTCACTTTCCTCACCTAAAGATCTTTTTAAAATCGTGGACACGCTTACCTCACTAAAGATGCCAGACCCGGTGGTGAGCTCACAACAGCTGTGCAATGATATTGCACAATTCTTCAACACCAAGATTGTGGATATTTATTCAGCTCTGGAGCTACAAAGGGTGACTCTATCTATCCCCTTAGACTGTGTTCCGCCATCTTTATCTGAGGAGGTGCCCTCTGGAAGTTTGTCTAGTTTTCCCTCTCTTTCCCTACTGGATCTTGAAGGCCTCTTGACCAAGGTTAGGTCGGGTTCCCCATTAGACCCCTGCCCCCTTAAACTCCTCAAACAGTGTAAAGACTGTCTTCTTCCACCATTACTGGGTGTGATGAATGGGGCAATTAAGGAAGGGACCTTCCCCCTTCAGTGGAAGAAAGCGGTGGTCAAGCCTCTTTTAAAAAAACCCTCTCTTGACCCGGGTGTGCTTAAGAACTTCCGCCCTATCTCGTTGCTTCCAGCTCCTGCCAAGATGCTGGAAATCCATCTAAATAAGCATCTTGTTGATTTTCTGGAAGCCCATGATAAGCTGGACCACTCGCAGCACGGCTTCAGGAGAGAACACAGTACCGAGTCTGCCCTTACTATCGTGCTCGACACCATTCGCACTAGGGTTGATAAGGGACTGACTACTCTCCTCATCCTCTTGGATCTCTCGGCTGCTTTTGATACCCTGTCTCCCTCAGTATTAACATCAAGGCTGAGGGAGATCGGGGTCAAGGGCACAGCACTTAGTTTGCTGACATCCTTTCTTAATCAGAGGGAACAGAGGGTAAAGCTGGGGGATTTTCTGTCTCCATCCCTTCCTGTGCTTTGTGGGGTCCCTCAGGGGTCGGCTTTAAGTCCGACCCTCTTTAACATCTATGTTACCCCACTGGCCAGGCTTATTAGATCTTTTGGGATGGAGGTTATCTCCTATGCTGACGACACACAGATTCTGCTGTCCTTTACCCAACCCACTATCCAGGCTGCCTCCAATTTTAAAAACTGTTTGAAGGCAGTCGCTCAATGGATGGTGGGTAATTCATTGAAATTCAATGGGGATAAGACAGAGTTTCTGGTGTTCGGGGGAAAGGAGGATTTCTGGTCAGCTGACTGGTGGCCGCCCTCTATGGGGGTGTGCCCTACACCGTCGACCCTGGCCAAAAATCTGGGCGTCTTGATCGATCCCCTTTTGAGGATGGATCAACAGGTAAGCAGGACCATCTCCACCTGCTGGGGACTGATAAACATCTTACGGAGGATCAGGCACTATCTGTCTTTCCAGGCCAGGAAACAAATTGTCCTGGCATTGATTGGGTCCAGACTTGATTATTGCAATGCTCTTTATTTGGGCATCAATAAGGGCTTGGTGACCCGTCTACAGATGGTGCAGAACGCTGCCGCTAGACTGGTCCTGGACCTGCCTAAACGGGCCAAGACTCATCAGGCAAGAAGGACCTTGCATTGGCTCCCTATTGAGTCCAGGATATCCTTTAAGTCCCTGACTTTGATTTATAGAGCCTTGGCAACCAATCGGTCTGGGGGTATGAAGGATTTGCTGGTCCCCTACATTCCCCCCAGAACTCTCCGGTCGTCAAATAAACTTCTGCTTTCAGTGCCCAGGATACGTAAGGCTAGGTGGGGAGGTAGAGCTTTTTCAACTCTTGCTCCCAGGCAGTGGAATTCCCTGCCTTTGGAGATAAGATCTCTTCCATCGGCTCTGGCTTTTAGGAAGGCCCTTAAGACCTGGCTTTTTGCCAAGGCCTACGCTTAGATACGATCTGCCTCTTTTTCGAACTGTTTTGTTTAGGCGCCTTGATGCCTTCGGGCTAAGTAGCGCGATTACAAGTTTCCATTCATTCATTCATTCATATTTAGGGTTCACCACAAAGAAGAATTATCTGTGCCTTCAATGAAGTCATCTCTGTGGTAGCTCCATTTTTTGTTGTTGTTTTTTTAGAGTTTTATATAGCGCGAACTAGAACTGAGGATATCTGGTATCAGAGCGCTTTACATGAGCATCCGTTGCGTTACAGATGGAAACTTTCATTTTTTGTTAGGCACAGGGAGATTAAGTGATTTGCCGAGAATCACAGGATGTTGAGCGTCGTTGCTGAGATTCAAACCCGGTTCCCCAGCTCCTAGGTCGACCGCTCTAGCCATAAAGCTATATCCTCCCCATGAAAGACACTTCTCTTTTGCAGGGTAGGCGCCATTTTTGATACACATGCTCAGCAATGTCTTTTTATGGAAACATGCTCCGAAAGCAGAAATTTGTTTTCAGAAAACAAAGAAACAATGGCCCGACATGCAGGGAGCTTTTGCCCAGTGCATGGGTGCCACAGTGCATTTTCCCAACCCTGGACCAGCATGCCTTACATGGCAGTCTCTAGTAAGACAAGCATTGGCATAGCCAATAGGTCTCGCCTTTGGGACCTTATAAGTGTTTAGCCATGCAACAGTTGATGTTGTTGCACCAAGGATATTGTGCTGCATAACTAAATACTTATAAGGTCCCAAAAGAGAGACCTATTGGCTAGGTGGCCTACGGGTAAGACGACCTCAGGAACAGCTCTAGTGAGGCAAGGAAACATTGGTACAGGGGGCACTTGGACCTCACAATTGAGACACATTGGTTCAGGAAAAAGACAACAAAACAGGTTTACTGCACTGAAGAACAAAAGAGACTGGATGATAGGGAAACACTGGTTCTATAGAGGAGACAGGTAAACAATGCGTGTGCTTTCTTTTGGGTTTGCTGGCCAAGCCTCTTTCTCTTCAGAAGGAAACCACATGACACACCTCTGAACGCTGGGGGAAGGGCAGGTGCCAGGCAGTATCACCTAATGAGGCACGTCACAAAACGTTAAGAGAATCCCCGCCCGCCTTAATCATGGACATCAAAGGAAGACTAGAAGAAAGTGCCATTCTAAGCGAAGAAGCCATCTCGGAAAGATTATCAGTCGCATGTCTGCGTAACCCAGGGTAAGACGGCAAACTAATTTGCTTAGAACATTAGATAACCATGGTTTAAGGAATGCCACAAGCTAAGCGAAAACATTTGCTATACAAATACAGAATAGTACGTTTAGCAATATTGGCATAGCTATAACTTCTATTGTGAAATAATGATGTATAAATAGCTTAATATGTCAGACACGCTGTTTCTTTTGTCAATTATAATGTAAAATTTTGCTTTCAAAGATGACGCTGGGTTTCCATATTTCCACTATTGTCGGTCCAATGCTCGTTCCGTTGGCTCGTGAACACTTTCCCTTCTCTTCCGTTCTCATTTACATTTGACTTAATGTGAATACAGATCGGAAGGTGTAGTTAGTTCAAGGAGTCTCCTTTTGTGGGAAGGCTGAGGGGCGGATTTTGCGTACAGGAAACCCATTTCGAGAGTAGACTGGGGGTTTTCACAGCCAATAGTAGAAAGTGTGGGGTGGATTTCAGAGTCGTGAAGTGAGGCTTGAAATGCTTTGCGGAGGCAGAGGGCGGAACTTCCGGTGTGTGCTGGGGAGGCAGAGCCGGTGGTTGGGAGTGGAGTGGAGTCCTTTCAGCCACAAAATTAGAAGTGTTTCCACACTAAGCCTCAAGTGGCAGTAAAGTATATGGCAAACAAGCGAGGCGATGCTATTTACAAACAGATGGCCCCTGCTCGCCGCTGCTCGCTCCCGCAAGGTGGATGCCAGAACAAGCACGAGTGTAGCAAAAGTGCAGACCGATTTCTAAAGGTAATCTCTAATTGGTAATCGCAAATTGAGAATGTCTTCCCATTCATTCCTATGGGCCTCCTAGCCCATAGGAATGAATGGGAAGGTATTCCTTATTTGCGAATCTCAATTTGCGATTCACAAATAAGTAATATGTAGGATTCGCAAAATTTTTAGCAAATCCTACATACATTGCATTTTGCGATTCTCTAATTGTGATTCGCTAACAATCGCAATTAGAGAATCGCAAATTTCTTTTTTGATACATATGGCCCTTAAAGTCTTAAAACCTAAACAATCGGAATCGCAGCAACTTTTCTACTTAAATTGTGATAAATTGGAATAAGATGAGTAAATCTGAATTATTATTTCGTTTTATTTAGCGCAAACAAAACCCGAAGGTATCAGAGCGCTTTACATGAGCACCAGTTGCATTACAGACGGACGCATTCATTTTGTTAGGCAGGGGGAGATTAAGAGATTTGCCCAGAATCACAGGATGTTGAGTGTTGAGTGTTATATTCTGCAGCACGTTTTCCGGGCACAATAAAACCAGCTTTTGCAAGGTTTTTGCGAGGCCAAGTGCTGATGAAAAATATAAAGTGCATTCCAGCCTGGAAATAAATCAGATTCGTTGTGGGCTTCAGGGGGCGTTCTACAGGACTTTTGCTCAGATGCAATGAGGTTCTGATTAAAGGGAGAGATCTCAGAGCTCATTATGGGGACACCTAATGCTGAACCCTGAGCTGCAGAGCCGGATCATGGCGAGGAAGAGGAGCATTTTCAACACAGTTCGACTCTGGAATTGAAGTGGCATTTTGGAAAGTGACTCTGTTCGTCACTGTTCTGCCTAACAGCATTATTACTTCTTTCAAAGGGCAGGATCAGACAGACATCACCAGCTTCATTATGGAGAACTAAGAATGATTTAGGTTAGCAATAAGGCTGGCACACCAGGACCTTATGGAGAGGAGCTGCCATAAATGTTACCTCACTGAAGACACAGGGATTGTGAAAAACTCAAATGTCACACAAAGAAAAAGTGTAGCAAATGAGTAATGCCCATTCAATTCAATGGGTTTCAGCAAATATGTATCAGTGCATCACTAAGTGTCTTCATTTGTTTTGATGCTGTTAAAATGTTTTTTTCATCAAGCTTCAGAATTAAAAATGAGCTTCATATGTGCTTTCCTAACTGCTTTGTTGTTAAATATTTGTACAGTTATTCATGGGTATTTAAATTGTGCTGTGTGTGAGAAAAATAACATACGACAGCCTTTCCTTTCAAACTCTCAGTATCCCAGCAAGATTGGCATTTAGTTCTAATCACTTAAAAACACAAAGGTTACAGGGATGCTAGTACAAAACCATGGAAATAGTTTCATCTAATTTATTTATTTTTGGTGTAAGAATTCTTCTTGCTTAGGCTGCTGTCAATTTTGCGAACTGTCCTGACCATTGAAACAGGAAGCGGCCTCAAAGGAACACAGGAAGTGCAATCTGTAAATCAGCAAATGAGACTGATGCAAAAGTCATTTTTTTCTGTAAGATTCAATGACAGGTCCCATTTTATTTTGGACCTTTGCGGCGTAATAGGTCTGAACAATGCACTTCCTGTATCCCTCTGTTATAATATCCGGGTCTCTTGTAATATCCGGTTGGGAAAGTTGAATACAATGAACCGAATGGAAAACTGCTGAAGAAAGATGTGCTTCCAAAAATGTTCACAATAAGATAAGTGTAAATTCGTCAGAACGTCATTAGCAGACCAAAGATAACTGGTAGAGTAGATATTACAGTCGGAACTGGACTGGCTAAGAGCACAAACCTTAGATAGTGGGAAACAATAATCGCACCTAGGGCGTCTGTGGTGAGCATGTGAGGTCTGCTATTACTCATGCTGCATACATCAGCTGTCAGGTGTAGGGTGCTGGTGCAGGGCCTGTGCCAGCCAATGAAAAGCATCTCAGTTCTTGATACAGTTCAGCTCCATGTTCCTTATTGCCTAGAACGCGTGATGAGGCGACTGGGCTAATATTGATCAATGCGGATGTTGAAAATGTCCATTAATATTTCTCTGCTTAAAAAAAATGAAAAAAATACAAGAGGAACAATTGGAGAGCTTGAATAATTCACGGGAAATTAAGATGGTTTTTGTCAATTTTGTATCACCAGAAAGTAGGACTCGCCTTAGTTTGTGATTTACTTGACTAACAAGTCTACTTATATTGTTAATGGGAAAAGATATGGATGAATTGACACTTGTAAAATAATTTGAAGGTTAATGAATGCACCTTTCAAGTTATATTTTACACGATGGCTGCTTTAATCTGTTAATGTTATATGCTTTGTGTGGGTCTTTGCAATTGTTCCGATGCATAATCACAAATGCGAATTAGGAGTTATTTAAATGCTTGAAAAGGTTATCTTTTGTTGCCCGCTTGCAAAGCGGTTTTGATAATAGGTTATTGGCTGTGAGAAAAGGTTAGAGAAAAGTTCAAATGAGAAATGGAGAAAAGATGAGAAAGGGGAAAAGGCTTGATGGAAAGAGAAAAGGGAAGCGTTTAGGGGAATTTGGAGGATATAAGTACAGATGAAGTCAAGAAAAAACAAATGGGCGAGAAAGTGGTGTATAAAAACACACAAAAATGTTACTATAAAGAGAAAGACAAAAGCCCAATGCAGGAACCTCAATTTGCACTGTTGAGCTCTTTCAGGTCCTGCTGTCATCTTGCATGCTTCTCCTTTAACCAAAACTGAAATTACCAGAATGCAACAAAAACTGAACTAGATGACAACACTCATCAATTTACTTATTAGGAAGACACACACACCTTTCAGTAAATTCTCAGGAAGCAGAGCACCAGTAAGGCTGCAGAATTTATATATGTTCAGATAGGACTATTTTTGGAACTCTAAAATGTGTAAGGAGTGGAAGGATGTTCGCTGTTTTCATATTGGTATACTAAAATAATTTTAAATAGATGTGTTATATTAAAAGATAATCACATGTATTTCTAAAACATTGGCGTTTCCTACTAATACACAGTTTGGAACAGACGGAACTGGTCAACTCACGGATGTGGGAGGAGATTGTTTAATCTTCCAAGCGAATGACATGCTATGAGCTATCTGAATAAAGCACCCACCGATACACCCTCTTGCAGTCTTGATGTACAGAGCAGCATGTGTGCTGTATGCTCATTGCAGGATACAACCTACTGGGGTCCAAGGAGGCAAAATTCACATTATCTCTTGGGCCCACCAAGCTTTAATGCAGACATTACAGCTTCCCTCGTTCTAGGCCAACGGTTTGTCAATAGGGTGTAATTGGCCGCCTCAGCTAAGTTCTTCCTACCTAGCAAGTCATTTGTTTTACAGTTTTACACACAGTGACTGAGGTAATTGAGCGTACCAGGCGTGTTTCTGTTCCTCTCCCATCCTAGCCTTGCAACGGGGTCAAGGATAGAATGAGCTTACGAGAAATCATCATAGGGTGGGTACAAAGACAGAACTACTGTGAGAGGTCTTCTAAAAAGAAGGAAGGTCCACCCAAGGTTGGCCAGTAGTATGTTCTTGATGCTGCCGATAAAACTCTTGAAAGGAGCCCGCAGAGGGGCCACTTTCTCACCTAGTGGAAGGTTTTATTCTGAATGAGTGATTCTGGAATCATGCCAAGGACTTACAGAAATTCAGGGGGGTAGCTATTTTATAGCGCACATGAATTATGCAAAGATCCATGCAGCTGTTAGGTATGCCGTATAACCCTATTTCTTCACTCAAATTATTAATCTAACGATGGCATCCGTTTTCAAAACTGAGCACGCTTTTCTAACTTACATATTCCACTGCGATATATTTTTATTGCTCTTCTCAGCCTTTTGAGCATCATCCAGTAGCATCAACGGAAACCTGCTTCATTCACCCTAGGAGAGTAAAAAATGTGATTCAGCATATAAAGACCATTCTTTGGTAGTTAACTGACATTTTGCTGGTTATCTTTTCAGAGGAGATCCATCCGAGTCCTGCATCTCTTCCTATCTCAGCGCGGTCCTCTCTCCACAACAAGTATCTAGTGTGAAACCCTTCAGTTCCAGCTGCACATTTGATGGCCTCAAGAATGAAGGCTGCTTAGTACGGCATGATGTCCTACCTCTTCAGAGCTGCCTTCAGAGTTTACTTTTAAAAACAGAGCTAGACGAGATTTTCACTGAGAGTAGCGTCGTAGAGAAGACTGCACAAAGAGGAGCTCTTAACTCTCCCAGTCATATTTTTTTAGCATAAGGTAGGCCAGCTAAATTGAGGCTAGTGGTGTTTTTTCTCCTCAGGCGTTAAAGTTGACCTTTCTAATATGACCTTTCTAATACAATAATCCTCTGAAGTATTCTTTTTGGCTTCGTTTTTTTTTTTTGGTAGGGTCAGCTGTTTTCCCTACATTTTATATTGCAACATTGTGTTGAACCCGTCATTCGTTTTTTTCGTGTTGTCTCTTAAGTACGGCCAGTTCAGTGTGAAGCCACTGTAGCCAGTTTCATTGTTACCTTTGGTACCTTGCCTCACAGAGACGTAATGCCTGTAGCTGGACAGCTAACCTACATGAATGGCTTCCAATTGCGATTTACAATGGTATGTATCAATGGCCACTAAACACTGAAAAGACCCCGACACCTCAAAAGTGGTGGCAACTGAGTTACAGAGGGGAAGCTATCAACAAGAGGCGGCTTCTCCTTCAGGAATCATGTGGCAGCCCCACTGGTGTGTTCTCAAACAGGAACATTGTTTTAAATCCGGACCTGTGGCTTTAATGGGCATGGGCTACTTAAAAAAGGTTTTCCGTTTGGAAAAACAAAATCAAGGTATGCCGCCCCCTGCATTGCACCATTCCTGCATTTGCAGTTGGTTTTAGGAGTTTGCAACTTGATATAATAGTAAAGTTTCTCCTTCATATAAGGCTGCACATATATGTTTGTATATTTTCCCAAATCTCCTCTTTGCAAGCCCATCTTCTGTGTATGGTGCATAGTGGAATGTACTCACACTACTAAATTTACGAATTAAAGCAGACCCCTTCAGACCCTGTGGTGCAGGGAACAGTGGCAGCAATAGGGGTTCCACTTGGTTTTATCTTGGCTGGAACAGTGACTGGCAGTAAATTAAAAGAAAACTGCAGTGTCGGACAAAAACAGCAATGCAGGCAGGGGCGTAACATAGGCCCCCGCAGCCCTCAATTTTCATTACGCCAGTGGGAATGCACTGTCATTAAAATGAGGGGTGTTTATTGAGGTGGCTCGCTTAGAGTGAAGCAGCTATTCCATAGGTGCTGGGACTCGCACATGACTGAACTCCCATCATTTTGAGTGACACTGCTGCGGTGCATGTTTATCAGGGGACACTCTACTTCAGCCACAGTGCTCCTAATTGTCAGTGTCCATTTAACATTTGTACCACATGTATCTTGTGCATCTTCCAATTCCAATGCATTGCTGCCCCTTGCTTTTGTCGTCTGGATTCTTTCTGCCTCTAATCCAGTCCTTCTGCATAGACTCCATTACGCTTGACGAAACAGCTCCTTGGCGTGCCTTTTTTATGGGACCCTCACAGCAACAGTTTTAAGAACAATTCATCATGTATGCATTCTCTGAAAATCTTAGCACTATACTGCAACAAATGTTACATTCCAATGCGAAGTTTGCCTCACAGGATTTGTGGGGTCTGGTAAGTGGAATTCCATATTACTAATGGGAGGAGTCTAATCCTACTAGCATTCACTCTTCTTGTGACCAACACAGAGTCTGTGGATGGGCCCTTGAGAATCCTGCTTTGAGTTGGCTAATATCTTTGAGTCCAATCAGGTGATTGGGCATCTTCACTTTAAGACCTCACCACCACCATTTTCCTTTGATTCCTTTAGACAAACTTTTTTCAGTCCTCCCTTTTATTGGTTCTCAGCCATGCCTCTTTGGTTTTTTAGTGTCCTGCAGATATTGTTCAACTTCTCATAGGTTTTCTTTCATGCTACTATACAGAAGATAGTGTGGTTATTAACTACAGATATCAAAAAGCGAGAGAAGACAATTTTCACGGTTAGAAAAGTTGCAGATAGAATATGTCATTTGGACAGAGTAGTAATACAAATCACTATTATTTTACTTTTGTTGCATGGCTCATTGTAGTAAGAAGACTTCTATAAGTCAACTGGTGCAGCTTAGGGTCTTTAAGACCATAGTCTATATCAAGCTATAACTAGAAAAAAAACATAAGAAACACAGGTTTCTTACCTACAACCTCAACATTTTCTGAAGCTATGACAAGTGAATGGGAACAGACACGGTTTATGAAATTCGACACATAACATAAAGGTCTTGTTTTAGGGTGTTTTTAGGAGGTATTTATATAGCCCCTAAAGTAGCAGATGATTTTACAGACAGCACAATTTATGACACCACCCCTACACATTACAGATACCCGGGAGGATGCCTACAATAGTAGCAGGTCAAGTTACAAAAATAATTTATCACTAGTAGAGTCTTACATTAAATGGGGGTATACAAATATTTTACAAAAGTTATAACAACAGTATAAGTTAGATTTACATGGACCACTGGACCTTGGAAAACCACAAGCGATAGGGTTAAATTAAGACAGACTCAGGGGAGAAGTACATGTATGTTTGGAAGTTAGTGTAGGAGGAAGGGAAATGGAAAAGATGAAAATTATTAGTTCTTTTCTGAACACAAAGAAGTGGGGCATACTGAAATGAAGAGGAAATTCACAGAGAAGGAGTAAAGTACACTGCTGTCTTCGCATCTTTACTTCTTTTTTTGGGCAATGGTTTCAGCTCAGGGTTGAGGGTAAGTTGATATGTGAGTGAGAACAAGGGCTGGCAGAGTTGTGCAGAAGTTGTGTGGTGGGAGAACTTGTTTGTTTTTGTGCTGGAGGCTGATCTGATACTATAACTGACAGTGTGTGTTACCTAATCTTGGTTGTAGTATACCTCTACTGATTAGGTGGGACTTGGCTTTAGTGTGGATGAGTCTTATGCACCTGCCTGCTAGCCGGGATTGAATGACTGAGGTCAGTAAGAAACTGGGTTATTATTTGTGAGGGGTAAAAACCCCACTCAAATAATAAACACAATCCTTGTCATGGTGGAACACAAAATTCACTAAATAAACCTGTGCTTAACACTCTCGTAGGTCAGCACTAAAGCAGTCAGGATAAACTTGGAGGCAAAGTATAAATTATTTATGCAGCACTCAAACAGTAAAAAAGTGTAACCATGCCACATGAAAAATCCCAAACAAATCTTGAAAAGCAAGTACACTTTAGTGCATGAAATGACACCAAAACTAGAACTTGAATTATGAGTTTGTAAAGTTTTAGGTGAAAATAGTGCGAAAAGGCACAAAGCACCATATGTGTTTTTTTAGTTGCACTGGATAGGGGCAAAATCACAAGTTTAGGCCGACCGTGATGGAGAGCGAGTCAGATTCAGGGACCAGGTTCATCCCCATGAAGAGTTTACCTCCTCAAGTCCACACGAGGAGCAACTGGTAGAGTTTTGCATTGGCAAAGGCCACGAAGAGATCATTGTCAGTGTGAGGCGCAGGTTGGTCATCTCAGATGGTTATTGTTGTAGCATGACCAGCTAGTTGTCACTGGAGCTTCACATTGGTGGTCGGCGTGGACTGTCGCTGCTGATGCGAACTGTCACGGCTGATGCAAAGAGCAGGTATCACTGGAGATTTGCCATGGCAGGCATCGTGGATGGTCAGTGTTTAATGCGATTAGTCCGTTCACTGTCACAAAGAGCCCAAAATCTCTGAATTTACATCTGGGGGTTCAGGAGGAGTACACTCTCATGCCAGCCAATGGTACAGAACATGTGGAGCATCTCTTGGGGACTATGACTCACTACAATAGAGCACAGCAGCAGGGCTCAGGCAGGTCCAGGCATTTTCAGTTGGTGCTGTTCAGCTCGGCTCTTCCAGGGAGACCTCTGGAAGCTTTTTGTGTCCCTGAATCTCAAACAGGTCAGCCAACAGACCCATTAAGTCACTTCTGGGCAGCCTAGGTGCAAAGCAGGCAGGCCTTGTCTTCCTTGTTCAGACAGCAGGGCAGTCTTTCTTCAGAATCATCCACAGGTTCAGGAGTGTTCTGATGAGAGGATCTCAAGGTGCCACATATATACTGAGAGCCAGTCTATGTGTGGGGTCAGTTAATACCCTTTTCCTGAGTTTGGCTCTAAACTGGCTAGGGTGAAAAAGGCAAGGGCCAGCCTGGTGTGAGCTTCCTTTGTGGGTGATACAGGCAAGAACCTTTGAAGTGTAATTAGGGTAGGGCACAACTCCCCCCCCAGCCATCCTGCCAGGGAGACATATTTCATCTATACCCTGGCCCCTTATGTCCCCATGTCTGGAAGGGGTACACAACACACCTCAGAAGATCCACTGAAAGTCATGTGACTCTGGACACTACCATAAAGGCACATTTGGTTTTGGCAGAAAAATGACAACTTTCTAAAAGTGGTGTTTACTGATTAATAACTTAACATCTGACTTTACCATTAAACAGAGTTTTAAATTACCATTCAACTGAGTGGAACAAGCATTTATGTATCTGTTCCCAAACTGAAGTTATCACTTATGAAGATTAATAAGGTGACCCAGTTTATCTATGAGTGAGATAGCCGTGCTACAGTGAAAACTTAGTTTAGAGGTTTATCACTGTCAGCACATGTAAAACATAAACATTCAGAAATAGAACGCACCCTACCCAATGAGCCTTTGGGTGGCCAAGGGTGACTTATAAGTATTGAAAAAGAAGGTTTATACCTGTCAAATTGTTTATTTTGCCAGGTCGAAATGGCAGTTTAAAACTGCATTACAGGCTGCAGTGGCATGCCTCAGACATGTTTTACACTGCTACTTTAGTGGGTGGCACCATGGGTTCTGCAGCTCACCAGTTTAATTTAATTTATCGGTCCTTTGTACATATTATATCCTTTACTAGGGAAGGTAATTAATTGTATCAATCGGGTATAGACAGCTTTTACCATATTTTAAAGGAAGAGCACAAATCTTGACCACTGGTTAGCAGGAGTAAATTGCACAGAGACTTAAATGCCAAGGAAGCAAAATGTGTGGTGTAACCATACAGAAAGGGTCCAGTCTAACATTATCAAGGCAGTTTCTCAGGTTTGATATGTTAGGTGTAGAATATATCTTGAGCTAAACTATAGGACAGTCAGTATATTCATGAAGTGCAATACATTTTTTGATCAGGAGCTCTCTAAGAATATCCATGTACAATTTGAGTAGCAGGGTGTGAGGATGGAACCGTGTGGGCCTCTGTGCTTGACAAGAAGTGATGGGTATTTTGATCATTCCATCAGGACATACTGAAGGATGTTTATGAGGAAAGGAGGGAACCAGCACCAAGTAAAGTATCAAATGAGGCATAAGGGGGGACAGTTTGTAAAGCAGAAGATGGTGACTTATGGTGAAAGGCAACCAATGGGTCAAGGATGACACAATAGCTGCCTTTGTCTGTGATTTTAACAGCACTATTTACTACTTAGGGGCCTATTCCGATGTTGTACGGACCTGAGTCAGTTCGACATCGGTCAGGAACCGTGACCGAACGACCTACTGTCGTCGGTTACGGCCCTGCAAGTACGATGCGACCGAACCCTGTTCTGCATTAGCACACATAGAACTTGTGAAACGCCATTTATTTAAAGGATTGTTTATGTGCAGTAAGGGACACCTTCCTGCACATAAAAAATCATTAGAGGTTAATTCCTCGTTCTATGTGTGCTGCAGAAGGCAGCACGCATGGAAAGAGGGGGAAAAAAGAGGAGAAATGAATACATTTCTACTAGTTGCACCTCCCTACGCCTCCTCTGGGGAGGCGTAGCATTCAGACGCATTTCCAGATTTACGATTTCGTAAATCTGGAAATGTGTCTGATTCCATGGGTGTTGTGTGGGAACACCCACAGCAGCACCCATGGAACTCCCCTTTCATGCAAAGTGCTGTTTGTAATGAGGCAGTATTTACAAGGACAGAAAAAGCCAAGCAGGGTGGCTTTTCCTGTCCTTGTAAATATGGGCAGAAAAATGTGCAGCCTGTGGGTCACAAAAAGTGATGCATTGGCAGCTCAAGGGGCTTGTAAATATGCCCTAAAGGTCAAGCAGCAAATAATGCCGGTTTGCAGGAGCCAAAGGATCCACCATGCACTGAAATAAGCCTGCACTCAATTTGAGATGTCATCAGTGATGTCACTGACCATGTCATGAGTGATGTAATATGTGATGCCATCAGCAGTGCATTGCGGGGGCGTAAGTTATAGTTAGCTCAACTAACTATAACGGCTGAATTTCTCTGGTTTTGTACGAGTGAAATGTCCAACTAACAATAATGTCCCTGAAACCTGTGCTTTTTTCAGTGAATTTCTAAGGTTTTTTAAATGCTAATTTCTAACTATAACGTCCCTGAAACCTGTGTTTTTTTCTGTGAATTTTCAAGGTTTTTAAATGCTAATTTCTGACTATACCGTCCCTAAAACCTATGTTTTTTTCTGTGAATTTCTAAGGTTTTTTAAATGCTAATTACAAACTATAACGTCCCTGCAACCTATGGTTTTTAAGTGAATTTCTAAGGTTTTTTAAATGCTAATTACTAACTATAACGTCCCTGAAACCTATGTTTCTTTCGGTGAATTTCTAAGGTTTTTTAAATGCCAATTTATGACTATAATGTAGTAGTTGCGTTTGCAGAGTGGTGCAGAAAGGGGGCTGGGCCTCCAACCAGCTCTCAGGAATTCAGCTGCGTAGGACTTCCAGGAGGTACCAGGAGGGCTTCATCCCCCGACCCGTAGTGTGCCAGGAGGCACGTTTGCAGAGTGGTGAAGAAAGGGAGGTGTGACCTTCGAAGACCGATTAGAAATACCACTGTGTGGGACTTACTGGGGGTAACAGGAGGGGTATTTGGCCCCCACCTACCACTCCTATTACCTCCAGTAAGTCCCACACAGCACCATTGGTAAGTTCTCAAAGCATGCCACGCCCCTTTGCCCACCAGTCTGCAAACGCGCTCCCCGGCGCTTTCCTGGATGGGGATTAAAGTCCCCTTCGATGCTGGGGAGCCTTAGAGGCCAACTAGCCTACCTTACACATCCAGTAAATCCCAGATAGTAGGTTTGCTGAGACATGAACACAGGCCATGCCCCCTTTCTCCACTACTCTTTAAACGCACCCTTGGTTGGAGGATGAAGTCGCCTTGCCTTCTGAGGGTCCCTGGGGGCCAACTAGCCCTCCTTTTATCTCTAGTACGCCCCACAGAGCTGGATTGCTGAGAGTGGTCCGAGGCCATGCCCCCTTTTAACACCACTCTGCAAATGCGCCTCCTGGCGCACTGCTGCTCGGAGATGAAGTCCTCTTGGGTCCTGAGGTCCTCAGGACACAAGAGGACCTCATCGCCCCACCAGCAGTGCGCCAAGAGGCGTGTTTGCAGAGTGGTGCAAAAAGGGGTGTGGCCTAGGACCACCTCTTAGCAATCCCACTGTGTGGGGATTACTGGAGGTACCTGGTGGGCTAGATGGCACCTAGGGACCCTTAAGGATCTAGGGGACTTAATCCTTCAACCCAGAACACTCCAGGAGGCCCATTTGCAGAGCAGTGCAAGGAGGGGGCAAGGCATCCGGCGAGATGCCGGCTTTTTTTTTTCTTTTATAGTTCTCTCAATATTTTATGGGCCCTGGGGACCCCATCTCCCAGGGCCTGCAACATTTCTTTTTTTTTTTTTTTAAATAGGAAGGTGGCCGCTGTTTTTTTTTAAGGGGGGCGGCGTGCGGCCCCCCTCATGAGGCCATTATTGGCCCGGGGACCCCATCCCGTGGGGCACTGCCTTGTTTTTTTTAGTAATTTAAATTTCTCACAGGAGAGGGGCCGCGTGGCCCTCCTTCCCTGTGCATATTTTGGCCCCAGGGACCCCATCCCCCGGGGCCTGGCCTCTTTTTAGAAAAATAATAATAATCAAGGGAGGGGGGCCGTGTGGCCCCCCTTCCCTGGGCCACTTCTGGCTCCGGGGACCCCTTCCCCGGGACCTGGCCTCATGTTGGGAACCGCAGGGGAGTCCCAATGCTCCCGCGGTCCCAGCCGGCTCCCGCCTCCTGCGGAAGCCGGAATTGATTTTGGACAAGGGGAGCTGCTGACATGCAGCTTCCCTTGTCGAAAAGCAATTCTGCTTCGCTTCATAGAAGCGAGAGCAGGTTTCCTGCTCTTGCTTCCATGAAGCGAAGCAGTGTTTGCAATGATAGGGCGGGAGCAGAGCTCCTGCCCTGTCATTACAAACTGCAATGTTCCGGGGGTGGGCACCCCGGGACTCTGCTGGAGCCAGCCCTGGGGGGGTGGCGGTCCCCAGGGCCATTGATGGCTCCTCAAGGGGGGGCATCCAACAGATTTTAAGGCCGGGGAGGTGGTGGTCCCTGGGGCTCGGGGTCCAATACGGACCCCTGTATTTTATTTAGTCAATGCCCCGGGGAAGTGGTGGTCCCCCAGAGCAGAGTGGGGGGGGCAGAAGCCCTCCCACACTATTATTTCTATTGAAGCCCTGGGGAGGTGGCGGTCCCTGTGGCTTGGTGGACCCGCGAGGCCCCCGCACATAATTATACAGATGCCCCGGGAGGTGGCAGTCCCAGGGGCTGCTGGGGGGCCGCATGACCCCCGAATAATATTAATCATGCCCTAGGGAGGTGGCAGTCGCTGGGGCTATGGGGGCCCCCGCAGATATTTTACTTATTGCCCCCGGGGCTTGGCCCACCCGGGGGCTTATTAAAACAAATCGCGGGACACAGCGTGTTTTTTTTTTTCTCGCCGGGATTTGTGCACCCAGCAGGTTTCCTGCTCTCACTTCCATGAAGCGAAGCAGTGTTTGCAATGACACACCTGGCACACCCGGAGGCTTATTAAAATGAAGCGCGGGACACCGTGCTTCATTTTGTTTTCATATTCTAGGCGGGATTCGCGCTGGGCACGCGAATCCCACCCAAAAAAAAAATTCTTTTTTGGCCCTTTTCTTCCCTTTTTCCTTGTGACTCGGTTTAACTTAGTCACAATATGGCTACCAACACTTCTTGGATTGGAGTGTTGACAGCCAATCAAAATGAAGATCGTGATCGGGAGGGTTCGGGAGTCCACTGCGGTCACCAGATATACATTTTTTTTGTTTTTTTAAATCTTGGGAACTACTGAACGGATTTCCACCATTTAAAGCAAAGAGTGCACTCTGGAACAAGAGCTACCTCTCTGCCAAATTTGGTGTAATTCAGTTCAGCAGTTCGGGCTGTAGCCATGACAAAAGTTTCCTATGGAAATTAACATGGAGAAAACTTGGGTTTTTTTGGCCCTCGCTTGACGAATCACACCGGAACTTCCAAGACTGGAGCTGACCGGAGCGCCCTATTAGTTTTGAAAATTTTGTGATGATTCATCAAACTACGCCACAGATATTGGCAAAAGAAAAAAATATATATATATATTCCCTTTCGTCGTTCCGTCCTCAAAACACCTCAGGCAGCACAATCTGGAAAAGCAGCATCCAAGAATCAGGTTTTCTTTTTTACCGTTTAATTTCCTTTATCTCTCCATGTGCAAATATCAATAGACACTACAGAGGTACACAGTACTATGAAAAAATATTTTCTCTATACATATATGAGTGTGTGTGTATGTGTATGTTTGTATATGCATGTGTGTAGATAAATATATATATATATATATATATATATATATATATATATGTATATATATATATATATGGGTATTCAGTAGGTAAAAGAAGTCTCGCTCACTAAACTCTCAGATCACCGATTACCTTCCGGTGGAAAAGCTTCAAGTAACCAACAACAAGATATAACTGATTATCCGACAGGTAACATAAATTCCTTGCACTGTAGAAATTTGATTTAATTGTCGCAGATGAATGTCCAAGTCGGGGAATGTCTTTTCATTGTCACAGATGAATGTCCAATTTGACATGATGTTTCATACAAAGTAATATATTACAACCATGATTCTTCATACAGAATAATTGATAACAGCTAACATGTTTCCCGTATAATCACTACTTCAGGGCTCAAATATTAAATTCTGAAAAAATTAATCACTCTGCTCACTAATTTGATCTTCCAATTGAAGATGTTTGAAATAATAGTAAAAACCAGCGACACGAAGAAAAGAAAGTCCTGGCTGCTAGCAATATGAGAAAAATATTCCTGGCAACCAATACAAGACTTGGGGACTTAGTCCCCTGTCCTGAAGTTTAGATTTTGGGCTCAAAAGATGTGATTGTGATGATAAAAAAGTGAGTTTGAATCTAAAACAAAGTTCATGTGGCAAATTCCTGTGGATGTTATTATGTCACATGTATGTGATAAGGTAAAGAAACTGTCTTATCACACACTGAGACAAAGAGTTTTCTTACACAGATTGTTTTAAAAGAGATGAAGAAAAAACTAGAGATATTAAATTGTATCAATTCAATTGTATCAATTAAGATGTATACAAACAGTATATGTATGTATTTGTATGAAAATGTTAATTTGGTATTCATATACACATTTTATTATGTTTGTAACAGCACTGAAGTGTGTGAAACATATGTTGGCTGTTGGAAATTTAATTCCACTTGAGAATAAAATACGTCGGCAAGATGGCCGCTGACCGGCCGTAGTGAGAAGTTGCAACACTTTCCCCACCCCTCTGATGCAGGAGCGATGAAATGCTAGGACGTTCTTACCTCCTGAAACGCCTGGTTGACTGGGTGATCGATCACAAACTACGGCGGCGGCGCTGGAGATTGGAAGTGACAGCATCTGTGACACTAGCAGCACAGAGAATCGGCCGCGTAGTGAGTTTTCTCTGCCGGTGTGGGAGCCCCGGTAATAGGATGGCAACAAGACCGAACAAGCAGCAGAAGGACCCAAAGGACACACAGAAGGATCCAGCGGCTTCAGCTACTACGGCTACGACTGCGCGAGGCACTATGCAGTCCCGCAGAGCGCTTTCAAAGAAACCGGGTGAGAGCGGTGATATCGGTAGAGGCAATGGTGGCAGCACTCTCAATGGTAGCAACAACGGTAGCGCCGTGAATCGGAAGGCCGGCAAGGCCGGTCAAGAAGGGGGCAGCAAAGTCTGGGAAAATAGCCTCCGGCAGCCTACCTAAATGGAATCCTTTTCCGCGTTCTCGGCGGAGCCTGTGAGAGTCATACTAGGTGAGAATGTCGAAGCCGCGCCATCCACAGATATTATGTTGCTGCTTCAAGCCGGGCCTCCTGATAGACAAGTGGAGCCGAACAGCGAGAATACAGATGAGCCGGGTGTTCAGAACGTGCAGAATCTCATGGAAGAACCAGAATCAGGCTGTGCGGTGCTCAAGGACATGACCATAAGTGATCTGGATGTTACTGGGGGGGCTAAGGGGAACAAAAATGATTTTGGCGGAGACGAGGTTGTCAATCAGGTGCTAATCCCCTCTGCAGAATTCTTCGTAGAGAAAGCAACTCCAGGGGGTACAACGGAACAGAGGCAAGGGCCCAGCCATTCTAAAACAATTGCCTGCTCACCAGAAGGAGACTGTTTTTTTTTCCCTTAACGATGACACAGACTCTTCAATCTCAAGCGATGGCAATTTTTCTGATTGTTCAGACTCAGCAGAAACTTCATCAGTTCAAAGAGCACCCACTGCCCATAGGGCCGTCTTCCATAAAAGCAGGTCTAAATCTAAAACTAAGTCTACAGTGAGCCCTTCCTAAACGGACACTGCTATGGCTAGAAAGCTTGTATGGGATTATTCAGGCACTACTGAGCTATACCAGGATGATGGAACTATAAATGATCATGCTGGGCATAATAATCCGAGCAGTGCAGCGCAGACCCCTTCAATCGACCTAGTTTATACTACGCTTAAACAGATGCAGGGGGAGGCCAGGTCAGAAAGCCGAAGAGCCAAACAGGCAACCAAGAAACTACAGGGCTCACTTAGAAAGGTGAATAAACTATATCATGATATGGTAGACAGGGTTACTTAGTGGTGGCAGCCCACACTCCCCAATAGCATATCAATCGAGACACGGCTATTTATAGATGGTAGACGCACCAAGTACTTCGTACATATCACTATAGCACATTGACATCATTTATTAGTTGAGTTTTATTGTTAGATGTTGGAAAATAATTTCTCTCTTTTTCTCTTTTTACGTGTTGAATATTATAAGACACAAAAACGAAAATAATATGCGAACAGAGGGGACATCTCAGGGCATATATAGCTCTAGCTGTGGTAGCACTGTTTCGAGATATACCTTAACGGTTGCACTTTGCAAAGCACGGTCTTCTGTTTAGTATAATGATTGCATGTCCTGAGCTCTGTTGCACCCTAAACTACAGTTGGCAATGGGTACACTAAAAGCTTCCATCCCTGCGCCCGGTTAGAGATGCTAGAATGTACGGGCGGTTAATGCTCTAGAGACTTAGCTCCTGGATGAGTATTCCAGCGCTATGGTTAAACATGGTTCTAAGTTTATGGGGAATAGCAAGCGAAACTCATTGATGTCAGACAATAGAAATGTTGTTTTGGAAAATTATAAAGAAAATGTATTAATAATTAATAAACATATTCAAACAAAAAATGGTAGACAGGGTTACTCACCTGGAGGAGAGAACCGGAAGATTAGAGGATGAGGTCAATAAGTGACAGGCATTTAAAGAGACAGAGAAGCTGGCGGAGGATGTTCAGTGGAAGCTCGAAGATTTTGAGAATTGGCAGAGAAGGAACAACATCAGATTACTGGGATTGGCAGAAGGGGTCGAGGGAGAGGATGTCATGGCTTTTGTAATATCCCTGTTGAAGGGGGCTTTCCCTGATCTGGCCTCATGGAACTGGGAGACTGAGGTGCAGCGAGCACATCGATTCCCTTTGACTCAAAGGAAAGGACATGCAGCGACTCAAGGCGACAGGCCCAGGGCGATCCTTGTGTACGTCGGCAATTGTCTCCTTAGGCAGGCAATTATGGATAAAGCAAGGCCGGATGCCAGACGATCATTTGAGGGCAGAACATTCTTGGCCTATCTACCTTATCCAGCCTGGCTCAAAGTAATAGCCAAGGGTCAAGTCCGAATGTTCTTCACTGAGATTAAGGCACAAGCATACATGATTGAATTAAGGGGGAAAAAAGGTGGGTAATGGAGGGGTCTGACCGCTCTGTCAATATGAATATGTATATATGACAATATGATGTTGGCTATTGTAATTGCTGGTAATTTCTGGTCGATCAAGATGATGGTCACATAGGTATGATCAATGAATAACTGCTTGACGGCTGGATGAATAGCCAATACAGGAGTATTTTCAGGGGGGACCAAGAAGAGCACGGGGGGGTGCGACTCGGCTGTGGGCTCAAGCTGCCGCACATAGGTCATCGCTGACCTATTTGCCCATAAGGGGGGAGGTGGGTGGCTCGGTGGGAGGGTCCTGAGGGCTGGGGGGATACTGGGGGGGTTGGGGGAGAGGATAGTAAGTTAGGGTATAGCACAGCGCGGTATCTGAGATTTTTGGGGGACACAAGAGGTGTAACAAAACAACAAAAAACAAAGAAAGAGGGAATCTAGAAATTAAGGCAGGAAAACCAAGTATAGAAGTTAAGGATAAATGGTCAGGACAGATGATTGATGTGCACTAATGAGTATACAAATCGCCTCAGTTAATGTATGTGGCTTGAATGATCAGGTTTAAAGACAACGGGTTTCAGCAATTTTGAGAACAATGTTTTTGGATTTCTTATGCCTGCAAGAGAGGCACATAGAGGGTACAAGGGGGAGTCTAATGGAGCAGCTGGGGTTCCATTTGATTGTGAATACTAAACAGGGGACTAAAACCAGAGGGGTTGCCATACTCTCTAGACGGAGTGATATCACAGTCAAGAGAAAGATGGAAGATCAGTGGGGCAGATGGGTCTTGGTGGAGTGTATGATAAGTGGTGAGACATTCACTCTGTGTTCAGTGTATGGATCCACGAGGACGACCCTGACATATTTGAATTCTTAGACTTAGAGCTAGCCTCCTGGCCTACACCAGTTATCATGAGTGGAGACTTTAATATAAATGGGATGGGGGGGTTATGGGCGGAGACTGGGGACCGATATACGGGTCGAAAGGAAAGGACTTTCCGAGCGATCTCTAACCGGGCCCGGAATAACTCCCTTGCAGATGTGTGGGCACGATTGAAGCCCAACGATCTTGGTAGCACTTACTATTCGGCTCCTCATAAGGTGCTTACTAGGCTTGATTACTTTTTTGCATCTAACTCACTGATGTCGAGGTGTCAGATTGAGAAACTACCCCGGATCATCTCTGACCACAACCCTATAGTTTTAACAGTAGATATTGCGAGGGGGAGCAGACCTGAGCGCGTATGGACTTTTGAGAGAGGGCTGCTGAGAGATGCAAGATATGTGCAGCATATGAAGGAATGAATAGTGGGTTTCTGGGATATCAATAGAGGAAGTACTTGCTCAGGGGTGGCTTGGGATGCTTTTAAAAGCTGGTATACGAGGTGAGACGCTGAGCCGTAGCCTACATAGACAGAAACAAGAGGAATTAATATCCAAAAAATTATGCCAGGCAGTTGCTGACACAGAGGAGGAGCTGAATGCTGAAATTACATTGGGGGTACCTCTGGATCAGGCTATGCTCAGAATGACATTGGCAAAATCTGAAGCTCAGGAGCTCATAGCTAACAAAGCAGCCGCTACTTTCCTGGCAAGAGAGGAGCAATGCTATGAGCTCAGCGAACGGGTTGGGCATACGTTAGCGGTACGCATGAGACAGAAAGCGACTATTGGGGCGGTTAAGGAGATCTCGGACGGAAAGGGGGTATAGTTAATGACCCGGATGGGATCCGAGAGATATTTAGACAATTCTATGGCAACTTATATAATGAAGAACAGCCAAAAGACTCTTTGGAAATTCAATCGTATCTTAGTGAAATTCTTATATCAACAATCACCGATGGAGATAGGGAGGCGTTGGAAACACCTTTGACTGCCGAAGAGATCTTTACCACCCTGAGTAGCCTTCCATCTGGCAAAGCCGCTGTGCCCGATCAGATTCCCCTCGAATTTTATAAAGCTTTTGAGGAGGCAATCGGACCTGACTTAGTTGAAACAATACATCAGGCCCAGATGGGTACCTCTGTTCCAGGCTCGTGGCCAGGGGAGACATAGTAATTTGTTTTAAAAAAAAGGGAAACCATCTAGAGAACCAGGGTCTTATAGGCCAATAACCTTAATGAATTGCAATGCAAAAACCATGGCAACCAGGCTTAGCAAGGTTATAGGTAAGATGGTTAACTCCAGTCAGCACGGCTTCATCCCAAGGACAGGAACTACGCAGAATGTCCGCAGGATTGTCACTCTCTTCGATGCCGCTGAAGTCTCAGAAGAACCCATGGCGGTCATGCTGATGGACACAGAAAAGGCATTTGACCGGGTCTCTGGGGACTATCTCTGGGCAGCTATGAAGTGTACTGGCAACGGGGGGGGGGGATTTGTTAAAGCAGTTCAGGCTCTATAAAAACCTGACAGCCCGACTTAGAGTTAATGGAGGATATACGGCTGCACTGCAAATTAAGCGCCTTACACGTCAGGGGTGTCCATGCTCACCGCTCACCATTACTCTTCACAATCTATATTGATCCCTTAATTCGGAAGTTGGAGGCAAATGGTGGCATTCCCCCTATAAAGTTTCATGGTTTAGAATATAAAACTTTGGCTTACGCAGACGACATCGCTCTTGTGACTCCATCTCCTGCAAATGCCCTAATTGTGGTAGAGTCGGAAGCTCAAGCTTTTGGCTGCGTGTCATGATACGCGCTAAATGGGTCTAAGACTCAGATGGTCAAGAATGTGGGGGCTGTGTGCAATGATATACGTGTTGTGGACTCAGCTGTCAACATTTCGGCAGATTTGGGTAAGACGGTAGATAGAAACATCGAGCCAATAATATCTAAAGCTAAAAAAGATTTCGACAGAATGCATAATATACACCTATCACTAGTAGGGTGCTGCAATGTTGTGAAAATGATCCTCTTACCCAAAATCGTGTACCTCTTCAGGGCGATCCCACTCGAATTTGAGGGCAAATGGTTTACAGCACTGGAGCATTTAGTTAACAGGTTCATTTGGGCACATGGGAAAACTAGGAGGGCATTACGTTATATGTCCTTACCAAAGGCAAGGGGAGGATGGGCCGTTCCCGATTTCAGAATGTATTATTGGGCGGCAGCCTTTCAGTATATGTGTGGAATGATTGGTGGGGACGTGTCCGATCGCAGGTTAAGACTGGATCAGTCGATATGTATTCTATTTTGATTGGTGGGGAAGCGGAGAATTGCTTTTTAAAATATACTGACCCCAGCTACTTCAAAAGAACCAGGTTAAAACCCCTGATGGCTGCATATAAGGTTTAGACAGCATTTAGCAAAAAAAGTGGTCTCAGGAGGCTGAATGGCTACAATCAGTTATGTAGGAATCCAACCCTTCCTGGGGAGATCTTTGCAGACACAATAATGGCGGAATGGGGAAGGTGTGGAATCCGGAAAGTGGGCGATCTAATGAGGCCGCATGGAATTCTGCAGTTTTCAGATATACAGAACAGTTACGGTATTAATAAAAGGAATTTCTTTAAATATCTTCAAATTTGTAGTTTTCTAGGCGGAAAAAAGGGGGGGCCTCGTGGATTTGATAAAAATAGAATTATGGACGTTATTATGGGTGGGGAAGATTGTACTATACGGAGGATCTATGCTGAGCTTTCTGAATTAAAAAACGACGATCTTGAAAAATACGAAAAGAAATGGGTAGATAAACTTGGTGTAGATCAAGATTGCTTTCGGGATTCACTAGAGCTAGGTCAAACCGTTTTATGCTCTGCGGCGACTTCAAGCTCAACAGTATAAAACAATCTAATACTTGTATTACACGCCTGCAAGGATAGCGCAATGGGGGGGGAGGGACATGCACTAGATGCCCTCGATGTGATAGTACGGACACTGAACTAATACATATGTTCAAATCATGCCCCCAGCTGCAGGCTCTGCGGAGTGCAATAGAACCATTCTTTGACAGAACTCTAGAAATTAAAACCTGCCTCACTCCGTCTATAATAATGCTGGGGATAAATAGTGAAGACAAGCAAGATTCATCACAATACTTCCTTTTTATGGCTATGGCGGTACTGCATATCTGCATTGCCTCAGTGTGGTTGGACAAAGCAGCACCAATCTTCCAACAATGGCTCGCTAGGCTGTTGTCCACTTATAATCTTGAGAAGGGGATTTATGCGAGGAAGGGTAAAAGGGGGAGATTGCTTGGTAAACTTATATGGGGACCCATCCATAGCTGGAAGGAAAATCAGTAGAGATCAGCATTCCCCACTCCCTCCTCATTGGCGGCTCTAGGATGGGGTTTTTGTAACAGGAGAACAGAATCTTTAACTGTAATATTCACAGCTGTAATTTTATCTGGGCTAATTATTGTCATTTTTCGGTCTCAGTTCTTGTTCTTTGTTGATGATTCATTTTTCCTCTTTTCTCATCCTATTTGTTAAAGTATGTACATATCTCAGATGATTTCTGTATGATTATTTCGTTATGCTGCTGTGCTTAAATAGATAAAAGTCTAATAAAAATATTTTAAAAAAGAGAATAAATAAGTCATCCTATTAAATTCAACTGTCTGTTATTAATTTTTCTTCTCAGTATATTTTCTGTTTGTATTATACTTACCAACACTGGTTGGGTACCAGTGTACTAAGAGTTATTGCACCAGGCATTATTCCTGACACCCAAAATTCTAATATTATATATATATACATATTCACTTAAAAAAACAAAGGTTAAAGGGAGAGTATAGTTAGGAAATAGAATTTTAAAAAGCATAGAAATTCTTTGAAAAAGCCAAAGGTTACAGAGATGATATAGTTAGGAAATTGAATTTTAAAAAAGGTTACAGGGACGTTATAGTTAGGCTCAGATTTTACAAAACCAAAGAAATTCACCAGTTATAGTTACATGAGTTAACTGTAACTTATGCCCCCGCAATGCACTGCTTATGACCTCACATATTACATCATTCATGACATGGTCAGTGACATCCCTGATGACATCTCAAATTACATCACTGATGACATCACTGATGACATCATCCTGAGAGTGTGTTTCGTAAACATTTCTTAGACTTACAAATATATACTAAGCTACAGCATAAGATAAATTACTATTCTTTCTGTGCTAGCAATTAGTCATACTATTTCTAACATATCCCATCTGAGTGACTGTGTGACTGTCTGTACCAGTGTATTTCTGAGTGGCTGTATGGGTGAGTTTGTGCCTGTGTGAGTGACTGCATAGGTGTGTGAGTGGGTGTGTGAGTGGCTGTATGGGTGACTGAGTGGCTGCATGGGTGAGGGAATGGGTGTGTGAGTAACTGTATGGATGAGTGAGTAGCTGTTTGAGTGTGTGTATTGGTAAGTGAGTGGGTATGAGTGGCTGTGTTAGATAGTGAATGTCTGTGTGAGTGGCTTTAAGGGTGAGTGTGTGTGAGTGCTTGTACGAATGTGTGAATGGGTATGTAAGTGGCTCCGTGGGTGTGTGAGTGGTTGTATGGGTGAGTGAGTGACAGTGGCTGCATGGGTAAGTGAGTGGGTAGGTGAGTTGTATTGGTGAGTGAGTGGCTGTATGTGTGAGTGTGTTGGTATATGATTACCTGTATGGGTGAGTGAGTGGCAGTGTGAGTTTCTATATGGGTGTATAAGTGTCTGTATGGCTGGATGTGTGAGTGGCTGTATTGGGGAGCGAGTGGGTGCATGAGTGGCTGTATGGGGGAGTTAGTGGGTGTGTGAATGGCTTTATGAGTAAGTGGCTCCAAGGATGAGCAGTTGGTCGTGTGAGTACTGTTATGGGTCTGTGAATGGACATGTGAGAGGTTGTGTGGAGTGGGAGTGGGTGTATGAGTTTCTATGGGGGTGTGAGTAGCCTTGTGGATGATTTCATCAGTGATGTCATTTGAGATGCCATCAGTGATGTCACTGGCCATGGCATGAGCAATGTAATAAGTGAGATCATAAGCAGTGCATTGGGGGGTATACTTTTAAGTTAGCTCATGTAACTATAACTGCTGAATTTCGATGGTTTGTAAGAGTGAAATCTGAGCTTAACTATAACGTCCTTGTAATCTTTGTTGTTTTCAGTTAATTTTTTAAGGTTTTTTAAATTCTATTTCCTAACTATAAACTCCCTGTAACCTTTAGTTTTCAAGTGAATTGGTAAGGTTTTTTTATTTTATTTCCTAACTGTAACCTGTAACCTTTGAGAGTGAGTGAGTGCGTGAGTATCTCAGTGTGTGTGTGAGTGAGTGCGTAAGCGTCTCAATGGCTGTGTGAGTGGTACTGGGAGTGGCTGCATAAGTGTCTCACTGGGTGTGTGAGTGGATGCATGAGTGTCTGAGTGAGTGTCTGAGTGGGTTTGTGAGTGGTGTGAAACTGTCTAAGTGGGTTTGTGAGTGCCTCCATGTGTGTCAGTCAGTCTGTGAGTGAGTGCATAAGTCTCTGAGTGGGTCTGTGAGTGGATGTGTGAATCTCTGAGTGGGTCTGTGAGTCAGTATGTGAAACTGAGTATGATTGCGAGTGGGTGTGAGAAAGTATGAGTGGGTCTGTGAGAGATTGTACATGTCTGAGTGGTCGTATGAGTGTCTGAATGGGACTGTGAGTGGCTGTAAGAGAGTCTGAGTGGTTCTGAATGTGGGTGCATGAGTGTCTGAGTGGGTCTATGAGTCTGTGAGAGTGTTTGAGTAGGACAGTGAGTGGGTGTGTGAGTAGGTCTGTGAGTGGGTGTGTGTGTCTGAGTGGGTGTGTGAGTGAGTGTCTGAGTGGTTCTGTGAGTGCCTCAGTGTGTGAGTGGATGTCTAAGTGTCTGTGTGGGTGTGTCAGTAGCTGCATCAATGACTGGGCCACAACACAACCACACCTGCCTCTTTATCCAAAAAGACCACAAGTGGAGTACGTTCTGCTGTTTAATTACTACGTGCTATCTCCTTGGGCACATTTCCAGTACAAATTCTTCACTATAGCTGTGTAATGGTGCACTAGGAAATGCCACCAGTGACCTTTTAGGCGTTTTGGCAATGTGATTGTTCCTCGTGTGTCTTTATTCTGAAATTTGCAATAACATGAATGTTCCTATAGCAAAGACTACTAGAGTACAAAGTAAATCTCCAACAAACAAGGGTCCTTCCTCTTAACTTTAGGAAGTGCTTCTTTGTTTGGTGGAGATGTCCTCATCTTTCTCGGCATCGAGAACTCCTCATCTAAATCGGCCGGGGAACGAACTGGGTGGGATGTTTGTGAAGCTGCCCATCATCCTGGCAAATGGCAGGAAGACCTTTGCAGACTACTATGGTGGGCGAGGCTTCCTAGTGATTTTTACATTTCAATACTAGTATTCATTTAAAGGGAGAACCATGGACTTTGCTCTCACCAAGACAAGACAAGAAAGTACCCACTCATCACAGTCACATACATATTACGCTCCAATAGATTAACAATACATTCACCTCCAGGAGGCATTTCAGATCCTTTTTCAATATGGAATTGCCAAGAAAATAGACTTGCTTTGCCAAGCCCAGGAGTTAGGACCATATGTCCTTAACAGAATTGGAGCTTCAACCGGGGCAACTGCTATGTTTATATGTGTAAGTGCTTATTGTGGAGGATAAATTTGTGTAAAATGAGCATCAGGGCCAAACCGGCCTGAGGAACACATTCCCCAGACCCTGGCCACAACTTAATGGGGAAGGAGGGGTCGCGGGGACCCAATCTCCCATGGCTCAGCCATTACTCTCTGAGTGACTTGGAGCCTACCCAGGGGACCCAGTGTGCACCTTGGGACCGCAGGGGAGACCCCCTTCCACTTTAAAATCTTATTTTGGCCCCGGGGAGGTGGTGTTCCCCGTGTTTGAAACAGATCTGGAGGAGGGGTGGTCAATTCCGCCACCCTCCATTAATTAAATAAAGGCACTGGAGGTGGTGGTCCCCGGGGCTTATTTGAGCCCATGGAGGGGGTCTGTGCAGCCACAGTCCTAAATTATTTATAAGCCCCAGGGAGGCGGTGGTCCCCAGGGCTCAAAGAGCCTCAGGCGGGGGACCTGTGCATCCCCCTCCTTTATTTTATAAAATGCTCCCAGAACCTGGCCCTCCCAGGGCCCTATTCAAAACAAGCGCGTGAGCCCACTCTTGTTTGTGGGCGGTTTTTTGCGGTGAATTTCTCAAATTTACTGAAATTTATTTTTCTTTAAAAAAACGTTTTTGTCCTCCCGGAGTCCCTTGCGGCCCCAAGACCAATGCTTGGGGGTTAGGGTATGCCTACGCTGCCCGCCTTTCTTTTTTTTCACGTTTATTTTTGGGGGACTCAGCTGATGGCTGCCAAGACTTCCTGGCCGATGTGTTGGCAACCAATCAGAGCTCTGCAGTTCTCTGCATGATCTCGGCATTATTTTCGAAGTCGTCACAGCCACAGATGTGCAAACTATTGAAAGGATTTACACCAAATAACAAAAGCACTATATGCGGACCAAATGCTAGCTTTCTGCCAAATCTGATGTAATTCCATTCAGCAGTTGTGGCTGCCGATGTGTCTAAAGTCTCTATGGGAATTAACATTGGAAACACATTTTTTTGACCCCCCCTTTTTTCTCATCCCCCGCTTGAAGGAACCTTTCATGCACAACATGAATCACTGGGGTTCTTTTTGGGGGGAAATTTCAACAAGATTCGTCAAACTAAGCCAAAAATATAGGCTAGTCAAAAAACGCATTTCCTATAGAAACATGGCCCTAACTATAACTACCTACTGGTGACTGTATATGTAATATTATGCAAGCAACATTCATCCTAGCAAATATGTTATTACGTTCTCTTTTTCATCAAATCAAAGCACACAGAGACAGGCTTGATCAAAGAACCCATGATGCCCAATATATGGCAGCCCAGCTCACTTGTGCTCTACACCGACAACCTCCACTCTCTCCCCGTCTCACAAGATTGCAGTGGCGTCTAGTTAAAAAGTGCTTCTTGTTTAAATCTCTGTGCAAGTGTCATTGTGGCTTCCATGACACTAGCTGCAGATTCCTGCCTTCCTGACTTCGGTCTTATGTCCTTCAGCGTACTCTGCTCTTCTCCTTGCCCCACTTGCTTTGGGTTCCAAGACCTCTAAGGCCCATGTCAGCTAATCCAACTCCTTACCTGATACCTAGAGTCTGAAACAATCTGCCGCTCACTCTAAGGACTGAAGATGAAGAACAATCCGGAGTCTTTGACAAAGCTACTCCAGACTTGGTTGTGTTATTTTTAAAGTACTGAACATTTTTTTCATATACTCACCCAGCCTGGCTAGTGCTAGAACACACTTTTATAGGTAACACTGTAGTTTATAAACCATTTACTTATTCATTCATACATGCATGTATGTTTAGCTTCTTTTAAATAAAGAAGCTAAACATTTTAAAAGAAGCTAAACATTGTAATGGAAAGGGACCATCTCCATCTGCATGTGACAAAAACTCAACTGAAAAGTCAAAATAATTGCAGCTTAATGGGACAATTTTGCAACCCTCCGGAGTCACTATATGTGGTGACTTACCACTAGCATACATTTCATTTAGGAATGAGCTAGATGGCACACTGAATAATAACACGAGATACCAGCAGATCAGTTCTTTTGATGAGACATTTTGAACATAAACCAGTCTCTCTTGGGCAATTATGTTAAAACACATAAAGCGATTTTTGAGAAATTAGCAAAGTTTTGGTACTGAGCTATGCTGGCATAATTAATAATTAAAGTTTGTCAAGGCCTCATTGATCTACTGTGATTTTTAATGGCTGTTAAATTCGGCCATTTTACAAGCCCGCCCCTGCTCCCGAGTCTATTACTTGGTGAGCTGATAAGGTCAGTTCTAATCTCATTCTGGATCGGCTCATTATATTTAACCAACGCTGTCTCTGGCTTTACTGTACTTGCTGGAGGAAATTTACAGGAAATGTGGAAGCAGCCCTTTACTTTGCGACGCAACCACTTTTTTTCGTGACATGTCTCGCGCAGAAGGCGGCCTTTTATTTAAACGCAAGTGCGCATTATGAAACAATCTGGCGGCTGCTTCTTCCTGCCTGCAGCACGAGCCGCATGAAAAGGCGCGTGATCCTTGCTCAGTCTCACCACAGAGGAAGGCCGTCTCGGTGTTGTACCCCACTCTTTCCAGTAATATTCTTCATGTACGTATATTTGTACTTTCAAGTCATAAATGGTCCGTTCCCATCATCAATCACTTTTCCTGGCAATTTATTAAAGTTAATTTCTATTGGCAAATAGAACGAATCAGGAAACTCATTTTGGAGATGATATCGAGCGACAAGAAACTTTTTCATTGATCAGTGCTCGCAATGGAAATAGCTTTGAGAGACGTGTGATGAGAAATGGCCCCACTTACATGGAGATGAAGGGGAAAGAATTGTATTTCTACCAGTGTTTGTAATCTTGGCAGATGCATCGCCTTTCGACCCGTTATTGCTTGCAAACAGAGCGTTGCCACGAAACCCAGCAATCTCTTCAATATAAAGGGCAGCAGGTACAAGTCCGGGGTTTCAGCCCGTGACCTTTCTTTCTGCCTTAAATTTGAAGCAAGCTGGAATAATTTTCTGAAGACTCCAACCCACACGCCTTCCTTCATTCAAACATGTACGGCTCGCTACCACCACCCCAAGGGCGCGAGGTGTGCGTGAGGTTCGAGGCATGGAGGCCGACCTCAATATCGACTTCACAGGGAGCGGCGGCTTCCCCTACAAACCCCAAATATCATCGATCTAGCCAGATCTCCACACACACTTGCTCCTTGTGTCCAGGATCGATTCTAAGGCATAGTGATTCTAGGCAGCTGACTACATACAGCCCCACCACATGTTTAGAGGACACGCAGCAAAATGTCACTTGGGCTTCAGCACCAGAAATTATTGCAACAAACAGGAATGTGTGCCTTATGAAGAGATATTCAACTCAGTTCATTCAATTAAGTAGGAACTGGAACCACTACTGCCACTGTCCAGTGGAGTAACACAGAATGTGATGAGGGTCCCCTCAGTGGCCCAGGATGTACTGAGCCTCTGGGGCTCCGTTGCCTGATATACGTCACCACGCACAGTTTTGGCCGGGAGTGTTCGAGACCACGACTGGCGGTAGCGGGCACCGGGCGTTTCCCTGGTGGGCCGCCAGTCTGGGGGCCGTTTTTGGACCACTGGGGGGCCGTTTTTAGGTCTCGCCTGAGCCAGCGCTTTAGCGCTGCTCTGGCGAGAGCTATAGAAAACGGGGATTTGGAAGTGCAAACGAGTGCTTTTCAGGCCCCCAACTACAGTGCATGTGTGCCGGGCGCGCGCACCATTTGGCAGCCTGCGTGTACATTTCGCGGGCGCTTTGATGTTCTCAGTGAGCCGGGCGGCCACTGCGAACATCAAAGCGCCCGCGAAATGATTACTTTAACTTTAGTGGCCGCACAAGTGAAACATACCCTCTAATTCTTCTTTGGGCCACACCTAACCAACCCTTTCATCCTTACAATCTAACGTTCGCACCTACTTGGCAGACTGGTTCTCTGTTGCTCTTTCCTCCTCTGCTCTCTCTCCTCAGACTCCGTCCCTCCCCCTGTTGCAGCAGCTGGCATTACATGGGGGAGGGTGGCTCTTCGTGCCTACCAAAAAAACAAGCATTTGCAATGCAAAAGGTCTCGCATTTATACAAGTTTGAGCTATTGGCATTGTAAATGACAGTGCCTTTTATTTATGTTTAAAAAAAAAAAAACTTAAATAAAAAGCATTGTCATTTACAATGCCAATAGCTCAAACTCGTATAAATGCGAGACCTATTGCATTGCAAATGCTTGTTCTTACCGGTGGCTGGTTTTGCAGCATAGCCGCTGCAGTGTTTTCCACGTGCACCCTTCCCCTTGCCCCCCTGCGGCCTCTTGACTCCATTGCCAGGACCGGTTTGCGTTCCCAGTCCGGACCTGGCCCAGACGATAAATAAAGGGGGACTTATCCACTCGTGGTCAGTCCCAAATAGCACCTGAGTGTGTGGTGTATGACTCCACAGTGGCAGGCTGGGTGTAAACTGCTAGTAGGCAGCAAGCATGTGTGGCAAGAGCGCATTAGGCCCACATGCACCTCCAGCACACTGTTGACGAGTGATGGTCCAGCTCACATTAGAGAGAGATGGCAGGCACTGGCAACACCTAGTGTATGCGGTGTGCGGCTGAGGATCTGCGCAGTTGTGGAGTATGGTGATCCCTCGCACCTCAGATGAGGCAGCAAAGTAGGTGGAGCCTCGACCCGAAGGGGAAGGATCGGGCCACAGAGGCCGGCAGACGAGGCATGTGATGCTGCACTGGACTGACGGTAGCACACGGAGCAGTCCTCAAGGGCCTATTGACAATGAGTGGCTTGTCACCTCGATGGTGAGAGGGTGCTGAAAGCTACGACGGTTGGTGCACTTGCTGTGAGTTTTTTGATGAGACACTTGCAATATACGTAAAAAAAAAAGAAAAAGAGAGAATTCATAGCAGCCCAGTAAAGAAGGGCCAGCACCTGAATAGCCGAAGACGTGCAAGCGACAGTAGCCCAGAGGGCAGGACAGGGCCAACGAGTGGTTGCTATTGGAGCACTGGCACCATACAGCAAGTTGGTTGACCTGACAATGGTAGCTCCCAGGTGGAAGACCTGGGTGGGGCATTTGGAGAACTATTTTTGCACCATCAGAGAAAGGGACGATGAGGTGAAAAGGTCCTTACCCTTGCATTTCGTAGGGGATGAGATTTACAAACTGTTTGAGCACCTCCCGAATACTGGGGGTGTAAGGGGCTATGATGCAGCAATTACTGGACTCAATGCGCATTCCAACCATCAGACAAACCACTATTGTCAACGCTTCAAGCTGTGGCAGGTGAGACAGTGTAAAGAGGAGTCTATAGATGGGTTCTATGCAGGGACATCTTAAGGATTTTGGGGGCCCTGGGCCAAACATATTTTGGGGGCCCCTGTTCAGAACAGCTTTGAATTTATGATCCAATTTGAGCCCCTGTTTCCCACGCAGTTTCCGCTTCCTCAGCTGCATTAGTGATCCAGTTTGCAACATAGGCATTAGCCTATATATTCCTGATGCAAACAGACGCTTGCAGCTGTCAGTAGTAGTATTTAGTGTTTCCTGCCTTGCTACTAGGTTTTTAATACTTTTAAAATTGTATATTGTGGCTGAATTACTCTGTGCTTTTTAACAATTTCCTCTACCTATGCGCACTTGCACTTTACTTGATTCTGCTTGCCTGCACCTCCTTAGCTGCTCCGATTCGCATCTCGCTTTTTCTCCAGTCCTGGTCCGCTGTGGCTGATACGCCGATTGTGCGGAGGGCTGGGGCTACTATCGGGCTCCTCCCTTCCGCCCCCGTAGTTTCCGCTTCCTCAGCTGCGTTAGCGGTCCAGTTTCATCAAAGGCATTAGCCTATATATTCCCGATGCAAACGGACGCGTGCCTTCGGCGCGCCGCTGGTGTGCCAAAGGCAAGGCCCTCTGCACCCTTCAGCATCCCGGAGGCGTCTGGCTCTGGCCATGCTGCCCAGTTCCCCTCCGGTGAGTTTCTTCCACTAAATTACAATAGGGAAAAACCGCTTAGCCTTAGGTGGCTACCATTATGTCAGTGTACAGCCGCTGATCCGAGCTTGGAGGTAGACTTTCGATTTAATAAGTGCAACTGTTCTCTCCTCCAGCCCAGGAAACTCGCACCCAAGATCCTCCCATGCAACAATAACTGTAAAAACAATAAGAAAACAGAGGACTTAAAGGCCACCCTTTTAAATTGTCGTTCTCTGCAAATGTATGAACCACACATTTATGACCTACTTTTAGACGAACAGCCTGATCTTTTATTTCTCACTGAGACCTGGCTGTCTGTAGCCTCCAACCCTACTATCACTTTGGCCATCCCTACGGGTTATATAACCCTTAGGAGAGACCGACATAGTTGGAAGGCTGCCGGTGTTACCATAATTTACAATTAAAAACTAAACTGCTCTCCCATACCAATGGAAAACATCGAGGGTGCAGAGTCCATAGGCTTCTGCTGTACCTTATCCCACCATCATAGCATAGCTGTTTTTATGATTTATAGACCTCTCGGTGCAATTGGAAATGTTATTACTACACTTAATACAGCCACCACCTCCCTGGCCTTAAAATACAACAACTGCCTTATTCTGGGAGATTTAATTATGTATATGGACAATGGAAAAGACCCTCAATTTCCTTGTTTGGGACGCTGCAGGCCTGCAACATGTTTCCATCTATTTCTTCGGCCACCCATGAGAAGGCCCATACCCTAGACCAAATCTTTCACAACTTTGACATATAAGCAAGCCTACCTCTTCCCATTACCTGGTCTGACCACCTCCTATTAAAATGTGTCATTCCCAACTCTGCCACAGCCCCTCGGGCTAACACAGGGCAGAGGGTCCCTAATTACAGGACGTTCCATAAAATATCCAAAAATATCCATCCCGATGTTAGCAGATGCCCTCGGTTGTTCCTCACCGAAGCTGTCTGGCTGCCCCGACTCGGACACCCTCTCAATAGATTCATGGCTCCTTACCAACATTGGTACAGTGGTACCGGTTGTTTCCCACTCCTCAAAGAGGTCGGCCTCACCAGCTTCATGGTTTAACGGTTCCCTCAGATCTAGCAAAAGAAATTGTAGAAAAATGGAACGGAAATGGCGTAACTCCTATCTACCTGAGGACAGGAAGGTGTATAAAGACATCTTAAAAGCTCATTAAATTTTTGTGAAGGCAACCAAGAAAAACTTCTTTAAAACCAAAATAGAAAATGCTCAAAATAAGAGTAAGGAAATCTTTACCATAGTTAAATCCTTTACCGTCCCGAAAGCAGGCACAAAGGAAGGGCCATGTACGGAAGAATGGTCTAAGCAAATAGCTCAATTCTTCCACAAAAGGATCTCCGTGATCCAACAAGCCTTCAGTAACATTTCAGAGGAAGAACTAACCTTCTACCTTAGTTCCGATAGCAAATTTCACCTCTTGGTCCTCCATCTTTACTAGTTTCCCCTGAGTTTTATCTTGAAGAGTCCCTGACCCTTCTCCAAACTAATAAGTCTGGCTCTCCTACCGACCCATGTCCAGCGAATATCCTGAACCTATTAGCTCCCACCATAAACCCCACGGTAAACCAGCTCTTTAATGCTTCCCTCTCCTCAGGCAACATGCCGAAATTATGGAAGAATGCTAAGATTCTTCCACTGATAAAAAAGGCTAACGCCAAACTGACGGACCCTGCCAACTACAGGCCAATCTTCCTGCCCTCTCCAAAGTTTTAGAAAAGCATGTAAACAAGGCCCTCCAAAAACACATTGATGATGGGAAGCTCCTTCATGAGTCCCAATCCGGTTTTAGGGCTAACTACAGTACGGAGTCCGCTCTCCTGGATGTGATTGAATTTCTCAAGGGTAAGCTGGACCAGGTAGGCAAGGCTGTTCTGATAGTGCTCGATCTGTCGGCGGCCTTCGATACGGTCCCACATGAGAGGCTCCTGGAGAGACTTGCTAACATCAACCTGGGAGGGCGCCTTAACATGGATGTCATCCTTCTTGGCAAATAGATCTCAGGACATCTGGCTCCCACCTTTCTCATCCCCGGTTCCGGCCATGAATGTAGGTGTCACTCAGGGCTCCATTCTCAGTCCTACCCTTTTTAATATATATCTATCCCCCCTTGCATTTCTGGTAGAGGAAGAGAGCGTCAAAATTGGTTCCTATACTGATGACAGCTGATTTTTACATGTGAAAAAGGAACCGACTTTGACAGTGCAATGATTAGGTCTTGCCTCACAAAGGTTTTTACCTGGCTTAAGATCAATCAGCTGAAGTGCAATCCTGACAAGACTGAAGTAATCCAGAAATGCCTGACTGGAGCTCTTGGTGGCCAAAAGATCTGCTGCCCCCCTCACCACCCCGGAAAAGGAGAAAGTCAAAAACGTAGGAATTGTCATAGACAAGACACTCTCCATGCGCTTTCCAATCCAAAATCTAACTGAAGCTTGCTTTGGCATACTCCGGATGCTAATAAAATTCCTGCCACTGTTACCGCATGAAAGTAGAAAGATCGTGGTGCAGGCTCTGGTGACATCAAAGCTTGACTATGTCAACAGCTTGTACCTCGGTCTTCTCAAAGCCCTTATCCAGCGCCTACAAGTAGTACAAAACGTGACCAGAGCCATCCTAAGACCTAAACCCAGATCTAGTATGAACCCTATTCTTAAGTCTCTACACTGGCTCCGCATAAAAGAACGGATCAACTTCAAAGCGATGACCATCTTCTTTAAAGCTTTCCACAGCTTAGGAGCCGGCTACCTAAATAAGCGAGTTAATCACTGCACAACATCTAGACCCCTAAGATCTTCCAATGCCTACCTGGCCATCGTGCCTAAAATATGCCGTGCCCGCACTGGAGGCAGATCCCTCTGCTTTCTAGGCGCAAAATTGTGGAATAGACTCCCTGAGTCTCTGAGACTAACCACAGACCTACTCTCTTTCAGGAAGAACTTAAAAACCTGGCTTTTTAATAACTGATGGGTCTTTTACGCACGTTTTCCTCCCGCTGTCATGTGCCAAGACACTCTAGTCTGAGTGGCTGCGCGCTTTATTAAATACATTATTTCATTTAATTTCATTAGGTCCCTGACAGTGCAAAGGAACACTCGTCCAAATTCTAAGGGCCTTATTTATGAGGCCTTGTTTCACTTTTATGTCGCCGGTGCGTCACTTTTTGTGACGCACCGGCAGCGAAAACAAGCATTGGCTTAGCCAATAGGTCTCGCTTTTGGGACCTTAGAAGTGTTTAGCCATGCAACAGTTGCATAACTAAACAATTATAAGGTCCCAAAAGCGAGACCTATTGGCTATGCCAATGCTTGTTTTAACTGCTGCAATCTATTGAAGCCTCACGGAGAACATCAAAGCGGCCGCGAAGGTGACCGCGATCGCAATCAAACATCAAAGCGGCTGTGCGGCCGCGAAAGTGAAAGTAATCTCGGTAAAGCGCAACGCGTGCGCCCGCGCACATGCACTGTAGCTCTAGGCTGGCCTGGTAGCACTTTTTGGAGCCCTCACAAAATGTCTCGCCAGACCAGCGCATGCGCTGGGTCAGACGAGACATAAAAATGTGCCATGTTGCGCCCTATTTACAAAGTGACCCATCTAGGCAGATGCGTCACTTTGTAAAGCCCTGCACCACATTATACCTGTGCCAGGTATAATGTATGCAGGGTGGGTGTTACCCCGCAAAAAGCCTCGTAGAAGTGGCACATTGAAATCTATGAGAACTCAGTGCGCCGCTTCTAGGAGGCCATTGCGTCAGTATCTTACACCTGCCTCACAGCAGGTGTAAGACTGATGCAGGCCCTTTCACATGGGGCTTGCCCCATGAGAAAAGACACATTGCTGAACTTGCGTCTATTTTCAGACACACCCCAGCAATGCATCACTTTTGCGCCTACAGATACGCCAGAAATACTGACGTATCTGTAACTCCTTGCGACATGATGCGACTTACAGTAAATATGACGCATCCGTCACGTTGCAAGGAGGGTGCACTAAGAAGTGGCGCATCCCTGTTTTCACACAGCGAGGAATCACTTCTCATAAATAAGGCCCTAAATGTGTTTACATCTAATATTCAGGGATAGGTATGTGTGTTTTCAATATTGTAACACAGCAGCAGCACACCAATATTGCTGCAAATAATCTCTGTGACGCCCTCCAAATTTCTTATGTGTTAGGCCTTGTTTTGATCTAAAAGAAACTTTTTTTCAGTATACTGCATGAAACATAAACACAACATTTCTAAGCAAAATGGCTGTACTAGACTATCACACATCAGGCACATAAAACATAAATTAAAGGAAAACTGTATTTAAAACAATCCGTTTAAGAAATAATCAAGGTCATTAGGGCAAAACTCTGGAGAACGGAGCTGACTTTGTCAGGGGGCCCCCTGAAAGGCTGGGGCCCTGGGCCAGAGCCCACTTTGCCCCTGCATTAAAACGTCTCTGGTTCTATGTGTGCCTGAAAGCGCTAGCAAGCACATGCACTGAAGACGGCCAACGGAAGGAGGTCAAGGCACAGATAATGCAAGGACGCCAGTTGGTGACCTTAAGGAGACTGATCCTCAGACAGCCGGGGATCAAGTTAGAAGACATGCTGGTGATGCAGCACCTACGATCTCTCCAATGCAAGACCGGATGAAATGGAAGTTGCCCTCAACTGAGGTGCCAGCCTGGCCACAGGTAGCAGTGGAGCGCACACCACGGTGGAGACCATTGTTGCCATTTGACCCCGCACTCCAACATAGAAAGGGAGGAGCAGACGGGAATTGGGACTGTCAAGTGGAAACTGTGGGTGGGAAACCCAATCAGCAGACAGATGTCCGGTGACAGGACACACGTGCTTGGCTCGCCAGAGGCCAAATCATTTTGCCAGGGAATGCTGGAGCAGTGACAGGGGCACCAAATGAGAGGTGGGCTGTCTCCCTCGAAGGCGGTGAGGCAACCATCAGGAAGGTGCCTAGGGCCAAGAATGGAGGGACAAGGCCCACTATGAGGAGGAACATCCGGATGAGGAAGAGGTATTACTTATCTCATTCGCAGCACCAGGGCCACAAGGGAGGCGTGATGCCATGATCATAGGCACATCGGTGTGCATTCTAAACGTCACAGGGCATCAGTGAATGCTATGAACCAGTGACAATACATGCAGCTCTGCCCCGACCACCGCTGCAGCCATCCTACACACAGATCTATGCATATGGAGGCACCAACCCAATTCTCCTAGTGGGGGCCATGGATGTGGCAGTACATCATGGGGATTGAGAAGCCATGATAATGTTCCATGTGACCAGAGAAGGAGGCGGCACCCTGCTGGTGTGTAGCATGACAGAAGACCTAGGTCTGGTATTTTTTGCTAAGGAGATACATGACCTACAAATTGACAACATTTTGGATCTGTATCAAATCTGTTCAAGGGGCTAAGGTGCCGTCGCTGTGCTCCTGTAAGGCTACACATTGTCAAAATAGTGCAAGCTACCACGCTGCGACACCAATGGATTCCATTCCTTCTGAGGGCTAAGACGGAGCTGGACAAACTTGAAAAGATGGATGCCATTGAGAGACGGAGGTGCCCACTCCTTGAGAGTCCCAGCTTGTGTTCACTTAGTAACCCAGGCAGCCTGGGGCAAAGCGAATGTGAGTGGACATGAGGCTACCTAACTGTGCCATCCGTCGGGAGTGACCCATCACCCAATGGTGGATGATATTATCTCGGACCTCAATGAATCCAGGTAGTTCTCAAAGTTGGATTTGAACGCAGGATATCACCAGCTGGAACTAAATCCTGACAGCAGGTATATCACCATATTCTCCGTGCACTTGGGTCTGAGGCATTGCAAGAGACTGAGCTTCTGGATCTCTTTGGCTGCCGAGTGTTTCAAAATACACTTGCAAACACTTGCAAAAAGAAGTGATGATGGATGGAATGCTGAACCAATCAAACAGTTACTCCCAGTCACAGATCTGGGTTAAATCCATCGTTTTATTTGCATGCCACACCATTACAGTTTAGATTCGACCATATGCACATCAGGCTTGATCCTGCACCCCATGGGAAAAGTCCATCCTGAACTACCAGGCAGATCCTCCCTGGACCAGAAACAAGCATCCTCCTACGACCAGTTTCAGGGTTTCACCCCTCATCAGCCATGCTAGCTTGAATCTGGTTGCCTAGCAAGCACAGGACCCATGTCTGGGGCATACCTTTCCCACTTTAATCAATCAATCAATCAGGGGTTTTTAAAGCTCGCTACACAGCTGTGAGGGTCTCAAGGCGCTGGGGAGGAGAGGGGGTGCAGCTCCGGATCAGTCGAAGAGCGACAAATGCAAAACGTTCGGGCTGATCTGTTCCTATGAGGAACAGGGTCAAAACTGATTTGCATATGGCTTGGTCCAAACTGGGGTGGTGTAGTGAGTAAAAGAATGATGGATTTCACCCAGATCTCTTGACTGGGGATGAATGTTTGATTCATTCAGCATTCCATCCATTATTTGTTGTCGCAGCAGTTTTGGCCCTAAGTGGGATGGGTATGCCCAGACGTGGGACCCTTGCTCACTGTGCCACTGCATTCAAGCTAGCCTGGCTGATGAGGGGTGTTACCCCGAAACCGGCCCCCAGGAGGCTTGCTTCCAGTCCAAGGAGGAGCCAGCTTGGCAGTTCATGCTGGACTGTTCCCATGAGGAAAAGGGTCAAGACTGATTTGCATATGGCTGAGTCTAAACTGGGGTAGCGTAGTGAGCAAAAGAATGACAGATTTAACCCAGATCTCTTGGCTGGGGATGAATGTTTGATTCATTCCACATTCCTGCAATCATTTGTTGTCGCAGCATCAAAGGAACACTGTCAGTCTGGAAGGAGTCATTAATATTAGTGATGACATTCTGCCCTGTTCATTGACCCTGTCTGAGCATCACAAAGCTCGAAGCCATGCTCTAGATGTTGAGTGATACTGGACTAACATTACACAGAGACAAATGTTCTTTTTGTGCCTCAAAAATAATTCTTCAGAATTGTCTTCTCTAGGTCTGCGGGTAGACCCCAGAAAATGTGTGGCCATAAACGCTGCCCCAGCCCCTCAAACCCCCAGGGAGATGAGGAGCTTCCTGGTGATGGTCCGGTATTGTGGAAGGTTTCTACTATGCTTGGAGATGCTGTGAGACCCACTGAGAGCTCTCACATTGACAGGAACCAAGTGGACATGAGGCCCTGACGAGCAAAAGGCCTTTGATGACATCAAGGAGGCCCTTCTAACGAATGCCACAATGGTGTATTTCTGTCCAGACAGAAACACAGAGTTGGTGGATAATTCCAGCCCAGTTGGGGTTGCTGCTTCAGAGACCGGTCAAAGACAGCATCCCAGCGGGACCAGGGTGGAGCCCAGTCCCGGGGAATCTGGAAAGGACGCATGCTAGGTGCCACAAAACCAATGAGAGAGCTAGCCGAGCCAGAAGAGCTACGCCTCGATGACTGGAGGAGACACTGTGCTGATTAAAGACCATCATCTGGGGTGGAAGATTCGTTCCCCATTTGACAGAGGGACATGGGTAGTCACAAGGGTACGTGGGGCCATGATCATTGCCCAGCGGGGCCATGAGATTGTCACCCGCAACATCTCCTGGTTCAAGCTTATTGAAGATAAGGGGTCATGCTGGACGAGGGGACCACCTTCTAGCAATGTACATGTTACAAATTATGAGGACAATTGGGGTAATATCTTGGACTGGGCAGGGATGCCAAGAAATTAAAACCGATGAGATGTCATCTCTGGGGCTTCCCAGGGCCCACCCCAGCAAGATCAAGAGCATCCATTTGTCTATCTTCAGAAAGAGGTCGACCTGTGGGATTGTGGCCCCATCCCACACCCAGCCAGAGGCTGGGAGACTTTATGTGTGAGTAATGAAAGATAGTTAAATGATCGGCGGTTGGATGGGATTTACTAAGCCTCTGGTGCGCCGTAGCTTTATATACCTCACCATGCGCAGTCTTGGCTTGGCCGAGACGATAAATAAAGTGGGATCTGCCCGCTTACGGTCACTCCTGAATAGCACCTGAGTGTGTGGTGTGTGCCTCTGTGGAGACTGGCTGGGTGTGTACCACACGTTGGCCAGAAGCACGTGCGGCGATAGACCGGTAGGTCTGCATACATTCCTCAGCACACATATCTTACAGCTATTCATTGGTCTTGGACTGAATGGAGGCCCCCTGAAGGCTAAGGGTGCCCAGCACGGTAGGGCCTCTCTCACACCGCATGGCAGCAGGGGTCTGCATTACATCCTTCCTAATGTCCTGCCTTCTCCTACTGTGCTCCTAGTTGCACCCCATGAATTGAAGGCATTTAGTTCAAAGGGAGACGTATGTCTACACATTGAGTGTTTGGATAGCTGCACCCTGCAAAGGTAGGAAAACTGGAGGCTGTCCGCCCCACCCATGAAGGTGCCTTATCACCGGAGAACATAGGTAAGGTCAATCCGTTTTGTGTGAGATATGAAGCACTGGGAAATAGTTGTGTAAGGAAGTCCAGCTGGATAGGCCAACTCTTGTCTCAATACTCAACAGTCTATCATTAAAAAACAAACATGCACTCTCTGTGTCACTTCAGAGTGTAGTTAAGAGAAAAACCTGGAAATGAAAGCTTTTTATATTATAAGGAATGCCAAACGAAAAGTGAGGATAATGTCTGTGAAAGCACTTAAGTAGTTTGATTATGGGTGTAATTAAACTAATGACCATTTATTGAGCATGCAATACAAATGGAAAATGTTTTGGCACTTAGTAAATGGTGTTAATTAATTAGTACACATTTATATTATCATAGAAAAAATAAAGATGGGGGAAACCTGTAAGTTTAAAAACAAATGCCTTCTGTTTTACTTGCACATGTTTGCAACTGGTGCATTATTCACTGATTCAATGCATTTTTTGAAGATAATAGCACATTTCCCAGTGATTGCTCATGCGCCATTCTGGTCATTTTAGTAGATATAGGGGCCCCTATTACGTATAGGGAACACTTTCTCTGTCTGCGCCACAGCGCACCTTCAAATAGGTGCGCCAAGTGCAATCAGGAAAATTGTGAGCTATTAGGTTGAATGCGCAACTCTCAGGGCAGCTGTAAACTCATGCTGCCCTGGGGGCAGAGCTTTCAAATGACATACAGAGCGGCTGCTTCAAAGTCACTCGGTGTTTCACTGTGCAGGCAGCACCCGCCTGCACTTTAAAGAGGGGAGAGAGATCCGTTTGCAGGCGAGGGCAGTGACTGACTGCAAGGTGATGTCAGGGGGTCTATAGTACCTCCTTCACCTCCTCCAGAGGGCTGCCATCTGGTGGTGCACTGATAGTGCATCAACTTTTTATGGCATTTTTACTGTCAGTGCGCCTTCTGATGGCTTCTTTACCTCTGCGCCGGCATTCAATATAAGGTGCAAGCACCGAGGTAAAGAGGTGCCCTCCTTTGTATGGGGCCGCGACCAATGCCAATCAGGGAATGCCCGTTTGTGATAGCACTGGTGCAACATGTGCGCCAGCCCTTTTTGTATTACAGGAGGAGCCCCACAAGCATCTGCGGCCCCTTCTTTAATATCACAGTGCCCCGGGGGCGCATAATGCGGATGCAAATGCCTGTTGAGCTCCCGGGGCCCTTCTGTAATACGGGCCCTGTGAATACAAATCTATGGGAGTGTACGCTGATGCAGTAACACTCACTTGATGCAAAGCAAAGCAGAGCTGTATTTGTGCTGGATAGTAACTAGCATGAACTTCTTTGTGTTGCTTTGCACTGAGCAAAAGCATTAGAAAATCTAGGCCATTATGACCTTTGTGATTAAAAAGCACAAGGCGTTGTGTAAACATATTTTACCACCATATCATAAAAATTGATTTGAGACACTGTTATAGTGAGGCAGTCCCACAATAACAATGCAGCATAGCACTACCACATAATACCACAGCAACAAAACACAAGAACATAACATGATTTACAATAAAACACAGCAACAAATCAGACCAGCAGAGTAACAAATCACAACACAACTGTAATGCAAAAAAAGACCCTGACATAGCATAACACATCAAGACAACAGGACACACCAACACATTGCAACAACAAACCACCTCCTCACAAGCTAACAATACCATATTAAATAAACAAATCATCATACCAGTACAATATAACTACAAGGCTGCAACAATATTTTATAAAACAAGAAAATAACTCAACTACAAAACACAATCTAACAAAACAAAGAAGTACAACATCACACCAATGCAATACCAAAACACAACACGTCATCCCAATATAACACAGACAAATTAAAAACACCCCAACCCAACAACAAAACCTCAACACAAAAGATGGAAAACACAACACAGCAGAAATATTACAAACCAGCACCATGGAACAAAACAACAACAGAGCACGCAACACAAAAACAAAACACATCAACAAACTAGAACACTCCACCAAAAAAAAACACAGTAAGTTACAGAACGATGTTATTGTAATAGGATGTGTTGTATTTCGGGTTAGGTTGTGGTGAGCTTTGTACTGGTATTGTTTGGTGCTGTGGTTGGGCTTTTTTCTGTTTTAGGTTTTCTGGTGTGTTATTTGTTGTTCTACTGTGTTGTGTTCTGTCTCTAGTTGTATTCTATTGTGTTTTGGTTGCGTTATTGAGTTGTATTGTTTTGCGGTTATGTTTTTGTTTATTGTTTAGTTACTTTCCTGTCCCATGACAGGACTGAGAATCAAGTTAGCGTGTCACTTACTGCCACCACTCACTCTCCTTTCTAATTTTGCACTAGGACTAGCACTTGGTAAGATGCATTTTCCATATTAAATAACTTAGAACGCTCCATCATTATTCACTTGTATTACAGAGATTCGAGATGAGGTTCCTGAAAATGATCGCATTTTTTCAGCCTATTGTTCTTGTATTTTTGTGCTGTTGTCAGTGCTTAATTTGTTTAAAAATAAGTGGCAGGGCCCTAGTCAGGAGGTCACTTCCGCTTGCACCGCCCATTGCCACTGTTAGTTGTGCCTGTTCCAGTAACACCACAATTAATAACTGTCACACTCCTAAAAGTGTAACAATTCTGACAATTCCAGGCTCTCAAAGCAAAAAAAATATGGCTTTGGCAGCAGGTATTAGTCATTCATAGTGTATATTTAATTAATGAACAATTGTTGTTGTGTTTGCAGCAAAATGAAATAAACAGCACCACCATATGGCAGACTGTTTGTCATAAGTGCCGGAGCTGACAATTAAGTGCTGTGCCGGCACCTGCTCAAATTAAGACTGGCTGTTGTATTCTGTTATCGTGTTACGCAGATTTATTCACAGACTTCAACATCTGATATTGTCCGGGACCGAAAACACCACATTATATTTGTACCAGTGAAAAACAGCGGGATACCAAATCCATAGTGGCAGCATACCATCCCACCAACTCTTCAAAGTTTCAGGACCGCAATCAGCCAACAACTAAGTCATAGAGTAGACCATGCTTTAAAATGGTGCTAACCAAACTCACTTTATGTGATCAAGCCATATTTTCTTAAACAAGTGCCATTTGGAGCTTCTATGCCACCTAGCACAGGGGAGGAGATGTGGCCCAATAGCTAGAGCTATCGACATTGGAACAGGGGCACCAGGTTCTCATCTCAGCATTGGCCCAACATCCTATGATTCCGGGCAAATCACGTTCCTTAAAAAATGGAATCTGACCTTGTGTAAACTAATCTGGATTTTGTAGAAAAGCGCTCTAATAGCCTTAGGCTTAGTTTGCGATATAAAAAACTGCTGGCACTGCAAGTCTCTCACATACACCCACACACTTTACTGCCACTTTAAACTATGCATAAACTCCCCAATCTCTGTAGATTATCACCATGAGATTATGATGCTAGGCACAGCCCTGCTACTGTTAGAAATGTTGAGAGCCACCACTGACTGCAACTCAGATCAGTGTGTAAGAAACAAGGCGCTCCAGCACTATGGTTGGTGTACCACGGCACTGTCATCCTTCACCATCATTGAGGTGATCCTACCTTGTCTTGGACCAGCCCTCTCTGAAGACTCTTTCGAACATACACGTTAACTGAATGATCCACAATATGCCCCATACATCATTCACAGCGCGAGATGCTAGAAAAGGGGGATATTGGGATTAAGCCCACTGTAATTTGGATAACCCAGCATGCACTGGAAACTGGGAAATGTGGGTGTATGTCTGTCTGTCCTGTGAGACACATAGTATATTTGTAATTCGCCATGTTGTTTTTATCTGTGAGCTGAATACTATATTAATGCACATTAAGACACACTAATATCTTGTTTTATTCAAAGGGTGGTTTCATTGCGCTTTTAGTAACATGGGTTACCATAATCCGGCTCAGTGGCGCTCATGGTATAGGCCTCTGATGGATGACATGATGAGAAAACCCTTGGGACTGGAACCTGCAACCAGCAAGTTACTCACAGGTTGCATGAAGTGAATACACGTATGCTCTTAGCTTCTCTGCGGCTGAATACTAATAGCACAGGAGCAACTTTATATAAATGGACTGCGGGGATGCTCATCACCACTTACTCATTTTTATCAAAATTCATCATTACCGTGAAGACTCATTATCTTGAATGCACCCACTTCAAGGCCCTTGGAGAGTATGGCCAACCCACTACACATCCCCAGCCTACGTTTCACCATCGCCTGCTGTGAACTATACACACCAGTAGGAATGTTGTGACTCGAATCTGTACTTTAGATTTGAAAGAGTTGGCTGCTTGTGCATTTACCAACGAGGTAATGAACTTTAGTCCTGCCAGTCCAGCATCATTCTCACCGACGTGCTGACATTAACAATCCCGTGCTCCGCAGTTACAGTACAAAATGCTCACCGTGCACTGTGGAGAGGGTGGCATGCTTTATGTGCCAGCGAGCCGCCATTCTACTATTATTACCCAATTATATCCGAGACAGTCCAGACACAAGGGGGGAAGTGTTTTGCTGTGGCGCAGGGCGCGCGGTGTCACGAGTAAAAGACTCCTCTCGGGCCTGCACTCCAACCGCGAGGCCAGAGATCAGAGACCATTCCGCGGTCACCAAGGCGAGCCTCGCGAGATTAATACCTTAATCGCGTCAACCGTAATATGTCTGTCTCCCCTCACTCTCAAACTGTTCCTCACCTGCATATATTGAAGCCACATCTGCCAGTGTCTCTCCTTTGAAGAGATTCATTTGCCTCATTTTAAAGAAATTAATTTTGGCGCGAGGTTGGGAGGGGGAACGCATTAATACTTCGGGTGCATATATAAATTCATAATGGGCTCTGCAGTCGGACGATCTGTCCAGAGGTGATAAGGCATCATTTGAACTGTAATGGACTGAACACTGGCCTGGAATTTCCAAAGGGGTAATTACAGGAGAAATGGTCGTTTTCTAAAGCCATTGGCTAACAATCCTATTTTGTTTGTGAGTTCTAGGTCTCGACTCTGAAAAACCGGAGCTCTGCACATGGCGATTACCGCCCTTGCGGCGGAGGAATGAAAGGGAGTCAGGGAAATGGAAGCCGCGCCTTTATGCCTCGCTAATTAAAATCTCTAAAAGGCTTCCTAAAGCAGGTGAGCAGTTGCCACAGCGCGCGACTGCCGTCACTTCCTCATCCTCGCCCGAGTCATAAGAAGCCAGAAAACGCTTCTTTTGGTCAGAACATCTCCAAGCAAAAAACAAGCGCACACACTAGCTTTCCATAGAACTGTCAATGCCTGACCATTAAATAAAATTCATAATTAGAATCATTCTTTAAAAGAAAGTTTTATTCAACTGAGTGACATGGGAGCTCCAGCAGAATGTCTATCAAAAAACTCTAAGCACAGCTACTTATACCTTCATCCTTCAATGAAAATGTATACAATGGTTAAGTTCTCAAGCAGGACAAACAGATATGCGTTCATATATATATTGTATGTGTAACAATCCCTTCCTAATACGTTGATAACCTTCGTTAAATAGTGCATTCTTTCCATTGCAGATGTAGCCTTGAGAAAAACTTGAAAAATACTGTACATGCTAGGACAAGTACATCGTCTCTTACTCCCACGCCTTCCATGCCATCCAAAGCTGGGTCCTGCAAAATACCCTTAAGTGTTAGTTTCTGAAGCTATAGTGTGCATTAGTGCTGTGGCAATACGTTTACTTGACACCTGCAAGATGGAGTTGGTTTATCTTTTGCGTTTGCGGCCCAAGCATTCACCCTCCAATTTTTCCAACTTTTCCTTTCACCCTAATCTGCACAAAAAGGTAGTCGGCGCATACCTGCTTCTTGTATTTCTTTTAGCGCAGAATAAATTTCCAAGTAGTAGCGGGTAGGATTTATACTCTTTTAGGGCAAAGCCTGCCAGAAAGCACAGTTGTCTGGTTGCAAAGACATACTGAGGACATGCTGAAATCTTCCCTAGGAATGAATTCCGCCCATTGCTTACCATTGGATGTGTGTTTTGAAATTCACATTTGCTTGCTTTCTATTTGCTGGCTTTACTTTATGCTGGCTTTATCTGTTTTAGGATGTCCAGCATGTCTTTGTCCCTCCTGTGGAGCATAGTCTGTTTACCACCTCACTGACTGGCTTCCTGTATTCTTCCACAAAAGCTCACCTTCTGGGAACTCTTTTGATCTTGTTCATGAGCCACTCCATGAGAGCAAACACAAGGAGATACCATAGGTCTGGAAGTAGAGGACTGACAGGTATTGAAGCAACCCCAAAATAAGCATGACAGAATTTAGAAGCATAAGACGCCAACCTCTGTCTTCTGAAAAATTGCCGTACATTATTCTTTTTAAAGGGAGCTTGGTGTTTACTTTTCTTTCTATGACTGCAAAGTGAGAGGATTTATTTGACATTCTTGCTGTGTACTCAGAGTTTGAAAAGGCTGTAGGATTTTCTTTTTTTCTAAACACACAACAAAATTGAAATGCCCGTAAATAAACTATACAAATATTACAGAATATATCACATTCAGGACAGCACAAATGAAGCACTTTTTTGTAATTCTGAAGTGTGATGAAAACAAAGATTTTAACACAATGAAAAAAAAATTCAATACGGCAGGTGGTGCCAATTTCCATACATTATCGTTCATGCGCTGTTTAGAGTCACCAGTAAAACTGAATGTCTGGGCAAATGTAATGGTCAATTCAATTTCAACGGAAAGTGTGTTGGCTGTAATGGCAGTGCACTACCACACCATGCTTTAGTGATATATTTGTGAGAGAGTTCTTCAAAATGTACCACCAGCTGTATACTACAATCTTATCAGTCCCTGCGGCTGAATAAATTGGCTACACTTGTTTTTTGTGTGACACATGGATATTTCACAATCCCTATAACTTCAGTGATGTAACATTAATGGCAGTACCCCACTCTGAAAATGATTCCAGCACCACTAGGTCAAGCCATTTGGGAAATGTCAATTCATGCATAAGCCCCTTGCTGGTACACAAACTTTGACCTATCCTGTTTTTACGCTGGTCTTGCAGGAAGCAGCACACTTTTGACAGGTATCTAAAACTACACCGTGATACAATCGAGAGCAAGACGTTACAAATGACTTTTAGAAGGACCACCCAATGTGCACCCTATTATCAGTAACACTTATAGTGCAAATTCTGCCTAGGGTTGGGCAATAGATTCCACTCTGCCGGTGGGTTTGGCAGAGATTTGGAGGAGTTGGCCAAATTCCACCAACCGCTGCATGGCAGGGTTTTTTCTTGCATGCGGCTCACCAACGCTAAGTAGGTGAGCAAGATTTGGCATCCATAGCATGATTTTCGGTCACTTGGTGAGATTTTCCCAACATGGGTAGTCGTGACTGATTGCGGTTGAAAAGCTGCTAATTGAGTAGACAATATACTTGAGCAGTAGCAAAATAAACTTAAGAAGCAGTGCCCTCTGGAATGCACATGTGGTGCCATTCGCACTGATTTTTCAGTAGGTAACGAGCTCCAGGCACTAATATCCGCACAAGCAGCACGACATGCCTAATTACACCTGTTCGCGGAACTCTGCAGAATGTGACTGAGTTTTCATGTAATTCCGCTGTATTCTGCGGAGTGAAACTCTGCAAGTTACACCCACCCCTACTTTAGACAAAGCCAGGGTCTATGGCAAAGAGTTTTTATAGCACATGCTACTTTAGCAGAGCCTGCGTCTAAGCACTCCTAATTTCCCAATGTTTACAGAAGAGAAACCAAAAGACTAAGAAGATTGTGAGGCCTAAGATTATATTTTATTAAGATTCAATAACCAAGTTATGTCCTTTGCACACTTGACTCACTAAAGGTAGCGATAGCAAATAGACATGGCTTACCCAGGGTGTGGTAGAGGAACAGTGACTCAGATACAGCATAGCACAATATTGTCACATCTGTATTCCTTGGAGAGACTAGGGGCATAATTTAGAAGGCAGTATGGGACGAGACCCATAAAATAACTCCATGACTCACAGTCCACATCATGTTAATCCTTCACTACACCTACACTCATCTTACATCCACCTGTCCCCTGACTCCCACTGTACTAGAATCAATGAAACCCTCGACCGCACCACAAATCATAGTTTTTGACCCCTGGGAAAATGTTTAAGAGTACCCATGGTGTACACTGTAGAGCATCACTAAAAACCAGTGGCAATGCCAATAGGTCAGAAAGGCAAGATCTATTGCCTTTTCCAATGCTTGTCCTTTTATGATTATTACATTCTGGTTGATGGAGATCCAGCTATAGCGACTCATGGCCTTGTAGAGAGGTCCAGCATAAGTGGACTTGGCGGTGTATGGGATGCCCTGCTGTAGCGGACCTGATTTAAAGAGAGAGAAGATCCCAAGTCCTGCTCTATCACCTACATGGTCATCTGGGGGTGCAGGGTCAGCGTCTCTTTTCGAGCATGGTCACGGTTCTCTGAATAGATAGAACACGGCTGATGATGCCCATTATTATAGTTGCTAAGAAATTAGTGAATGCCTTCTGTGGCAACACATGGGATTTTCTAGCAACCATATGAATCTGGAAGTTCTCGATTCTGCAGAGTGTGCTTCACAAAAAGTAATGGAACAAAAATGCTACTTTTTTGCATAAATGCTTGCAAAAATGCTACAATGTGGAGGATACTCCTCAGGAAGAGGCTCCAGATACCCCTTCTATGGCAGCCATATAGGAGATCATACAGATGGTTGTGACATCAGCTTTGAGAGATAGAGACTATCCAACCAAAATAGCCACAAACAGAGGTTCCAGTGGAAGATGAGCAAAAGGAAGAGAAGGCAAGAGGTAGTTTATTCAGGGAGCAGAATAAAAGGAAATCCTCCATCATATTAGAGACAACATCGTGTTCCCTGAGGTTGAATCTATTGAGAAAAATTGGTATTCCGTTTATCAATACCAGAAAAAAGACCCGGAGGCTCTCCCAATGCATGCTGCAAAAAAAAGGTGATGGAGACCGATTGAAAAGAAATAGACAGGCATTCTTTTCTGAGGTTTCTTTTTAAAAGGTACACCATACAGAAATTAGCAGATGAGTTTCCTTCAATGATAAAAGTCGGCCCACTAGTAGCATGACCTTTTTTATTGCAGCATGCATTGAGAGAGTCTCAGGTTCTTTTTTCTGGTATTGATAAACGAAATACCCATTTTGGAAGCATCTCCATCAGACCCTGTCATTAAAAGAGTGCAGCTGGCTGTAAAGCCTTACATGGTCTCACATTCAAGTCAAGTCATTCAATCTCTGATTAAGTACACCCAAAGACTGGCAGAGGTAATGCAACATGGAGAAGGGCTCACTCCAGCATTATCTGTAATGGGGCAGAAGGGTTGCCTATTACCATACATTCTGTACAACTTTGTGCACTTCAGCATCCACAGAATATTCCTCCACAGCCTCTAGACAACAGACTGTACTCAGATCCAAGAAGGCAGATGCAGTCCAGAGAAGTCTTCTGATGAAGATTTTCTTCACTGGGCAAAGCTGTTCAAAAGTGAGCAGGAGGACATACTGGAGAAATCTGCAGAAGCCAGGGACTGATGGCATCTGGTAAAACTACAAGGGTCACATTCTTTAGATGTAGAAGGGTGCTTGGGGCGGCATTTCAGGGGAAGCAAAACCAACCTTTTTAGGAAAGGGATGTGGCTGGAGATTTCCTGCTCAAGAAAAAGCCTGATCTCATCAGAGTGCTGCACAACTCGCCCCCGACTAAGTCATGACTATGCAATAGAGCATCCAGTGGAAGGTCAGCTAAACACATTTGCAATGGAAAGGGAGAGGTTAGTATCAGATCAGTGGGTACAGAGGATAATCATGGAGGGTTATCAAATAATTATTCTGTCTCCTACTCCAGATTCTATTTTGCATGACCTATTGACCAGCAAACCAAATAAAGAGACAGGCTTTACAAGAAGGTATCAAGAATAGTTTCTAAAGAAGGCAATCATTTTGGTACCATAGCAGTGGGGGGTGCAGGGGGGAATTTATTAGATTATTTTTTATACTTTTGGTAAAAAGTTCTTCAGGGGAATACAGACCAGTTTTGGATCAAAAGATGTCAACTTGCACATTCCACATGTAAGATTCAAAATGATGGCATTACAGGAATTTCTTCCGTTCATCAACGAGGGCAATGTCCTGCCATTTCTCGTCCTTCTCTAGATGCATATCTACATATCTAAATCCATACAGGATGGCAAAGGTATGTGTAGCTGACCAGTATTTCCAATTTCAGGTACTTCCTTTTCTCTTCCCTCAGAGTATTCACAACCTTATGTGTCTCCTCTGATTGATGTCAATTATAATAAGGGAACTAAATTGTTTCCTTATCTGGATGACTGTCTTATTTGTTGTTGTTCTTTTCCTAATGCTCTACAGCAGATAGAAAAGTGTACAATCATGTGCAGTTTCACGAATTTTTACTAAACAACAAGAAATCTCACCTAACGCCGACCCATGATTTGCACTTCATTGGAGCACTCTTTAGAACATAGATAGGCCAAGCGTTCATACCAATGGACTGGAAAGGAAACTGAACACTGAAATCTTGAACCTGTGCACTTCTAAGAGTTCTACAGTGAGCCATTTATTGAGAGGGCAGGGCCTAATCATTTTAGCGTTGACAGTTCACCTTGAGTGTGATTGCACATGTAACACTTGTCAAACCATACATTGTTCATTGGGACACGATCTTGCAGGACATCGAATAAGAGGTGTCATGCACATCCTTGGTTTAGAGAAGTTTGATCTGGTGGCAGAGGGAAGAGAATTTAGCCAAGGGTCTTCCTTACCAGACTTTTCCCACAAGAGTGTTAACTATAGATATCAGCAAGTTGCAGTGGGGTGCCACTCTAGACAATTCCTCAGTTCTGGGCAAATGGACAACGCAAGAGTCAGAAAATTCATTCTATTGGAGGGAACTCGCAGCAGTTAACTTAGTGGTTTCTCAGCTAGCGCTGTAAAACCTGACAAATTGGAGTACACTGCAGAAATGCAGACAAAAAGTCATCAAAAACAAGTAAAAAGTCTATCTTGAGTCCAGCAATAACCATTATTCTTCAGAAAGTGTCCCAATTTCACAATTGTCAATGTTGACAGAGGAACTACCAAGGAAATTTAGCAGCCAAAATGTTTTTCTTTCTCAAGGACTTTATCAAGGTTGTTGATGCTCGAAGGGTTAGTTGCCAGTAGCGGAGGTCAACAGGTGAGTGAGTGTTCTTTTAGATTGTATCTTCGATAATTTTTTAGTCAAATCAGGTAAGGTAAGTAATATATGAGACTAGATTTGAGATAAGTGCCCTCGTAGAAGTTGAAGGCACCACAGTATGTAGAAAACATTGCGATTCAAGAGTGCGACGTTTTGTGAATTTTACTAAGAAAATGGTGTACGCTGGACTCATGGTGTTTACTAGCTTATCATGGCTGTATATGTGAAATTTCTAAAACTTATGTCTATTCTACATTACCTTTGGACTTCTGCTTCCTATCTGCGGTGGTTTACGCTCTCAACTTCAACTTCTACAAGAGCATTCATCTCACATTCAGTCTCACATACTACTTACCTTACGGGATTTGACAAAAAAATGTTGAAAAGAGAAACCAAAAGAACAATGAACTACCCGTTGACATGCCATTACTAGCATTTAACCTTTTGAGTGCCTGGAGCAGGCATCTCCATCGAGTAGCTGGTGAGCTACTGGTAGCTCTAGAGGTACCAACAAGTAGCTCTCTTGTGGAGAACCTAGCCTACTAGAAACTTTTGATTGGTTAGAATAATATATGTACATCCAAACCGAAAGCATGTATTCAATATGTAAATGTGTTTATTTTCATAACTCGTAAAATATTGTTTGTCAAAAATGGCTGAATTTCCCAAAAATATTTGAAGCTGATATTTGAGTAATAAATATTTGCAGTGTTGGGAAGACTTATTACAAATATTATTACCTTGACGCTATGTCTGTTATGGATTACTCACTTAGAGGCATTCTTAATTGGCAAAGCCATTATTATATTACCGCTCGCAATCATGGCCTAGAAAACAGAGGTAACTCCTTGTAATCTTGCATCTGGTGTCCATTAATGTAATCTTGTCTGATGTGGTAAGTATTACAATACTAATAATATTAGTAGCTCACACTGATTTTCGTGGAACAGATGTAGCTCTTATTACAGCAAAAATTGTAGACCGTGGTCTGCAGCCTTGATAAAGACAAAGAGGACAAAACATGTCAGCTGCTATATTTCCTTGTTTGTTCATCTGTCAACATCGAGAAGTGTGAACCTTGACAACATTTAAAAAATAAATGACTGTTACTACTGGACTCAAGATACACTTTTTCCTGTTTTTTGATGACTTCTTGAACAAAATTCTGGTGTCTGCTCAAATCTGTTTGTATTAAGTTGTATTGGGTCACCAATCATGGTCTGGCCCACACATTGCACCTTAGGTGGCAGGGTATTGGGGATTGTTAGGGCACCACAACTTTGAATGCATGATACTAATTGTCTATCAATATTTCTATAAAATATATGATGATGTTCAACTCTCAATAGTCACTGCTATCATTGTAAATGCTTGTAAAACCTGTTAAGAATGTGGACCTCCTAGCATTATATTAAGCTGGGCTTGACTACATCTATACTGGGGCCCCAGTGGGCTTCTGTAATAGCTTTCAGACGCCAATAGTTGGTGGAAATTGAGGCTTTAGAAACTAGACTTAAAAGGAGTTTTTTTTTCTTAAAAAGACCTATTATGCATTGATAGCCCAAATGCTTCATGGTTTACCCTTGGTCTTTCAGGCTCTGCAAATACTGACTTTTCAATCTTTGGATAAGGTTTAGTTTACATCTTTTACATTATAGAAGAAGTGTTTTTGTTGACCATTTCTTCAGCGAGAAAGGTGGGTAAATGGGTTCTCTGTTGATTCAGAAACTTTTTAAAGGATTTTTTCAGATAAGATGGTACTGTGACCTGTTGTTGTTCTAGGCATGTGGTGCTTCCGGTGTTGGTTCTGGCTTTGGATACCAGGGAAGAGAACTTTTTGTATTTATTAGACGTCAAAAGAGCACTTATGATTTATCTCTCAAGAATAGAGACGTCCAGGAAGGTTAATGCTTTGTTTGTAAAGCTTGGTTTGGCCGGACAAGGATTAAAGTCTTCTAATTCTACTCTGAGTAGGGCATTAAGCAGACAGTGTTATCGGCCTATGAGTCACAAGGTAGATCTTTGGTTGATCAGGTGGAAGGCAGGTGTATGAAGGGAAAGGAATGGCTGTGTTTTGGTCATCTTTAAGGGTGCATCAAGTGAAGAAAATTGCAATGCTAAAACGTGGGCATCTACTCATACCTTTATGGGCCACTAACGGTTACAGTTGGGGAGAAAGGCTTCAATCTCTTTTGCATCAGCACTGCTAAGTTCAGTAACAGATGGGTAATATGCAAAGTCAACATATTGATTGATGATTTATAAAGATGTTTAATTACAGAACACTACTGGGTGTTTTCTGCACTTGTTTGATGTCTTTGTCATGAAGCTAATGTATGCTTTGTTATGAGCTCATCGTGTTCTGACCTGGGTGAGGAAGACGGACAATGAGGTAAAGCCCCTGTTACTTACTGGTAATCTTCATTACTCCGAGTCCAGATCTTCCTTGCCACAGTCAAGGTTTCCCATCCCTCCCATCTCTGAGAAATTTTTGGCCTGAGACACTTTTGGATGAGGCTTGGTAATTCAGGAAGTAGGGATGAGCTGACTTCCTTTTTATGCAGATTATAGGAGGAAGGGGAAGTTGGCCAAATTGGAAGGAAGGGAAGCTAGTGTGTGCATTTATTTTTTGCTTAGATATGTTCTGTTAAAAGGGTCGTTCACTCATCTTGTTATGACTGTGTGTGTGTGTGTGTGTGTGTGTGTGTGTGTGTGTGGCGAGGAAGACCTGAACTAGGCATAATGAAGACTAACGTTAAGCAACCAGGGCATTACTCAGGCCTAGTATGGCTGCGGAAGGACTGCTGCTGATTGAGCAGGCACTGTAAGGTAGACTTAGCTATTTGCTAAGGGTCGCACAAGGCTTGGATTTTTAAAAAAATACTGAACTACAGTAGCAAAAGTAAGCATGAAATAGCCAATCTGACTGGATGTTTTGTCATTCGCCATCTGATCATCACTCGCTTCTTCCTCCCATCTGCGTGGACAAGTTACACTTTCATGAGTAATGGCAGACAAGTGTTTTGTTTACCTGGCAGCAGTGATTGTACTTCAGGTGCATCCAATTTTACATCTGCTATCCTGCATTTCTTCAGCTGATCATCCCTCTCATAGGCTTACTTGAGCCAATTAAGAGCTCACAGAGCAAACGTTTAAGTGAATTTTAAAATCTCCATGAGGCAAGAAGGAAGTCATTTAAACACAATCGGTTATAAGTGGACATAGAGCACCCTGCCCTCCGGTGTATCTGAAAAATGAATTCAAGAAGTGGAGAATGATTATTGCAGGTGCATTGATTTGTGGAAACCAGGTTGACCCAGAGTTGGAAGGCCCAGTACAAAGTGCGACAATCTGTCTCTACCTGTGAAGGGTGCCGTAAGCTGGTGTGCCTTAAACCAAGCCCAGTATGATTGACGGTACCTGCGTCATTGTGAGTGGCGTTTCCCAGAAGGGAAGTGACTCGTGATAGAGTATGTAAGATTTGGAAGCTTTAGTTCTCCATCCAGCCTCAGAGACGGTAGTAATAAGGCTCTTCCAAGATGCAGCCTGCAGGGCCACTGTACTCGGGCCTTGATGTCACTCATTCTGACATACAGGATATGGAGTAGAAGATTTCACTTTGGGGAGGACCCTAATAGCCACAGGTCTCTTCCTGGAGGACGATCGGGCCATGTGGTCCCAAGGGCTTAGAAGTACTGGCTCTAGGCCTGGTCCAAGGCACTGGGGAGTAGATTTCTCTGGGCCATCTGTATCAGGGCCCATAGGATGGGAAGTGGCCAGATGATACCAAGACACTCTGCGTTTTGAATAGTTAAAAGTGGGCGATGCACTGTGAGTCTTACTGTATGTAGGGCTACCACCTCTAACCCAAACACTGAAATCTGCACACAGTGACACCCCAAGTACTTATTTCGAGAGTTAAATCCTATCCATAGATTTCTGTTTGGTTCTAGCATGCACTTACCTTAGAGGAGAACACCTCACGCACAACTTCATGTTTTTTACAGTCATGATGCATAGCTCCAGAGGCTCAATAACAAGTGTGTGTTCGTTCAGACAACCCCCTAACCAACTAGAGCTATCCGTCATTCGCAATATATTTTGGTCTTGTTATCCACCACTCTTCAGTCGTGATCATCTAAGAGGGAAACAATGATACCGGTGCAACCAAAAGTCATTCCATGAAATACGTAGTCCTACAGGTTCTTTGACAGAGGTCCCTAAAATGCAGTCTTTGGTCCTTCACCCTGGAGGCCACCTGTGGCAAGAGTAGTACCCTATACAATTACAATAAACAAGTGTAACTTGATTTGGCCTAAAAAGTGTTCATCTCTCTCTCATGGTCTAGAGATATCCACTCAAGGAAATGTGCAACAATCACCAAAGGATCTACTCTTTTCTTCAGTCAGGCGCACTATATACAATACTTTATGGGGCAGATCTACTTACAGTTTGCCCCGGATCTGCATCACAAAAGTGGTGCATACGAGAACAAACTACTGATTTTGAGAAAGTAGCCGAAAAGTAATGAAAAGTAGCGATAGCGCCTCTTTAAGTTGCTTTGCATCAAGGGGGAGTACTGTGGGTGGTACATGCATGTTCCCATGTAACCAATGCAAAAAAACAGTTGATGGACAGAATGCAGAACAATGTCATACATTCACCCCAGTACAGAGATCTGGGCCTAAATTGCTTTGTTCCCATGTAACCACCATTGATCTCTGAAGCGAAACCATATCTACTCACATATAGAGATGGGTACTTATGCCAAAAAATACGCCACTTTGAGGCTGGCGCTAACTTGAAGGCCTGTTTTTATTTCTCCAAACCTTTCCAATTTGATGTGTGTTGCACTGTATAGCAAACATACAAAGTGGGAAAGGTGTCTAAGATGTCTAAGAATAGTATTTTGTACTGAAAGGAATCCTTCCAGTACAAAACTAATGCATAACATCACACACTATAGTGCAAGGGTGTGTGTTGGTGCAATACTACCTACAGTGCACCAGTGCAGGAGGGAAGAAAAACAGCAAGATCTCTAGCAGACAGAGGACCTTTCTGCTCTCTCCCTCTCTGGTTGCTGCACTGAGTTGCATGAAAAGTTAGTAAATCTGCCCCTGTATGTATTGTGTAGGCCCAGATTGTCAACAAATCTTTACTGTGCACTCACACTTTCTGGTGCTTTCGAGCGGACTTGATGGTAGAGTCCTACAAATAGGTGAACGATTGGAAAAGTGGAGAGTGGGGTCTTCTGGGGTGGGGCGTAGGAGTGCAGTGAAGTGGGGAAAAGGGAGGACGTAGCTTATGTTAGATAGAAGGCAATGTGTGAGGATAGAGGGTTTTTTATTAAACCAGGAGGCTCTTCAGCTTCCCCAAAAAAGCATCATGTCTTCGTTTAAGAGGCAGTGAGTGAGGCAGATTTTATACATAAAGTTGGACTGACCAATTTGGAATAATATGGTGAAGGAGGAGGCTGTTCTGGGTGAAGAAGCTAGCGCCAGAATCTCGAATTTATTGGTTTATTGGAAGAGAAAGATACAAATGGTGGTTTCATGGCCCCAGTTCATAATATTTTTCACTACTGATTGACTACTAATCTCCGGACAAGCGGGCGTTTGTTGCACACTAACAGTATGTGCAGTGCTTAATTTGTAAAAGGATAAGTGCCGGGGCTCTCGTCGAGAGGTCACTGCAGCTTGCTCCTCACATAACCCATGCCAGCGCTGCCAATGACAGTACATACACAGCTACTAACCTGCAGACTCCTACAAGTGTGACAAGTAAGACTAACACACACCCCCAAAGCCAGAAGAATAACTTGGGAGGCAGTTATTAGTCATTATTAATGCAAATTGAATAAATAACCCTCTGTTGTTGTGTTCATACCTAAATTTGCAGGACAACGTCACCATGTGGCAGACTGTCATAGCCCCGGAGCTGACAATAAGGTGCCGGTGCTGAGCACCGGAAAGCACCGGCTCAAATTAAGCACTGAGTATGTGTTAGGTGGCAGGATCGGACTGGGACGGGGAATCGACCTGGGCACAAAATAACAGTGTTCCTCGTTAGCAATTTAAGTAGCTGAAAAGTGGCTCATGTTTGCAAATTAGGAAAGACAACCGGTATGAGTGCTGTGCGAGGTATGGCAGGCTGCACGGATTGGAGCATATGCAGGTAATGTCTTAATATCAGGGAAATCAACAGTAAAACCCAGCCCAGCAGACTATAATGTAGGCTCACAAACCGCCCCCAAAATGGGCCAGAAGCATAGCTGTCAGTCCAGCCTGATGGGCACTGCCCGAGTGCCCTGCATGCCATGCCGGCACTGATAGCTGGAAAGCATTAGGGAGCCGCGGTGAGACTACATGCCAATATGCTGATGGAAAGGCATCACGGCCTTAGCTTATCCCATGTAATCCCATTTTCACCTCCTTATCGTGTAGCTGTCATGTTGAGGAGGTGCTGAAATCTGTAAAGTGTCAATGTATTCAACTGACTGAAACAACAAACAAACAAGCAAACACACAACAACGCCTGGGGCCAGCAGCATTACAGCAGACTGGGCGATGCACGCACTAGATGTGTGTATGTATACCTACAGTGTTTGTCAACACCACAGTGCATCTCCTTTGACCTGGTATGATGCCGCATCTAACGCATTGTGGTCTCTTCAGCTATCAGGCTGGACGCCCGGAAGTGGGTAGTTACAGGGGCCACAGAACTCTCTAAACAAGAGTGGAATCAGGACCCCGACCAATCCGAAATAAAGGTATTCTGCTCTCAAAAGGAAGGGAAGGGGCACTTCAGCTTTTCTGATTCTCTGACCAGACGTGGTTGAGCAGATTAACCCCTTGCATGCCCGCCCCTTTCCCCGCCCAGTGCCGCGCCTTCCATTAGCGGGCGGAGTTCATGACGAGCTGGACTCGTCATGGGCACAGCGCCACCGCAGCCCATGACGAGTCCAGCTCGTCATGGGCACTGAAGGGGTTAAGACATACCTCAGAAAAAGGTGTCTGGGGTGTGGCACTGTACAGTGTATCACAGCAATCAATAATGTATAACTATCCTGCCACGGGTTAGTTGTGTAAACACAGGGGGCCTCATTTACAATATTCTGATGCACGGCAGTGCCGTCAGCCTTCCTGCTGCGCGGCCGCGCGCCAACAGGAAAGGGCAGGAATGCGCCGTATCCACGAGATACGGTGCATTCCTGTCCTTTTCCCCTGGGCTGGCGCATGATGGGCTGCCATGCGCCAGCACTGGTACCCTTCATCATGGTGCAGGGGTGTCTGCATTGTAGGGGTGTTTGTTTTTTGTTCAGGAAGAGACACCTTCCTGCACAAAAACAATCACGAGAGGTGTTTTCCTCTTTCTATGTGTCCTGAAATATGCAGCACATATAGAAAAGGGAAAAACGGGGAGAAATAAAAGTATTTCTCCTAGTTGCGCCTCCCTTACGCATCTCCTAGGGAGGTTTAGGACCCTGGTGCATTCCCAGGTGTACAAAACCTTGTAAACCTGGGAAAGCATCAGGTTCCATGGATGTTGCATTGGAACACCTACGGCAACACCCATGGAACGCTCCTTTACGGAGAGTATTGCGTGAAAGGGTCCTATAGTTACAAGGCCATGAAAAGCCATGCACGGTGGATTTACTGGCCTTATAAATATGGGCAGGCACACTGCGCCGCCGGTGACTCCAAAAAAGTGACGCACCGGCGGCGCCATGGGCTTGTAAATAAACTCCAACGCTTTTAATAGATCCCACAGAGTGTATATAGCTATGCCCATGGACAAAAGCAAAGCAGATGTAAAGCACACCTCAGCTCTAAAACCAGGGCCACTGTTCCAACAGTTCTCATTGAAAATCTCTACTGTTCGCAAAGCTCAGATCATAGATAAAACGGCGAGAACAAAGGTCAATGTCATCAGTACGAACAGAGTGTCAGAAGACTTGCAAACAGCTACGGAAATGGGCATCGGTTAAGGGTTTCCAGGGGCAGCAGTTCCTACTCCCTGTGACCAGTTGCTACCCTTATGATGGGGCTTGCAACCCCTGGTCAACAATGAAGCCAGGGCCGGACTGGTCGTAGCAGGCACCGGGCATTTTCCAGGGAGGCTGGAAGGGTGGGGGCCGAATTTGCAGCCTGGGGGCTGTTGTTGTGACTGGGGGCCGGTTTTGCAATGGTGCTGCAATATCGGCCCCCCATAACAAAAGGAGCGTGGGGGGGGATGTCTGTCTAAATAGGGCTGCCTTAGTTCCCCGTCCGACCCTGAATGAAGCCTTAGATCAGAGGAGTGGTCTGGCCATGGAAAGATTCACACGACCAGGTATGCAGACTGAGATTTCCTACCGTCACAGTCCTTATGCAGAACAGTGGAGCAGGCTCATTTGAGAAGAGGCGCTCTATCGAGACCAGAAGCCATGAGCAACCACTGTGCAGGGAAGCACCCAGTGTGTAGGCAGATAAAGTGCTGAAATGACTCCACCTTCGCACTGATTAAAAGTACAATTTCTGTGCGCGATGCACCGTGTGAAAGCATGGTTGTCCCAAGCGAACAAAGGTACCAGAGTAGCAAACGGGACATTATGCAGTAAATATTCACATCTCAGACCTCAGGTTTGCATTGGGGCAGCATGAACGAATGCATTCACTTGTGCAAATGGTATTTTCATGAGAAAACTCAATGTCCTTTAATCATTCATACATTTTGTCAGATGATGGACAGACCCTCAATTGTTTAGCTCAAGATCACACGGTTTGGTAACATTTGAAGCTGTGTTTGAAAACGAAATGCCCAGATTTACCTACAGACAATGGAGTGAAAGCCTAAAGTGCTGCATTGTGCAAAGTGCAAAAAGAACTATTGATGGACAGAATGCAGAACAATGTCATACATTCACCCCAGTACAGAGATCTGGGCCTAAATCCATCGTTTTTTTGCTCACCATGCCATTCCAGTTTGGACCCAGCCATATGCAAATCAGTCTTGACCCTGTGCCCAATGGGAACAGTCCAGCCCGAACTGCCTGGCCAGGTCCTGCCTGGACTGGAAACAAGCATCCTAGGACCGGTTTCGGGGTTTCACCCCTCTTCAGCCAGGATAGCTTGATTCCAGTGGCATGGAGAGCACGGGACTCATGTCTGAGCATACCCGTCCCACTCGGGTGACAAATGCAAAAAGAACCATTGATGGACAGAATGCAGAACAATGTCATACATTCACCCCAGTACAGCAAATCTGGTGTCCAGGAATGCGTTTGCACTCTTGACGACCTTCCTGAATGGACTTTGATCTAGTTACCCTGGACCTCCTTTTCCTTAGAAATTCAAAAGCTGAGGTCCCAGATAATCAGTGGTGGGTAGATGAAAACTCAAGTAGTTGATAGGTTGTGTAGAAAACCCTCCTCTTTCCACCTGCAATCTACTTTAGGTTCTAGCTACACCCTATGGCACGTCCCCTTTCGGAGCATTTTCCAGCGTGATCAACTATGAACAAATGTGAAGATCCAGGATCACATCTGCAATTGCTTCGTGTAGTTTAAAAAAGTTTCGGAGGAGTAAAGACAAATTCGGGAAGTGGGGCCGAACAATGAGCGGCTGGAAGCAAAGCAATCTCACATCTCGTTCTTGGTTGCCTTTTGATTATTTTTATCTGGAGCATCATTATTCAGACCCTGCACGCAGCAACAAGAGGAAGGTGATTGATGGGGAACTTCCCCAGCATGGACAACATGTCTTTCTACCCTCTGCTACCACCCACAAACTCCCCTACATTACCATGGAAAATCAGCATCCAACACTCTAGTCCCACCAAAATGGATAGTCCACAGAGTCCACAGGAGCTTGCAGAGCCCAGGCTGGAACAAATTTGGGAGTGACAGAGCCACACTTATATTGCAGCTGGGTGTTCGCTGTGGCAAGGGCTGAAAGGATGGTGGATGGCAGTGAGGATACTGTAACACTAGTGGGTGAACTGGAGCCCGTAAAAAATCTAGCCACAAACCTTATCACAAATTGTGACAAAGGGGCCTCAGAATTAGGAGGCCTCCAGCTCGGCAAATCCTCTGTGGGTGTTTAACTTTAACCCTGCACTGTAGTCCCTAACAAGACATGCTAAGGCCACATCAGCTTGGATCACAATTCCAGATTGAGTTAGTTGGAGCTCTGGCCCTTGACTCTTTCTCCATCACTTCATAAATACTGCAGCAGCTTTGGTAGTGCCATGACCCAGAACAGGAAAGGGAGGGCACAGTTCTCAGCCACTTCTCTTTGCTCCCTCCATTCTAACCCCTACCCCCCTGCCCCCTAAATACCATTGATTTTCTTCTGTTCAGAAGAGAAAGGTCTGTGATATGTCAGGCTTTACATGATATTAAAAACAACTTAGCGATTCTCTCTGTATAATGTTATCATGAGCAAAGTTGGTAGGTCCATTGATATTTGGAACAAGTACACCGATAAATGTATGTTAATGTATTTATCACTACAGTAGTCGTTTAGGAGTGTTCTCACTGTGAGGATTATGAGTGGTTAGAACATGCCCTGGTTCTAGATCCCCTGCCTAAGAGAAGATCAGCCCTTTGTGTCTAGGCAGTGCATCCCTCTCTAAGCAGCAGACTGAAAAGTCTCTCGCACTGGAAGGGGAAGTACATGCCCTAAGAGGTGTGACGCTGCGCTGATCCTATGATGGTTGTTGCTGGACATGTTGTAGTAGTAACCTGGGCACAAGATGACGGTGCAGAGAGAGCGAAAGAGAAAACATGTCCAGTTATGTTATTAGGGGTTGAAGGTCAGGTGCTATTACTTTCTAATACTTCCAGTGGTGTCGTCAAAGTCAATGACATCACTTCCTGTGATACCATCCAGAGCGAAGATCTCTTGATGTCCCTTCCACCACCGTGGGCATTTTGATAAATTGAGGCCTGTGGTTACCGTTCTTAAATCATTTCAAATACTCACACTTTTCATTAAAGAGATGGGCCGTAGCCTTGCTATTTGCAGATGCAGAACTCAGTTGGTATTTGAGTACCTCTCTACTAGGTGAGGGGCGAGGCAGCAGGGCATGCAAGTATAACTTCTGCAAGAGTCTAGCTTACTCTCAGGCATGTTGACCTAGTACAGTCCTGTAACAAGGGCTGCCACATGTCCACGTTCAGAAAAATGTCCATCATGTGTTCACCAAGTAGAAAGCTGGCCTACGTTTGATGTCTTATCACAGTAAATGGAGTTCTACAAATAATAAATGCGAGAGAAAACCATCCAGGGCAAGTGTATTTGGTATGCTGTGCCCACCCATCACTAGTCTTCCTAACACCTATGGGTCTACCCAAGCTAAAGTACACTGACCATAGGGCAAGAGCGCTGTGACAGCCAGCTTTCTACCTCCTGTAACTCCATAATACCTTGTCCGATTTTAGGAGGACACTTTAGACTCACAGGAATCGATCACAAAACATTTTTGTTATTGGTGGTAAGGCAGGCAGTGTTTGTCCCAAGCACCTTTTTTGTCACCTTTTTATAGAAGCCGCTTTTTGGACGCGGTAACATGTGATAAGGTTATTTGTGCTTATTTGCTGTGCTTCATTTTGTTTTGGTAGTATAGCGTGTTTTTTGTGCTGTATTTTTGCATTGTATTTTTGTTACCTAACTGCTATTGTGGCGTTGAGTCGTGTTACATTTTTGTGCAGTATGTTATGTCCTGCTCTATAATTACTGCAGAAATGTTAACAAATGCTGCTATATCATCAGCCATAAGAAGTACCTTCTGTGAAAGTTCCACTGACCACTGTCTGCTATGATGAGCTACAGTCGCTCCAACATTTCAACTATCAAAGAGACCTCTCAGCCCAAAATAAGACATTAACCATGTCTTAAATTATCACTTTGTGTGCTCACATAGTTGATATGCCCATACAGTTTGGTGCATTATTGATACGCCCATACGGTGGGTGCATTATCGATATGCCCATAGGGGCAGCATATTATTGATATGCCCATAGGGTGAGCGCATTATTGATATGCCCAAAAGGTTGGCGCATTAGTGATATGCCCATAGAGTGGGCACATTATTGATACACCCATAGGGCTGCATTATTTATTCATACCCATACGGTGGGTGCATTAATGATACAACCACAGGGTGGGCGCATTATTGATACTCTAATAGGGTGACACAATATTGATACACCCACAGGGTGGGTGCTTTATTGATACACCCATAGGGTTGCATTATTGATAGGCCCATACAGTGGGTGCATTATTGATACACCCACAGCTTGGGCGCATTATTGATAAAAAAAACTGATTATCTACGGGTCTAACAGGCTTAAACTAGCACTAAAGACATAAGGCACTGCGCCCATCACTCGAACACTATAACGCTTTACATTTGGTGGATTTTAGTAGATCCTATATCTGAATAACACCTAAAAACATCCCGGAGCTCCTCCCTCACTGTGAGGGGGTTGTAGCCCTTGGCTGCACTAGGGGTTGCAGCCAATAGGAGAAATCCCAAATGATGAAGCATGCCACCTTGGTGGGTGATGGGATTCAGTCCTTATTTAAGGATTCCCCCAATGTATGACTGAGAGCCCTTGCTTGTGCCTTATGTCTTTAGTGCTTGTTTAAGCCTGTTGGACCCGCGGAGAATCAGGTGTTTTGTAATAGTTGTATTGGGGAATTTATCCGCGCAGGTCTCAAAAAACGTCCCTTGGACCCTCTATCATCAGGAACCGCCCTAAACTGGCTAAAAAACTTCCTTAGCCATAGAAAGCAAGTCATCTTATTGGGAAACTATCGGTCAGGCGAGAAGGCACTAAACATAGGGGTGCCACAGGGCTCTAGCCTAAGCCCAATTCTTTTTAACTTATATATGACCCCCCTGATAGAACTCATCAGCTCCTTCAACATCAGCACAATTTCTTATGCTGATGACACGCAGCTCATCCTGGTCCAAGACAACACTACCTCAGCTGAAGAAAATCTGAAAGCCTGTCTTACCGCCACTTTTGAATGGATGAGAACCCACCACCTCAAGTGTAACTCAGGAAAAACGGAAATCCTCCCTTTCGGTCAAGATAATTTCTTCTGCCCGAAACAGTGGTGGCCCCAAGATGCTGAGGTCCCGCCAAACACAATCAAATCAGCCCGCAACCTCGGGATTAGGTTTGATGAAGCCCTCTCTTTCAAGCAACAAGCAGGTACCGTGGCAGGGTCCTGCTTTAACATCATCAAGGGCTTAAGAAGGTTCTTCGACCTCCTTCCCCTGACGGCCAGGAAGACAATCGCTGTGGCCCTCATCACATCCCGCCTGGATTACTGCAATAGCATCTATGCAGGTTCCAATAAAAGCGTCCTGCACAAACTGCAGATGGTGCAGAATACCGCAGCCCGCCTAGTACTAAGGCTACCCAGGAGGTCATCTGCCTCAGCAGCACTTAGAACCCTACACTGGCTGCCTATTCATAAGAGAGTACTATTTAAAATCCTGCTCATCACCTTCAGAGCCTACCACCAGTCGGGTCCCTCCTACCTGTCCCAAAGGTTTGGAAAATACACCCCCTCTCGATCACTCAGGTCTTCCAACCTGAACCTACTGGTGATCCCTAGATTCAGGCTCGCAACCAAAGGTGGCAAATCGCTAGGTTTTCTGGGAGCTAGAGCCTGGAACAAACTCCCCTCCCAGATGCGTCAGATCCCCTCTGAAATCCTATTTCGCAAGGCCCTCAAAACCTGGATTTTTAATGCGCCTGACACGTTAGTCCTAAAACTAATCTAACCTAACTCTCCTTAGTTCTTTCTGTCAGCACTTTCCCTTTCTTTTTCCAATGACACTCTCACCACTAGCGCCAAGATGCTCCTTGGAGTGTAAGCCGCGCTTTACAAAAACTACATCATATCATATCATATCTATCCTCCGTTATGTATTTTTGCATTATTGATACACCCATAGGGTGGGACTATTATTGATACGCCCATTGGGTGGGAGTATTATTAATACTCCGATAGGGTGGATGCATTATTGATGCGCCCATGGGGTGGGAGCATTATTGATACGCCCATTGGGTGGGAGTATTATTAATACTCCGATAGGGTGGATGCATTATTGATGCGCCCATGGGGTGGGAGCATTATTGATACACACATAGGGTGGGTGCAGTTTATCTGAACTTGTTTGCTCTCTCCTTTCCATATCTCTGTTACCCCCTCCCACATCTGACACCTTCAGCACTTTGGAGGGGGCTGCCTCGGCCTAAGCTCTATGCAAATTAACACAAATATCATAGAAATGAAAAAAAAGAAAATGAAAGCAAAATGTTCTATAAAATGGGACTTAGTGGGATAATTATCTCCTGGTACGCCGTGCACGGTTCCCAGTCCAGCGATCTTAATGAGGAGACGACTTTTCTGACTGGTTTCTTTAATTCCGTTCCCCTCACTCCGAAAATACCACCGGGGTGATCATCGTTTGCCTGCAAACAAACCATAAAGCAACAGAATGCACAAACACGAGTACTTGCTCCAGGGCCGTGTCAATACTATGAGCCAAGGGGGAGCCATAGCTCTCCAGAAGCGGCCTCGCCCACCCCCGCTCCGTCTGACTGGAGAGTGCAAAGAACACGGTAAGCGCAGCCCAGGGAGACGCAAGTACCCGCACATCATTTGAGACCATTTCCAGAGAAAATCTTACTCGATGCACGAGAACATAGAATCCAGACCTTTTCACTTTAATCCGTTGATAATGAAAAAGAGATAGACTGATCATTCAAAAAAACAAGCAACATCACACATATCTTTGTGAAAATGAACTAATATCTGTAATCTTAGAACTAAATCACAGTTTATTTGTAGGCAACCTCGTGAGAGCTATCCTCTGCTGGAGCCAAAGCGAGGCAAACAGGCCGCCTTGAAAGGCGTTGACCCACCACATTATCGTGACTTCTCGTCTCTTGGGCAGCAGGATGTCACGAAAAATCCATCTGTCACTTTGATGGTTTGAATAGCTTCAACATGGCGACTTTAGGCTTTCGGAAGTCATGCCCTCAGCAGTACAATATATTTCTGACATGGACATCACAGATATAACTGGAAATCAATAAAACACAGAGAAGCAATGCACGTGCAAGCCCCAGGGTCGTTTGGGGGACGTGCGTCAAGCACATTCTGTCACTGAAATGTGGCCTCGCTGCACACACAGACTTGTCACGCCACGTTGGCTTTCATTTTTACGAGGGCCCGAGCTAAAATTTGCTTAGTTTAATTAAAATATGTTTAGCCTAACTGTCATCAGATTTGGATTATCCAGTTCCTGATGTTCCATTTTTTGGGCCAAACGATTGTTCCGTGAAATATCAAGAAACAACAATAACCTTTCGCAAATAGTCTGTGTTTCTCAGTAAAATGCTAAATTTCCAGCAGCACTTAGGGTTGAAAGCTGCAGGCAGGGAAAGGAGGGCGGATCCTCCAGCTCGTGCAGTGGATGGATGCCCCGTCCTTCGCCCCCCACCCCCTCCCAAGGTCATTACGAATCCGCGTGGTAATCTGATTAAGCGACATTCAACTTAATCTTCACCACATTTTGCATGAAGACCCTATATGTGCTAAGACACTTGTCCTTTACATCCAGGACTGAACTACCACACGCCGTTTCCTCAACTCAAACTACCACAGAGGGAGGATAGGAAAGGAGAGAAAAAAACATGGCTGCCCCCTCATATTTAAGGCACACCATTCCTTTGACACTTTCAGGGACATATTTATGACCCAAGTTGCTTTCCACTTGCACCACGCAACGTGGTAAATGCGCAACACAACTGGAAATTCGAGATTCATAAAGCCACGCAAGGCCACTGTGAGTGGCCCTGAGTGGCTTCATAGATCTTGAGTAAAGCAACGCAGAGCAAATTGATTTGTTGCCTTACTCTGCACCAGGGGCATAACACAGGCCCCCATATTCCCTGCGGTGCGGGGGGCGCCCAAACTGCTGGACCCCTCAGTAGAGTACTCAGGTCTGAGCGCTCCAGATTAAATCCGGAGCGGGGGTCTCTCCATGCACACTTTCATTACGCCACTGCTCTGCACTATGGAGGCGTTCCATGGGCGTTGCATGGGTGTTCCTCGCAACTCTCATGGTTTTTGATGCACTCCCAGGTTTACCAGAATGGGTAAACCTAGGAATGCGCTAAAAAGATCAAACTTCCCAGGAGAGGGGTAATGAGGAGAAACATCTTTATTTATCCTCGTTACTTCCACTTGGTGTGCCGTATTGTGCAGCACTCATAGACAGAGGAATATGCCTCTCATCATTGTTTTTGTGCAGGAAGGCGCTCCTTCTTGCACAAGACCAATTCTCCTTACAACGCAGGCACCCTTGCACCATGGTCCAACAGTGCATGCATTGGTGCTAGGCAGTCAGAACGTCTACAATGCAGGGGAAAAGGTACAATAATCAGTATTCTTTTAAAATATGTCGAATTCCTATCACGCAGCCCACGTCTAGTTCTGTCTTGTCCCAGCCCTTACATTTTTAGGTCACTGTCTCAACACAGCCACTGTATTCTAAATATTTCTTCTTAGGCAAAAGACTTTCTAACCTACCACTGTGCTTTTAGTCTTTTTCTCTTGTTAATTCTAGGCTCCCATAACTCTAGTTCACCAACACACTTCCTGTGGTACTCAGGCATGTAATATGAGAAGAAAGAAAAGAAAAGAAAAAAAAGGAGTTAAGCAAGACTGGAATGAAGAAGACCCGGAGTAATGGAGATTACCATATAAACTCAGCCTATCCCCAAGTAGAATGCTCTTACATTACTTTAGGGAGAGGAATTTATGACATGTAATAAGCTGAGCCAATAGCAGGCAGAGAACAGAGAAGCTGGAATAACTATTTCCATTAACACTTGGACAGAATGTCTCAAAGACAGCTTCCTACCTACCAAAAAGCTTACTACTCAGGCTATAAATAACAACCCTAAAAGAATAAAGGGAGTGTAATCTCTTGTTCTGTCATAATTAGGATTAGGAAAAAAGGTAGGTTATACAACATTGTGTTCTCCATGCAACATAGAAGCAAACTAGGGAATAAAAGGAGAAGGCCGTAACATTATACAATCTGGCAGGATTTTTAGACAAGGCCAAGATACAACGAAAGCGGCCAAACCTCTTTGTACAAGCGACATCCCCAGAAAAGAGATGTTGAAGAACAAATAGAAAGGGAGACTTCCTTCAGAAGATCAAACTGAGGCTTCTGTAATGCTTCCAGGATGCTGTTTAGTACCCATGAAAGTAGCAGAGGGCCACACAAATGTGTTTGGCTATGGATACTCTTAATGAGTCAACAGATGCCCAAATAATCATGTGCCCCCAAAGCAGGTCTGCATGCTCTAGAGGCCAATGACAGTTTGAAGATAAGTAACCCCTTAAAAAATCTAGAAGTCATCGGAGGAAAGTGAAGAACAACCCCACTGGTGACGCAAGTTATCAAAATGAGTCAGTGATGAGAATATTTGGCAGAAAAAAGGCTATGTAGGATACTGGAAATACTCAGCAGTAACGGCTGAACAATATATGTGCTGGAGCTCAGGCTTTTCAATTTCTAGTCCACCAGTCATAATAAAAATACCATGGGAGAAGCTGGAAGCACTGGACTCCACAAGGGAGCCACATTTAGAGAAATCCACAGTGAAGGCCCCACCGGCAACCAGCCTATAAACATGTGGAAACCAGGGGTCAATGAATCAGTAACACTAAAATCTTTGACACTTTCTCCTCCCGAATCGTCCTCAACATCTTTGGAGGAAGCGGGGACTGGAGGAAATACATATAGCAGACCATAAGGCAACAAGAAGGGGAGACCATCCACCACTGTTTCTACCTTTAAATAAGTGAGGACAATAGACATCATCTCTCCTGCATGCAGAAAGCTCTAGATGTAGTTTGAATACCACAGAGGAGGTCCAAATTAGTGGATTTGACTTCAGACTGTCATTTACTGTAATGTAAACCTCAGATAATTAAACTAGGTGGTTTTTGCCCAGGAGCACAGATCCTGAACAGTATTGGAAAAGACATGCACAGTTGGCCCTCCTCTTGATAGTTGATATTTGCATGTGCCACCTGGTTGCCTTCCTCACTAGAGCCGCATGACTCTTCAAAATAGGACTAAATGACAGAATAGCTCTCCAAACGCTGTCATTTTTCCTCTAATAGAAGGATGAACTGATTGTCTAGGGAACCACAAAACTTGAATAGAGTTCTCCTCAGCGAAGCTGCCAGTAGACAGACATCTGTCATCGAAACAGTTAGTTTGGTAGGATATTTTAAGTGCCCCATTGTCACATTGTGTTCTTCCATCAACAATTAAGCAAGTGTAGAGCAGATTTCTAGCAAAAGAAGAATGCAGGCCTGTGATACCAATGTTGCAGGAGAAACTGTACCATCAGATGTTGTGAATTGTCTACAGAGCCTTCCTTTTTGATTTAGCCTTACTTGGGATGTCTTACTTGAGATGTTGTTCCTGAGTACTGCATTTGACTCAGGGAGAGGAGGGCCATTTCCAGGCCTATGTTTGCTAGTATTCTCCATACTCTGTCTCTTGGTACAGTTAGCATTCAGTATTGGCAAAATTTAGGGCATAAAACCAAACACCCTAACTTGCAGCTTGGACCCTCAAAATCAGGATAGCGCTTGAAAGGTCAGATGGACCTTTGCCACAGTGTTGCAAATGGAGTAAGGACAAAAGCACAGGTCATACATATCATCAACTGTCAGGCTCAAAATTTATCAGTCAATGACGAAAAGTTGTAGAAGATTCCAAAACCTCTATTTATCTTTGAAGGATTAGTATGGTTTTGTCATCTTTATTCCAGTTAGTTCAGATTACAGAAATATTGAATAAAAGATTGATTAGTGACAGCATAAATAAAACAGAGTGTGCCATAAAGGAGATTTGTTAATAAACTAGCTTAAGAGCCTATCCTACTCTAATTAACGTACCCATGAAGAGTTCTTTCTAGAAAAGAACAGTATTTCGGAGCATAGATAAAGTCTTGAACTTCCCATAAAGGGACGTTCTGGAAACCCACCCAAGACCCCCACAGCTGAAGTATCAACCATTGAAATATCAGTGATAGAGGAATGATCGTTGCAGTATCATTGATCAAGAGGATTTAGGCTAAAGGAAGGTAAAGTCACTGTCAGCAGTAGCTTCCAGCAACAAGGAGCGAGGTAGAAGAGTCTCCATAGAGCAACTCTCTCTGAAAAGCATCAAAAGTGTTGCTCCTCTGAGTCTCTATATTTTTCTAACTAGGAACAGTCAAATATAGTATAGAAACACATAATAATGTATCAAAAATAAGTAGGTGTAGGAGGCTCTCATCCAATGAAAACTGATCAACCAAGGGTGTCGTCAACATCCCTAGCTTCTCCTCTCGGTTACCACGGTAAACATTCATGTTGGTACAGAGTTAAACAAGTGTTACGAGTTTTGAAACATGGAGGAAAGTTATCATGAGAACCTTCTTACCTAAGCTAATAGTTGCGTTCAATGTACTGTTGTGACTACAAAGGGCCAGTCAAATGCATCAAAACAAAACTATTGACAATGTCCTGGCTAAGAATATATACAGTATATCTAAATTATCCTTCATTCTAACAGCCCAGTCATTGTGAATTCACAGCGAAGTTCATAGTTAAGACAAGATGAAGATGATCTAATATGGTGTGATGAAGCAAAAGGACATAATATCTTGAAGTCAGCACATTCTTTAGCAGGATGTCGGTGCTAAGCAAAATTATCAATGGCAGCTCTATTGGTCGGCAACCCTGAAACAAAGTGAAATAACTTCACTATTCTTTGACACGAAAATTGAAAAAGTTGAAGCTTCCCTCTCACTCCCTAAGAAGGATTTAGGTCTTGAGTCACCAGTTAAGAAATCGGTAGAGATGTGGTATTCTTTCAAAGATAACTCTGAATGTGGTGATAAATTGCACTAAACCCAGTGCTTCTCGAAGACATAGGTGTCTTGGTTCCCTTACTTTAGGCGCCTAGTCAACAAATCCCTAAAACAGGGAGGTACATGTTAGCTTAAAATTAAGTCACATAACCCCACTCCTAAACACATTTGGAAGAGACTCAGTAGAAATAAACAACTTTCGCCAAAAAGAAGACATTGCTTCTCAGCAAAAGTCCTACTACCAACCCAACTTAAAAAGGTACAAATGTGCCAGAATAGTCAGGATTGAGAGTGACCCATGTAAAAAAACTGGCAATATTTTACGCATCCTAGTCAATGGCGACTACTGCCTCTTTAACCTGATACACTGAGCAGGATTTGATAAGGTAAATCATTGTAATCTTATCAATCAAAATGAACAAATAATAATAAGCACCAAATTAGCTGAGCAGTTGTCTCTTGCAAAAGGTGTACCATAGTGATCCATTCTGCGCCCCCACCTTGTTCAATCTTTACTTTGAATCCATTGACTCTCTCCTCAGCCTTCCTCCATCTCTTAACAATTATATGCTGATAATACTCTGATTACCTGGAAGCCTCCCCAAGCTAGTGACATCTCACTTCTGACTCAGATTCTGAAGGATAATCAATCCGCGATGGCATTCAACCACCTCTGATTGAATCATGAGTGAGGAACAGAATGCTCTAAACTAAGCACCCCTATCTTTATCATACTTCGAGGTTACAAACCAAAGATGGGAGTATTTTCCCAATGGTTTGTATGTACATAAATCGGTATTAAACCCGGAAGCAGTTGCTGTTGGAGCAGGGAGGCCGCATAATCAGTATCAGAGTTTCATCGTTCCCAGTTGCTAAATCCCAGAGGCAACCAATATCCAGCTGTACCTCTTTCTAAATTATTAAAAAAGAGAGAGAGAGTACGAGACAAATTTCTATAAGGCTTAAGACAAGAATAACTTGTTCTTTATATCGGTGGCTCCACACAACGTATGATCATAAACAATACCATATAAAAAGGTATCCTCCTGGTTTTAACATTTACTCAGTTCACGAAGGCTCCGCGCCAAGACATAGGCACAGGGACCTTCTTGGAATTCATTAGAAAACTCTGTCCTGAAGAAGGTGTTTTAATCAAGTTTCACCGAAACGCTGCGTCGACTTTTTTTTAAATATTGTAGTTTTCTTTATATTTTATGTAATTGATGGAGATTTATTTTTAAAAAATTATAATAATTCTTTATGCTTTGTGCAATCGATGGATGCTATTGAATATTGTACTGATTCCCAGTCTCTTTTCAAAATAATGAAACTAAATGACGATTTTAATCTATTATAATAAACTAGAAACTGAATGTTTATATCTTATTTGTTCATCTATATTGTGTGTGTATGTATTGAAACCTGTTTCATTGGAAATTTGCATAATTGCTGGGGCATAACACATAATCCGGATCATTGTTGTTAGGGATTTTTGTTGTTGTACATAAATCTCTCCACTAGCCATTCTGGGGCAGCAGGTTACCTGGTGCATACGCTAACATTCGTAAGAGGCCTGCCTTCAATGCAGAGTGAAGGAGTCTCTCACTCTTGAAGCACTCCTTTTCAGAAACAATTTCAGTCTTTCATGGAGAGTACTGCAGAAATATGGGACTCTTATTCCCTGGATCCAGTCAAACCCTTCACATTGATTGTTGAGAATAGGGTTGAAATGCCTCGTAATCCAGCAGCACTGCCAATTAATACATTAAATTCTTCACTTATGCCCTTATCAGGCTACAGAATTTTAACTTTACAGTATTTCTTACACATAATTTATATGTGTATATTCTGCCTCTATACTTGAAGCACGTGTATTGTTGCATTCTTTGTTACTGTGATCAGTTTTGTTTTTAGCAATTGATATTCACTACTCCTCTCTTTGTAAAACTGAAACAACCTACAACCTGTTACCTTTGTAGTATGGTCCTTGTGCTATAACATCGCAAACAAGCTTAAAGCCTAAAGCAATGTTTGCATGTCTTACAAAATTACTATCATCATAGAAGTTATAATGGGGCAGAGCTCTGTAACCTGTTAAGAGAGGATATTCTGCAGAATTTCATTAGGGCTTTGCCCTTTGAGTCATTGATGTTGCTCCAAGTTACAGCTGCGACAGAAGGTGTCGTAAGAATTTGTTTCATCCTTGGATTGGTTCATCCATGTTATGGGTAAACTTTAACATGAGGATATCTTAAGAAATTTTTCCTGCTTTTGTTAAAATTCCAAACTTCTCTGCTTTTTGAAAAAATGGATTTGGACCTCTGTTGTAAACTGAATCTTGCGGAACAGGTGCGTTCTTTGCATGCTCCGTGAAATAGTGACTGTTTCTGCTCCTTCATCGGAACACTACTATTATGGGACTTGTTTGACCTAAACCAGGTAACCAAATAACTTGGAAGGCACTAGTGTAGTTTAAATTAATATACCTAGCACACATTGCAGGAATTAATTAATCTCTGCATGTTACTACCTACCCTGAACAACAGCACTTTTTAAATATGGTTTACTTTAAATTGAATATATGTTTTTAGCAACAAATTACCAACTGCTTTTTGTTATGTTTAGTTTCAATCTGCAGATTCTGCTTTTATTATTCTGTTACCATACTATCTCTTTCATACGAAGGAGCAATGATTTAAGAGGTTTGTGGCAAGAGTGATAGCGTGACCATGTAATTTAAGGAATAAAATATCCTTTGTCATATGTTAAAAGGATATTGTACATCACTATGGAGATCCATGAGCTTATGAAGCATCTCATCTCAGCCTTTTGGCTTTGCCCCTCAGCAGGGCCACATTACCCTCTGTGCCTAGCACATCCTTATAATGTATGGCAGAGTATGTTATCTGATGAAACCTAAATCTGTGGAGACGTGTGGACTCATTTAGGATTTGCGTGGGAAGGGGGAATCACCATTAATTTGGTGATGCTCATTCCCTGAAAAACCCAGAGTTCCCCCTCTCCATTTAGGGTTGCATGGCAGAATATTGAATACAGAAATATTATCTGACATAAATTTTGTGTCATAAATATTGTATAAATATTCTATACAAAATATTGCTCATTGGATGGTGATTTTCTACTATCAACTTCAATGGGGTGATATTTTTGTGAATTATATTTAGGGCATGATATTTATGCCAGGTGCTGTTTTAATAATGAAATTCTGTTACCGTACCCCATTTAGAAGTAGGGGAAATACCAAGGTATATAACCATAAATGTGCTAGTGGAACATAGCAATGCAAAGATCTTCACATTATGACAGATAAGTATTGCCGAGATTGGTAACGATACAGTGAACTGTGCAGTTAGGTTTCACTACATACTTTTGATATAGGTCTTGATTTGTTTGGAAAGTCCTCCTCCTCTCAAAGCCTGGGGACAAATCCATGCCATAAAGGCAAAGTTCGTCAGATTCTGTATTCCCAGTTATTTAAGAAGTTCTGAGCAAATCTTCCAATTTCACCAGACCAAGCTTTTAAAGGCTGTGATACAGCGAACAGCTCACATTTTATGATATTTCTTCATGTATGCTCAAACTGAAATATTGATAAATAGCTATTTGTTTTATGTCTACAAATGTACCCTTCTCATAAAATATTCACCAATTCAAATTTAATTTCCTCAAAGAAGGAATGCTGTGTTCCACTCCTAAGCTCAGTATCCAAGATTCAAAGAAAATAAATCAGAAAAGTGAACATCAATTTTTAGTCACAAACTAATCGGATAATTTGTAAAACTTGTGAAATTTCCCATTCAAAACCATAAGGCCTCAGTAGTTAATTTCCCTGACAAGTGATAGGTAAGATAAGATTCTGTCTTAGAGGTATTATCAAGCCAAATTCTTTAAAACAAACATGCCAATCTAGCATAATACTACTAGGCTTTTACCATGAAATGTTCAGTAACAAAAGTTTTTTTTCAAGTTAAAATAGGTTGGACAATCTATAAAGGAGACAGCCTGGATGTATCCCAAATCTCCTACTCCCTAACTGGGGTTGTTAAGATAGCTGTTGTACAAAGCTCAATGCGATTCAGTTGTGAGCCCCAAACTGGGCACATTTACAGAAAAATGTCCTACCAGTATTGAAGCTGCAGACCCTTCCTGGAACCTATAATTAGGCCTGGGCTAAATTTCCGTTACGCTCGCGGAAATTGCGATAATTTGACATTTTCGCGTTCCGCGGAGAGCGCGAAAATGTCAAAATTTCCGCATTCCGCAGCTTAGCGATAATTTGTTTCTTGCTCGCGCTGTAAAATAATACATTCTCGCGCGCGCGATCGCCTTACCTGAATCCCCGTGTTCGCCGACAAGTTTTACCGATCCGGCCGCGTTCTCCACGAGATGTTGGATTGTTGGTAGCCATTTGCGCTGTCTCGCGACAGTTCGCGCCTGCAGTAATGTCATTGGTCGCGCGATCACGTCTTTCTTCTCGCGATCATGCACCGCGAGAAGAGTGAAAACAAGATGGCCGCGCCCGCGAGCAACCGCATGGGTAAGTTGGCGAGCCGCGACCACGCAGAAAATACCGCGAACGGGCGGGAAAAAAACCTCCGCATCTTCGCGATATTTCCGCGTGTTTGCGGAGATTTTTAACATTTTCGCGATAATTTGCAAAAGTCACTTTCGCAAATTCCGCCCACCCCTACCTATAATGGGTCTCTTGATATAGATCATGCTATTTTTGATCGAGAGTGGCCAAATTGCAAACACCAATAACACACATGAACTCTCCTATAAGCATTTCCCCTTCATTTGAGATATGGTGGAAAGAATTTTAGGAAACCTAGGATCCACAAACTACTGTACATCTGTTTTCTAATCAAGGATCCTTTATCACTGCGTGATCTTAATTTGCCATTCGTTGTTAAAGTGCAGATCAATTCTCTTTGGTAGTACTGAATCCATTGGGACTATTGAGCTGAAGATGAGAAGGAACTCTTTTCAGTAATATCCAGAGGGCATTATTTTATAACTCTATCAGCACAGACAGGGAACAAAGACAGAGAACAAAAAGAGGTTTATGCCTTTGGAAAAAAGCCATACATACATTCAAAAGAATGACTTTGTCCTCAACCAAGGGTTTATGCTAAAGATAATATTTAAATGGCGCCCAATCATGTGCCTGCAGTAAGACTTTCCATTAACCTACAGGTGGTAAAGTTGAAGTCTTTGATCTCTGCTAAATGCCAAAGGTGGTCCGAATAGTCATAAAAGAGTGCCTTAAAAACAAGGAAATGTGTAGTGCAAACCCGAATTTCTGGGGTTATTCCTTATTTTGCACGGGAAACCTTGTAATAAAACGGTAACACCACCCCTGGAAAATGTTACTGCACACTGGAAATTGACATTCCACAAAGCGTTGGTTGAGAGTTGATATACCAGAAATATGACTTTCCATTGACCTACAGTTGGTAAAGTTTAGGTCATTTATCTCAACTAAAGGTGGTTTGAGCATGCACAAAAGTGTGCACTGAAAAAATGGAGACGTGGAGTGCACTGGCGTAACAAAACTGGAGGGGGCCCCCCTTCAAGGCATGTGGAGGGGTTCCCCTCTGGACTCAATCAGGAGCTCTTCAGCCAGAGTACTGTGCTGAGCGGGCACCCTAGAGCTACCCCTGCCCCCCCCCCGGCTACACGGGGGCTGAGGGGACCTGTGCTACACCACTGGTGGAGTGCAAAACTCAATTTCTGGGGTTACTCCTCGTTTTGCATGGGAAAGCTTGTAATTAAACGTTAACAGCACCCCTCAAAATTGTCATTCCTGGGTGTTCTATTTTCACACAGATTGTCCTGCAAAACACATAATGAGCATCATCAAAGTTGTACCCCTTAACTGCTGAGGCTTTTCCACCCCCAGTGCTGAGTCCTTTTTCTGATGTTTGGGACAAGTCATCTTAAGCCTTTTTCAGGGAACTGATAAAATAGCCAACACATGGCCTAATTTGGGGTTTTCTTTTGAGTCAACTTAAGCCTTTATAACTTTTTTCCCACTAGAAGGCAACCAGTTCAAAATTGCAGCCTTTTTTTCAAATGTTTGGGAATCTAAAGTGAACCAGGATTTGCAGATTCCTAAGGAGGGAACTGATAAAATAGCCAAAACATGGCATAATTTGGGGTTTTGTTTTGAAAAAAGGTGCTGTGGCAGGAATTCTATTTACAAAGGTCACTGTGCTAAGGTCACCCTCTTCTCAGGCAGAGCTGCAAAAACATATATAATGTTACCACAGTTTTTGTGTGGGGTCGTTTATGTAGATCGCTCATGGTTTTACCAAAGTAACAAATCATTGAAATAAAAAAAATAATGTAAAATGTTAGGAAAAAATAGCAAGAGGTGACAATTTTTTACTCTAACAATCTGTTATGTTTTGTCCTGATAGCTGGTTTGCAAACGTAGTATACTGTTATGTCCACCAGAACCCTGTGGTTGCACATAAAGTGTTTGTTGTTTGTCCAAAAAGATGTACCACTGAGCTCCAGCATATGATATTCATTGTGTACCAACCATGCAGCAATTCATATGGTAGAAACTAATAAATGAAAAATGTGTATGAGGGAACTCCATGCATTTTTCATATGAGCCCAAAATACTGAGATTAGTACTAGAGGTTATTTATACAACTCCATATTCGGGTTGCCTAAACTATCGAATGATTCAGAGGGCATTTTGCAAAATGTATTCTTTCTTGCAAACTGCCTTACATTTGGAAGCTAAAGTATAGAGAAATTCAATTGAAAATAAGAAATGTTCTACTATTCTGTCTTCTCACACTAACTTCATCTGTGGCATACTACAACGGGGCTCACTTAAACCTACACTTTACAACATCTACATAACCCCTCTCGCCAACATCATTTTCGTTTACAGGTTCAGCATCATCGCTTACAATGCCAACACCTAGCTCATACTCTCCCTCTCAGAATACACTTCGAACACTGAAATGATCTTCATCAGTGTGCCCTAGGTTGCAATCTAGATGCAAACCAACTGCTTAATACTCCAACAAAACGGAAGTGCTCCTATTTGGAAAATACACGTCTCTCAGATCCTCGGCCTGGTGGCCTTAAGAGCTAAGGCCAACAACAAGCCCATCCAACTTGGCCAGGATCCTACGGATCGGGACTGACAATCAAATGTCAATGTCTAACCAAGTCAGCAAGGTCGCAACCACCTGCTTCCATACCTTCAAGCTCCTAAGGTAAGTCCTCAGATGGCTACCGCTGGTCACCTAAAGAGCTGTCTCTCAAGCCCTGATCACCAGCAGACTGGACTATAACAACACTCTACGTTGGAATCACCTCTCAATTCACCAAGAGGCTACAAGTCATACAGAACGCAGCTGATAGACTCACTCTAATACTACTCAGCACTGACATATCCAAACACCTCAAGGATTTCCAATGGCTGCCTATACAGAAAAGCGCCCTCTTCAAGCTCCTCACACACACTTACGGAGCACTATGCAATCAAGGCCACATATACCTCAACAGCTGCATACGATTCCACACACTGGCCTGGCACTTCCTTTGGGCCAGATTCCTCCTCACCCACGTTCACTACATCTGCCAAGTCAGAGCTGGGGGCTGCAGCTTTTCCTATGTGGTCCCGAAAAAAAGCCTGGAACAACCTCCCCTCAGAGCCGCCAGTTCCATACAGAGTAACATGGCAACCTGGATGTATGACATTACAACGCGTGTTATTACAACGCGTGCAGTTACATCGCATGCGTTACAACGCATGCGATGTTACAACGCTATGCCATTACAACGCAAGTCTTTACATCGACTTGCGCTAGATGGCGTGCTAACATTAGAAAAGTGTAATTTACTATTCCAACTCCAGTCCACTTAACAGTAGGGAAGGTGTTGGGATAGTAAACCACACTATTTGTAATGTTAGCACGCCATCTAGCGCAAGTCGATGTAAAGACTTGCGTTGTAATGGCATAGCGTTGTAACATCGCATGCGTTGTAACGCATGCGATGTAAAAGCTGCGCGTGGTAAAAACCGGGTTGTAATGGCTGTTCCCCTGGCAACCTACCTGCCTGCAACATCTCATGGGGCTTAATTAAAGCACAAACACAAGCATGCATTTAGTAATAGGTCTACCCGACTCTAAAAGAGAACACTCAATAAGACCTTGAGACTGGGTAGGTACTAATGAAAGCGAGTGACCCAATGGGCAGCGAGTTAACAGCTGAATCATGCTGACCCATGGATGTAGGAGACATTGTGTCTCCATATACATCTCCCTTTGTTTTTAACCTGTCCAAGGTTGCCCGGTGAATACATTACTCCTAAAACGTGAGAGACACCCTGAGGCATTCTCACCTGCTTTTTCCTGCTCCCAATATCCTAACTCTTCATAACAACAAATTGCTTCCTCCAAAAGTGGGGTCGAGCCTGCCCTGTAGTTTTTTTGTTTTTACTGGGCGATAACTCGATGATGAAGCCTGCCTCACAGAAATATGGGGATGAGAGTCCCTAAAAAGACAAAATCAGGAGTATTCCATACCATTAGTATGTTAATAAGGAAAGTACATGAAGTTGCCTCCCTGTATTTTGCATAAAATCATAAGATTTGAACTAAAGCAGACTCTTCTAGTACAAAATCCTAAGGCCAGACCAATTCAGATATATTCTATACATTGTATGTGCGCGATGCAGTGCAGCACACATGCAACGTGTGTAATGTTGGGCATAATTAAGATATTTCATCTTCTCTGACTCTGTTTCAAAGAAGTTTTAGGTTTTTTAATGAATGCTCGGTCTAGCTTATTTTATAGATGAGGCTTTATGTCAAACACTTAGAGAGCCTGTGCAGACCCACCCAAATATCTCTCCATTGGCACAAAGTGGACAAAATAGTGCAGAGTGCTGTTTGCACTGAGAAAATGGCACATTTCCATACCTTTTGCTTTGTAAAGTTATTGCCCTTGCAAGATTTTGCGTCACTTTGTGTGACTTCGCGCTCGCACAAAAGTCTTTGTAAACCTGGGCCTATGTTTGCTAACAGGCGGTCACACACACTCAAACAGACACATCCTGACCTCACATTATATATACCCTTAGCTACTCATGCTGCCGTTTATTTGCACGCGCACTCTGAGGTCTTTTCCTTCTCTGTACTCTGTCTTATGCGATAGCCTTCACAGCGGCTGCTCCTGTAGTCTTTTTTAATAAATGTAAAATGGAGGGCGCTGTCACTGATGCAGCGAGTCAAGCTCACCACCATAGCCTCCGCACCTCAAATATTGAAATAAATGTTTACTGCCTTGTGAAATTTACATTTTTCCTCAGGAAAAATGAAGGTGTCAATCTGAGAAAAATGTTGCCCTTGGGATAACAATTACATTCTATGGCACAGATCGGTCCACATTTACTTTCATACATGGCATCCTTTCAATAAACAAATAGCAAAATTGCCCAAAAAAATACCGATCAGCAGATAGATTTAATAGGTCAGTTCATAAAATATTTTAAAAAGCACATTAATTTTACTTTACACATTGTTTAGCCGTTTCTGACAATAGTTTGATTGTTTAGGAACATGGGATTAAAAGTACAACTTTCCAATGTTTTGTGTGAATTCATTTTAGCATGCATTTAATCAGCGCCACTTAGAGCTTAAATCCCTAGGTGACGAGGCAGACAGACCTTGACCCTACGCTGACGCCTGGCGGCTTAGAGGGGAAATGCAGCACACGTACAAAACATTAATCATTTAGGAAGAAACCAGCCTACGTTAAAATGCACAACATTTTTTTTTTCATTACAAAAGTGTCTCTACTATACGAAAAAGTTCGAGGTACTGATTTGTATAGTTTTCCATCCATATCATATCCGTCAAAAAATCATGTTTTCATTGTAATGCCTCTCATACTTCATAAAGTGAAGCCTCGCGCCATTTAAATCACTGTGCCTCTATGGGTCCAGTGATCACGAGAATGCTGCTCTCTGATTTCTCATCCATTAAACTCTTGCTCCATATGCAATCTCACACAGTCACTGAAGCATGTATATCTGCAGATTGAAGAGAAAACAGTGTATTGAGATCAGCAAGAAAAATATGGCCGAAAGGGCATTCGGCACAGACAGGACCCACCTTGCAGCTAAGGAGAAAGCCCCTGCACGCGTGTTAAGTTAAACAGCGTTGTCGCGTGTAAGTACATTTGCAATTCCCTAAGCATGTCTCGTGCTTTAAGGAGGCCATAGTTGACATTAATCACCACATTCCAGGGTGGAGTCTCAAGAGATCTCTTACACTGTTAAGAGTCACTACCCTTGACGGCCCTGTCACTCCTGTTTTCCTGCCTCGCGGCAGTGCTGTCTGTGTTCTGTAATGCTGCCGTGCAGTCTATGTACCGTCTTTTATGCTCCAATGTTGTCTCTATTAAAACGCATGGCTTCCCTTTTCTTTCATGTAGTGATCAGTTCCCCTCCGCAGAGTGCGGGTGGTTGACTCTCGTCACTTTTATTCGGCAGCAAATAGTTTCCATCTGTCTGCATTCTGTGGCAGCCTTGAGTGTCACCCCGACACGCCATGAATTGTCGAGTCTTTGTAGTGAAGGCCCGCCCACACTCTGCTGTCACGATACTACTGCCAGTTTAGCCAGAACCGGCGCTAGGCATGGGCAGCTGCTCGGTGCCTTGTAGGGTGACCAACTGGCATTGGTGCAAATTCAGGACGGTGAGTGTAAAAATTCAGGACAAAGGGTCAAAATTCAGGACACAAATTCAGGACAGGAGGTCAAAATTCAGGACAAAACTTCAGGACAATAGGTACGTTTTACAGACACATTAGAGGAGGTTGCGTAATAGTATATAAGTAAGCCCAGCCATATCCAAACATATTCAACCATTTGCAAACCTTTCCATCATGTATCCTTCCATCTATCATTTCACTTATTCATCCCTTCATCCATCCTTTCACTCATCCTTCCATCCACCCTTTCACCCTATCCATCTGTACACTTATCCATCCACTATTCTACCCATCCAGCCATTCACTCATCCATCCAGCCATTTACCCTTTCACCCATCCAACCTTCCTTTAACTTACTCATCCATCCACCCAGTCACTCATCCATCCACCCATCCACCCTTTCAGTCATCCTTCCATCCTCCCTTTCTCTCTCCATCGACCCTTTCACTTAGCCATCTTTCCTTCCATCCATCCATCCACCTACTCATGAATTCATCCATTGACCCTATCACTCATCCATCCTTTCTCTCATCATCTATACTTTCACTCCTTCACTCATCTATTCATCCTTTTGTCCATATTTCCTCCCTTTCACTCACTCATCCATCCTTACATCCACCCTTTCACTCATCCGTCCATCCATTCACCCTTGCAATTATCAATTCATCAATCCAGCCATTTCACTCATCCATCCACCCACTCACTCATCATCCACCTTTTCACTCATCCATCCTTTCACTCATCCATCCACCCTTTTACCCACCCAGCTACCCTTCCACCCATACATCCAGCTATTTATCTTTTCTCTCATCCATCCTTCCACTCACCCATCAATCCACCCATCCTCTCTCATTATCCATCTATTCAATCTTTCATTCATCCATTCACCCTTTCACTAATTCATCCAGCCATCCGCCCATCCCTTCACTTACTCACTCGCTCACCTTTTCATATTAATTTTGAGCTGAGCCTTTTTGAGAAGAGGCCCATCAAGAACTTCACCCTCGCTGCAGGAGCCATTCCAGGACTGGGACAGAAGCCACCCAGGGCGGAGACAGGATCCACCACAGGGGGGACAGGAGCCATCACTGGGGGAAGGGTAGGAGTCATCACAGGAGGGGGAACAGGATCCACCAGGGTGGGCACAGGGGTGGGCATGCAGTATTCTAGTATCATATTGGTCTCTTCCAGGGTGGGGTAGGGCTCCTCACCCCCCTCCTGGACAAGACAACGAGACGACAGGCTTTCTTTCTAAAATGTTAGTTTTGCCATCCCCCACTGTGATGTACAGTACTTAAAGGAGATACTCCAAGAGAACTGATTTAACTGATTGTCCTCCATACTTTGTTAATCAGTGTGGGTGCGATTGTGCCATTTCTTTATGTTATTACATTATAGACTGCATGTTTGAAGGACCGAGGTTTGCTTACAATTTAGTGACAGTAATTAAGCTCTGTGCAGAGAACCACGTGCTGCCTCGGTGTAATCAGGGCCGGTTCTAGGATGTTTGGGGCCCTGGGCAGAAAGGGAATGTGTGAGGCCCCTCTAAATTGCAGAGACATGACGCATTCAGGGTTGTTTGCATCTGAATAGGTGCCCCTGCTCCTGAAGCTGCAGCCACTCCCTCTGTCACCTTCAAACACATCTTAACAGCTCATCAAGGGCTGAAGGTGTGAGGGTTGCCATCCCCCTGTGCCTCTCCAATGCTGCTGGGTATCTGAGCTTCGGTACTGCATCGGAGTCTGTTACACCGACCTCAACAGCAACGGAGTCTAGAAGGGAGGTGGGTGGAAGCTGTGCCGGCTTTAGGGTGGTGCCACCGGTGCCCGGTTAAAATTACAGACAAATGGCGTCCGTTAAAGAATCCTTCATGGACAACGGACAGACGGCCGAAATTACGGACTGTCCGTGAAATTTACGGACGGTTGGTCACCCTAGTGCCTTGCACTCAGCACACCAGCATGGCCCGCACCAGTTCAACACACCACCAACCCCCTTGTACTCCTGCCGATTCAATCGAAAAAAAGTGTCTCTTTGAAATTGGTCCCATGAGAGGGAGGGGGCCCTCCGTGGGCCTCTTAGGCATAGTCTCTCAGTTGCAAGGAGACGCATTTTGCAGGTTTGTCCTGCAATTAAGCCTCCTGCCCAGCTCCTCATTCAGAGACACTGCGGGACGCCCACTGTGAGCACTTTAGCGCCCCACAGGTTTAACTCTTAGCCCCCAAGTAATTCTCACACCTTCAGCCCAATATGAGCTGTAAACGAGATGCTAGTAGGTGGCTGAGAGGAGGAGCTGTGGCCCAGGAGAAGACTGAACAAAGCAGCTTCTGGAGCCCTGAATATGTCACGTATGCAAATTAGAGGGGCCTCGCACATTCCTTTTCGGCCCAGGGGCCCAAAAATCCTAGAATCGGCCCTGAGTTTAGCATCCTCTTAAGGTACCCGTCTCAACGTGGGCCTCAGAAGGTCATGGGGGGTAAATATAAAGGAACACCAGAAAATCTCTTGAAAACCTACTTAATGTATGCCTATATTCGTTTTAAGATGGCTGGATGAATTGAGCTCTCCTGCCTAATGTCTACTGCAATATGCTGGTGAGAAGTTCGGATTCTGGTACGGCCGTATTCAGTCTCCACCCATCCAAAGATTTTTTTTTTCCTTCGGAGTTTTATATAGCGTGAACTTGAACCAAAGGTATCAGAGCACTTCACATGAGCACCAGTTGCATTACATAGGGAGACATTCATTTTATAAAATGTTTATTAGGCACAGGGACATTAAGTGATTTTCCCAGAATCACAGGATGTTGAGCGTCATTGCCAAGACTCGAAACCCAGTTCCCCAGATTTGAGGTCGACCGCTCTAGCAGTGGTAAATGGAGTACTATTTGACTGCACAAACTCGTGGGTATATTGATGTGTCACGCTGCGATATTACGGAAATCATATACATGAAAAATGAATTTTAAAAGTATGCAGATTTACAAAAAAGGGTCAAAAATGGCTGAAATGTTAAGAGACTATCAATATCCTTATAAATGATAACCCCTTCCGGAATGATTTTGAAGCAATGTTGTTTATTCCATCCTCGGAGGCAAGGAAGCATACAGGTATACTTTGCACTGACAAATTGCAACCCTTAAGCGGACTGATGCCTCTGCGCCAGAAGGATGACTGGGCTTAAATCCCTATAACAGAACAAAATGCTCCTTTGGAAAAACACTGACGGTACATCTTCAAAACAGTCATAAATTCAAAGCAAAAGATCCTACAAGGGAAAAAAACAGTCAAAACACATAACAATTCAGCCTGAAGTGCCCACCAATAGTGGCCTATTGTAGTCTCTTGATAAACAAATGAATTCTCTGGCAATAGATGCCCTATAAGTAGGGCTGTCACATGCTAACTAAGCAGATAATATAAGTACCTTTTTTAATTAAGATCTTCCAACGTCAGATTGGCATCAAACACAAAGCTACGTGTTTTAACCTATTTCATAGGTAGAATCTCTTCATACTTGACCTCAAAGGAACGATATTCTGGTCTAAACTTATTTGGAAGCTGATTAGAACTAAGTACAATCAGCTTTGATTGAGCCACATTTAGTGCCAGTCATCTAAAGCCTCTGCATGGCTAGGTGAGATCAATCTGTCCATCGAGTACTATGGCATCGAGAACATATGTGCTGGACAAAGGGAAGTACAGTTGTGTGTCATTGGCATAGATGCCACCTCCCAAATATACGTTTTGAAAAAGGATCATGCAAGGTTTGTGCACAAATACAACATTTGTGATGGGTGAATCCTGCGGCACACCACATCCCACCATAGGAAGGGGAGGCGACTTCTGCTCCTGGCACTTGACCAGGATAACTCTGCCAGTAACATTCATTTTAAGCTAGCTGATAGAGTTGTTAGGGACTCCAGCCACACTGAACTAATGATCGAGTAGCATTGTATGATAGATCTAATAAAAGGTGGCTGGCAGGACCAGTAGCAGCAAGCATAGGCATAGCCAATAGGTCTCGCTTTTGGGACCTTATCGGTGTTTATCCATGCAGCACGTTATCCTGGGTGCTGTGCCACCAGGGGTCGAAGAGCTATACAATTACTACACACTGGGGCATGCAGTGTGATTCATTAATACATGCTTGCCTCAGGAAACTTTTATGGACACATTCCAAGGCTTTTTAACGCACAGACAGAAAGAGAAGTGCCTCGATGCAAGTCAACAGCACTATAACATTCCATGTGCGACTGCATCCCTAGAGTGTTGAACAGCCTAAGAAAAAAAGCAGTGAAGAACTTTCCAATGGCGGAGACGTCACATCCCTCCTCCCACAGGCTTCTCTCTATTCACCAGGCACCCTTCTCCCGAGTTTTCCATTTAAAACACTGCTAGTACCATTCATTTACCAGCAAGCCCAAGGCCCCACGCTCTTTACCAGCCCCCTGGGTATAGGAGCACTGAATATTGCAAAAACAACAAAATTCTCCCATTTGTCAGGTAGAAGGGAAATAATGAATAAACAGGGACGGCATCAGCATCACTTAATTTCTGCGCACCTAAAAACAAAAACATTTACCTGACCTTGGGTAATGTAACTGACGCTTTTGTAAAGCCTCCAATACCTGTGGGTCAGTCGAGTTCGCACACTCTAAAAAAATGCCTCCAAAAATGTATTTGGCCTTGTGCAATGTAACTAGTGCTCATGTAAAGTGCTCCAGCACCTTTGGGTCACTCGAGTTCACATTAAATAATAAAAAATGTCTCACAGTCCCTGGGGAGCTGCCGTGAATGTGTTCTGAAAGAAGACCTCTGAGAAGAGGAGGACAGGAACATGCAGCAGGGCGGCATTCAGCGACTTGTGAGGAGATGGGAGGGACAAATGCTTCTCTTATTTGTCAGGTAGAGGGGAAATAATGAATAAACGGGGGCGGCGTTGACATCTCTTAATCTCCGCGCACCTAAAAACAAAAAAATAACCTGACCATGTGTAATGTAACTGGCGCTTTTGTGAAGCAGTCCAATACCTTCAGGTCAGCCAAGTTTACGCTTCATAAAAATGCCCCTGAAAATGAATCTGACCTTGTGTAATGTAACTAGTGCTCAAGTAAAGTGCTCCAATACATTCGGTTTGCTTGAGTTCACATCAAATAAACAAGCGTCAGAGGAAATGCGACGGGAGTGCCCAAGCCTTGCTCTTAACTGTGCTACAAGGTTGGGCTGCTGAAGGTCCAGTGACCGAGGTTCGCTAAAGCAACAAACAGCAAAGTGGGAGGGGTTTGGGGGAAATTCTCACACTTTGAAGTCAGTGAACATTAAAGAGGTGATTATGAAAACAGCGTCTGACATTTCATCTCAGTATTTGAACGTGATGGGGAGATTAAGTGGTGGACGCCAAGCTGAACCAACAAACACGGGCAAATAGTGACAGAAGCAAGAATCAAAGAAAAACACAGTCCCCAAAATGAACACAGAAGTGTAATGTTAACAATAATTGGGCAGTGGTCTGTGGGAGGAAACCAAACACAAAAAGGAGGGACAAGGAAGAAGGATTAAGCACCAGCAAGCAAGCATTTTTGAACAACAATCGAAGGGATGGAAAAATAATACAATGGGCGGGCTGTAAGTCCACAGAGTGAATACAGCATGTCTCGAAGAGACAGTGCATGCGCTGCCTAGGTTCGACCTAAAAAAAGGACAACAGAATTTATGTCAGCCACCCAGAGAATTTTGTTATGGATTCTAGTAGCTCAATCTCTGCATCTCTTCTCAGCATGAAGCCTGAAGGCCTGAATCATACAGGTAAACTTACACTTTGTAAGCTTCCTCTTTTTCAGTATTCACAAACTATGATTTAATAGTAGATTTATGAATGTGGAGACTCCAAAGCAGGAGCGGAGAACTCCGCACGAAAAAAGATAGGCTTGTACTCTCCGCAATCGCAAAGTTACTATTAAATAGTAGTTTGTAAATACCGAAAAATAGTAAATTTACACAAAAGTGTGAGTTTAGCTTTGTGAATGAGGCCCTGGTTGTCTATCATCAACAGTAAATTAATTTGAAGATGTTTAGATATTTGAAAGGTAAAACCCAGCACTATAAACTTTGCCAGAAAAGGGTGCCTATAAGTGGTCGCTCGAAGGAAAAGCAAGCTTCATGGTCGGATTTTAAAAAAAAGATTGTCACATAAATCATTTCACTTTCATGCCAGAGAGAGAAAAGTAAACACCAAGCTCCCTCAGAAGACAGACTCTGAGATTTAAACTATGTCTTGGAATGTACAGTAAATGCATCAAGATAAGAACAAGATTTACATGCCTGTTTACCGATAGGAGCACTCGTGGAAGAACAAAAGGAGAGGTAGTGTGAAAAGGCTTTGTTCATTAGGAGTAGAACCTGAACAGCCTAAAAAAATTGAACCAGCATATAGAAAGCCAGAAAATGTGAATTACAAGCCACAAAGTAAATGGTAAGCAACAGTCTGGTAGACTTCAAACTAAAACGGAATTATCAAGGATAAATAAATATATTTCTGCTCGTTATTCCTGGGTCAGGGAAGCATGCCATTTTAACGCATTCCCAGGTTTACAACTCTTTGTAAATCTGGGACTTTACCAACATCCATGGATGGATGTGAGGGAAAGCCCACAGTCAACCCATGAAATGCCTCCCTGCCACACTGTAATGCAAAGCACCGAAATGCACTTCAGTGCATTACCTTGGGTTTACTAAACCATGCAGAGCCATGCAAGGTGGCTTTGCATGGCTTAGTAAATCTCTGATAAGAGCTTGCCCTGCGTTGCTTTGTGTGATGAAAGGGCAATGCAACCCCTTAGTAATTCTGGCCATAAATGTCTGCAGTACTCACAACTCACTTACCAAGGTAGGAAATAAGCAGATTGCTTTGTTGTGCATTAAAAAATATTATGAATGGATGAGAAAATAAATGTAACAAAAGTACATTACAGGGGGCAGATTTACTGACATTTTCCATTAGGTGTGTGTCACAAAGTGATGCAAACCAGTGCAAAATGTTTATTTTGAATTTACTGACCAGCGCAAAACTTGTTTTGCACTGGAAATTTTCCCCAAAATAAGCACTACTTTGCATCACTTTGCATTACAGGGCGTTCCATTGATGGTACATGGGTGTTTCCATACAACTACACCTGGGTTTTAATACAAGGTGCTATATACTAATAATAGTAAACAGGGGTTTGTGCCCAAAATAATACCTTTTTGATAGTGGCATTAACTTGGAGAAATGCTTTTACTCTCCAAACTTTTTCTGACGTTGCATGTGCGCTGCACTGTACAGCACTCATCGAAAATCCCAAAAGTTTTGAAATTTGTCTAAGCATAGTACTTTGCACTGAAAGGGTACAGAACCCATGCTAAACATCACACACACACACACACACACACACACACACACACACACACACACTTAAATTATTGCGCAATTATTTGTGTGTGGTTCTAGGCAACCAAATTGTGTGCCAGCAATAAGGAGAGAGTGAGACCGTGGCATTTCTTAGTAGATAGGGTGCTTGCCTGTTCTCTGCTCACACAACACCGCACAATAGCTTTTTTTGCTTTTTTTTGTTGTAGTGAGTTTTTAATAAATATAGCCCAAAGTTTTTGCCTGGTGCCCTTGGCTCTTCCCTCTTGGTTCTTCGGTCTGGAACAATGCTAATCTGTTTTTTGGTTGGTTTGAAATGAAGAATAAAAAGTGTTGTCTATTTCCAAGTAGCTCAATGAGTTAAAAATAAAATCATGACTAAAGAAAGCAGAAATGAGACCAAAACAGATGTAAATAGAGATAAAGATATTAAAACATGAAATGCAACTTATTAATATCCCAGTGTTAATGGTGCTGTCTTGAAAGAATCCTCATCTATAACTGCAAGACTTCCACTTGCATTTCACTTTTTCTATGTAGCAATTGAAATCGCACCTTCACTTCTCACTTTTGTAGCATTTCTGCAACCTGCGGGGTAACACCACCCTGCTGTGATAATGACACCGTGGGTGAGGGTGCAGCCAGTTATTCACTTTTAGACGTCAGTGACAAAGGGACTGGGATTTTAATCTTATGAGGTCTTAGCCATGGCTCAGCACTTATCTCCAGTTCCACTGGTTGGATTTTTGTCGTTTTGGTCTTGATTTATATGTTAAAAGTTATTATATTTTTCTAAACTGTTGTGGGATTTTTTCTGCTGTGTTTTCACGTGTTTTGAAGTGCTGCATAAATACTTTACACATTGATTCTAAGTGAAGTCTGACTGCTCTGTGCCAAGATACTAGAGGGTTGAGCTCAGGTTAATTTGGGGTTTTCTTGTTCCTCACCCTGACAAGGATTGTGGTTTCAGCTTGAATAGGGTTCACCGCCCTCAACCAGTAGCCTAATTTCTCACAGGTTAATATTGGCAATTAAAGCAATGACTTAGTAAGCAGGTATTGCCAGTTCCATGAAATACCCATTATGCAGCCATTGCTTGTAATAAAATATTGCCAGTTTACACAGAGACTAGTAAGCACATTATACCATAGTATTATTGTGAATATATGTCAATGTATATAACCATTTGCAAAGTGTACAAATTGCAGGAAATTGTTAGCTACCTTGGGGCAAAATAGACAGCTATACATTGTTTTGACAGGACACATTGCAGGTTTACACTGTAGCCCAGTAATCAGATATTATCAACTAAAAGAGTGTCACAGAAAGCAGATATTTCTTGTATATACACAACACCCCAATAGATATTGCAGTTCACACAGTGTCATAGTCTTAGTTTGTATAGCGGCCAATAAACAAATATTCAGTTTCAGCATGGTCAAAACCCAAGTATTAATCACTCCCATAATGACTGGGTAAGATGTTACTGACATTTATATATTGTTTCACCTTGTAGATATATCCACTTTTCACTTTGAGTGAAATAAGTAGATATTACCAGGCTTCACTGAGTGTAGGTTCTGCTAGTTCTCGGTGTGTAGAAAGTATAAAATCTCAATCTAGTAGCGCATCTATACACAAACACACACACACATTACCTACTGGCGGTCGCCAGTAGGTAGTTATAGTTAGGACCACGTTTCCATAGGAAAACCTCAACATTCTATTTTGAATAACTTTGGCGCCGGTCGACGAATCCTCGCGAATTTCTCAAAATAGGTGGGGCGCTACGCTCCGCTCCTACCCTGAAAGTCTCGGGGGGATCCGTCAAGCGGGGGCTGAGATAAAAGGGGGGTCCCAAAACGCGTTTTTCCCATGCATTTTTCCATAGGACCTTTAGAACGAGCTACAGCCCGAACGGCTGAACAGAATTACTCAAAATTTGGCAGAGAGGTAGTCCCTAGGTCAAGGAAGTGCCTTTTGTAGGTTTGGTGTAAATCTGTTCAGTAGATTCTGAGAAAATAGCCTTTAAATCAATATATATATCTGAGCCCGCTTACGGTACGCTTACCGTACGCTTACGGTAAGCGTACGGTGGCGTGCGCGAGCGCGATTCTGATTGGCTCTTAGATCTTAGTAAACATTCGAATCGGCCGAAACCAGGAAGCGGCGGCCGCCATTTTCTGTGTTTCACTCTGAAAAAAAAAGAGTGAAAACAAGAAAAGGGGGCAATGAGGAGAGTTACAGACCCCCTTACATTTGTGAGGGGGTCAAAGAAGGACTGTAAAGTACAAAACAAACATTTATTGATTTTTAAAAAAAATCACGGGGTACGCGTACGGTAAGCTTACGGTAAGCGTACGGAAGAAACATGGCGTGCGCGAAGGAGATTCTGATTGGCCCATAGATCTTAGTAAACATTCGAATCGGCCGAAACCAGGAAGCGGCGGCCGCCATTTTGTGTGTTTCACTCAGAAAAAAAACAGAGAAAACAAGGAAAGGGGGCAATGAGGAGAGTTACAGACCCCCTAACATTTGTAAGGGGGTCAAAGAAGGACAGAAAAGTACAAAAAAAACATTTATTGATTTTAAAAAAAATCACGGGGTACGCGTACCGTAAGCTTACGGTAAGCGTACGGTAAAAAAAATAAAAATAAATAAATGAAAAGCAGATTTAAGAGTTTAGAAATTAGGGAGCTCTAAAAAGAGCTGTTGTGTTTATGAAGTCATTTTTTTAGTGGTACCTACAAGTAAGTACCGATGCAGAGTCTAAGGTTCAAGAGGAAGACTCTGTTCCCTTCATCATTGAAGTGCACACCATCTCCTCTATAAATGTCTTGCATGTCATAACGCAAGTTGTTGTGGTAAATGGCACCCATACCATAGTCACGGAGGAAAGCAGAAACAGATTTGTTGACGTGCTTTCTTGCTTTGTCATCGCACCGCGTGCCCACCGTGCGTGCACGGCACTAACTGCGTAAAGTGGGCGCGCGGTGCGAGTCGCGCACCGCGTGCTCACCGTGCGCGCACGGAACGAACTGCGTTAAGTGGGCGCGCACGCCACGAATGGCGTAAAGTAACTTAGCATTTAAAAAACCGTACAAATTCACTGAAAAAACCATAGGTTTCACACACGTTATAGTTAGGAATTAGCATTTAAAAAACCTTGCAAATTCACTGAAAAAACCATAGGTTTCACACATGTTATAGTTAGCGGAAATTTTACTGATAAAAAACCAATGAAATTCCCCCGTTATAGTTAGTGCAGGCAACTATAACTCACGCGACCGCAATCTTCTGCTGATGACATATGTGTCTTTATGAAAAAAAAATATTTGTAATATATGTATAGCTAAAAATGTATGGAAGAAGACATGGGCAAATAAGTGTCTAAATACAGTATTAGCATCAGCAGAGGATTGCGGTCGCGTGAGTTATAGTTGCCTGCACTAACTATAACGGGGGAATTTCATTGGTTTTTTATCAGTAAAATTTCCGCTAACTATAACATGTGTGAAACCTATGGTTTTTTCAGTGAATTTGCAAGGTTTTTTAAATGCTAATTCCTAACTATAACGTGTGTGAAACCTATGGTTTTTTCAGTGAATATATATATATATATATTCACTGAAAAAACCATAGGTTTCACACACGTTATAGTTAGGAATTAGCATTTAAAAAACCTTGCAAATTCACTTAAAAAACCATAGGTTTCACACAAGTTATAGCTAGCTGTACATTTCACTCGTAAAAAACCAATGAAATTCCACGTTATAGTTAGATCAGGTAACTATAACTTGCGCCCCCGCAATGCACTGCTGATGACGTCACATATTACATCACTTATGACATGGTCAGTGACATCACTCATGACATCAATGATGACATCTGAAATGACACATTGTGCATTGCGGTCGCGCAAGTTATAGTTACCTGATCTAACTATAACGTGGAATTTCATTGGTTTTTTACGAGTGAAATGTACAGCTAACTATAACTTGTGTGAAACCTATGGTTTTTTAAGTGAATTTGCAAGGTTTTTTAAATGCTAATTCCTAACTATAACGTGTGTGAAACCTATGGTTTTTTCAGTGAATCTGTACGGTTTTTTAAATGCTAAGTTATGTATTTATTTTTAATTTTTGCGCGCACGGAGCGCGCTTACAGATATATATATTGATTTAAATGCTATTTTCTCAGGACCTACTGAACAGATTTACACCAGACCTGCAAAAGGCACATCCCTGACCTGAGGACTACCTCTCTGCCCAATTTCAAGTAATTCTGTTCAGCCGTTCGGGCTGTAGCTCGGACTAAAGGTCCTACGGGAAAATGCATGGGGAAAACGCGTTTTGGGACCCCCCTTTTTTCTCAGCCCCCGCTTGACGAATCCCCCCGAGACTTTCAGGGTAGGAGCGGAGCGTAGCGCCCCATTAGTTTTGAAAAATTCGCGAGGATTCGTCAACCGGCGCCAAAGTTATTCCAAATAGAATGTTGCGGATTTCCTATGGAAACACGGTCCTAACTATAACTATCTACTGGCGACCGCCAGTAGATAATATATATATATATATATATATATATATATATATATATATATATATATATATATATATATATATATATATATATATATATATATATATATATATTACCTACTGGCAGTCGCCAGTAGGTAGTTATAGTTAGGACTTATTATCCATAGGAAATCCGCAACATTCTATTTGGAATAACTTTGGCGACGGTTGACGAATCTTCGTGAAATTTTCAAAACTGGTGGGGCGCTCCGGTCCGCACCTATCCTGAAAGTCTCGGGGTGATTCGTCAAGTGGGGGCTGAGAAAAAAGGGGGTCCCCAAAACGTGTTTTCCCCATGTAATTTTCCATAGGAACCGTTAAGCGGTGCTACAGCCCGAACTGCTGAACGGAATTACACTAAATTTGGCAAAAAGGTAGCCCTTGGCTCACACTCGTATACATATCTATCTATATATATATATATATCCTTCATAAAAATTGTCCAAAAAACGGAAGCGCACTCCACAGGGAAGTACTTAACAAAGTTTTAATAGTTGCAGGAGCAAGGGATCACTGATTCATGTCCAGATACATGATTTGGCCTTACGCGTTTCGAGCCTCCTGGCTCTTGATCACAGGCATCATGGCAGAAACAGAACAACAGTAATTTATGGCCTTTTTATTCCCTCCAGTGGGATCTCGCAAGTGAGTTCAAATCGCCGTGCACTCTGGGATTCGTAGTGCTCAATTAATTATCACCCTTAAGTGGGGTTGTTCCGTGTGCCCAAATAATTAATTATCGCTGCAGCCCTCTGGTGGGCCCCTTACATGAATCAGTGTTCCATCTTCCCTTCGCTGTGGCCACAGTGGGGCGGTGAAAATTTCTATGCCCCTGCGGCTCAACTTAACATGCAGGCGGTGCGTACTTCCACGGCAGGACAGCCATTACAAAGCCTTCACAAAGTTGTCCAAAAAACAGAAGCGCACTCCACAGCGAAGTACTTAACAAAGCTTTAATAGTTGCAGGAGCAAGGGATCACTGATTCATGTCCAGATACATGATTTGGCCTTACGCGTTTCGAGCCTCCTGGCTCTTGATCACGGGCATCATGGCAGAAACGGAACAACAGTAATTTACGGCCTTTTTATTCCCTCCTGTGGGATCTCTCAAGTGAGTTCAAATCGCCGTGCACTCTGGGATTCGTAGTGCTCAATTAATTATCACCCTTAAGTGGGTTTGTTCCGTGTGCCCAAATAATTAATTATCGCTGTAGCCCTCTGGTGGGTCCCTTACATAAATCAGTGTTCCATCTTCCCTTCGCTGTGGCCGCAGTGGGGCAGTGAAAAGTTCTATGCCCCTGCGGCTCAACTTAACATGCAGGCGGTGCGTACTTCCACGGCGGGACAGCCGTTACAAAGCCTTCACAAAGTTGTCCAAAAAACGGAAGCGCACTCCACAGCGAAGTACTTAACAAAGCTTTAATAGTTGCAGGAGCAAGGGATCACTGATTCATGTCCAGATACATGATTTGGCATTACGCGTTTCGAGCCTCCTGGCTCTTGATCACAGGCATCATGGCAGAAACGGAACAACAGTAATTTACGGCCTTTTTATTCCCTCCGGTGGGATCTCGCAAGTGAGTTCAAATCGCCGTGCACTCTGGGATTCGTAGTGCTCAATTAATTATCACCCTTAAGTGGGTTTGTTCCGTGTGCCCAAATAATTAATTATCGCTGTAGCCCTCTGGTGGGCCCCTTACATGAATCAGTATTCCATCTTCCCTTCGCTGTGGCCGCAGTGGGGCGGTGAAAAGTTCTATGCCCCTGCGGCTCAACTTAACATGCAGGCGGTGTGTACTTCCACGGCGGGACAGCCGTTACAAAGACTTCACAAAGTTGTCCAAAAAACGGAAGCACACTCCACAGCGAAGTACTTAACAAAGCTTTAATAGTTGCAGGAGCAAGGGATCACTGATTCATGTCCAGATACATGATTTGGCCTTACGCGTTTCGAGCCTCCTGGCTCTTGATCACAGGCATCATGGCAGAAACGGAACAACAGTAATTTACGGCCTTTTTATTCCCTCCGGTGGGATCTCGCAAGTGAGTTCAAATCTCCGTGCACTCTGGGATTCGTAGTGCTCAATTAATTATCACCCTTAAGTGGGTTTGTTCCGTGTGCCCAAATAATTAATTATCGCTGTAGCCCTCTGGTGGGCCCCTTACATGAATCAGTGTTCCATCTTCCCATCGCTGTGGACAACTTTGTGAAGGCTTTGTAACGGTTGTCCCGCCGTGGAAGTACGCATCGCCTGCATGTTAAGTTGAGCCGCAGGGGCATAGAACTTTTCACCGCCCCACTGCGGCCACAGCGAAGGGAAGATAGAACACTGATTCATGTAAGGGGCCCACCGGAGGGCTACAGTGATAATTAATTATTTGGGCACACGGAACAAACCCACTTAAGGGTGATAATTAATTGAGCACTACGAATCCCAGAGTGCATGGCGATTTGAAATCACTTGCGAGATCCCACCGGAGGGAATAAAAAGGCCGAAAATTACTGTTGTTCCGTTTCTGCCATGATGCCTGTGATCAAGAGCCAGGAGGCTCGAAACGCGTACGGCCAAATCATGTATCTGGACATAAATCAGTGATCCCTTGCTCCTGCAACTATTAAAGCTTTGTTAAGTACTTCGCTGTGGAGTGCGCTTCCGTTTTTTGAACAACTTTGTGAAGGATATATATATATATATATATATATAGATAGATAGATACCTGGAGTCCCTTTGCGTTCCGTGTAAGATTCTTTTTACGGTGAAAATCACGGCACCACAGCAAGGGTAATGATTTTAAGGATGATTTATTTTACATACCATAGTAAAAATGAACAAAACAGGACGGTCTAGGCATTTCGGCTTCCACTAGCCTTCTACTGGATCATAGAGTCCTTCGCGTCTAGACTGTATTTCTAAAGTGCTTAGTGCTTAACCCCTTGTTTCTGTTTACCATTTTTAAACAACTAGACTGCTGATCCTCTTTAACAAACATGGGTTGATTCATCCACCATTATGACATTATTTGTAAAGTACATTCAGTGTCAAAGAAAAGTACAAGTGCAGGATTAAAAGTTCATAAATATACATTTAAAACACAGAGTCGACATTTCATTTCATATTAGAAACCCCTTACTGGCTGGATCATTTTTGTTCCATCTTTATTCTAATCCATGTCCCCATGTTTGTTCAGTGCATTTATGGTCACATTTTCACTTACACAAATATGGCCTGCATCAAGATTCACTATTGTATAGAATTTCATCAATTCATGTGAATAATGATTCCATCAGAATTAAATAAGATCTATAAAATGTGAAGTACAAGTGAAGATCAGAGTTATTTTAAAACTTCATTGATGTAGCCTTCTGTCTATAGTTCATTAGTATTAGTAGTTAATTAGTAAGATCTATACAATATATAGATAAATATATATATAATTATTTATACTAAACAAACAAATGTAACAGGGGCGTTATAGTTAGACTCAGATTTGACTCATACAAAATCAGTGAAATTCAGCATTTTTGGTTACTTGCGCCCGCAATGCACAGCTTATGACCTCAAATATTACATCACTCATGACATGGTCAGTAACATCACTGATGACTTCTCAAATGATGCACTATCACCCGGGAGGCTATCCTGGCAGTGAGCAGGTGTGAGTCTAGCCAAATCTAGGGCCTAGTTGGACAACTCGAATATCTGTTTTTTCAGTTTCTTGCAGAATTCATGAAGTGAGGACGAGGCTCCTATGTTTAGTGGCAGGTCGTTCCATACTGTAGAAGCTATGTAGGAGAAGGCTTGACCTTTGTATCTGGTTTTCTGTAAACATGGGATGTGCGCAAGTAGGAGTATGGATAAACAGAGGTTTCTGGAAGGTTTCTGAAAGCAGATGCGGTTGTTGAGGTATGCTGGGTCAGTGTTTTCTAGTGCATTGAAAGTGTAGGTCAGATGTCCTAAGTGTGCTCTTTGTGTTTGAGGAGCCCGAGGAGTTAATTCAGTTAATAAACATTTAGGGGTCTATTATGATGTAGGGCGGATCGCCACCGCCCGCATGGCGGTGGCGATCTGCCTTACATCATACCCTGATACCCTGCCCGCCTCCCATTTACCCCCTGCCATATTATGATGGCGGGGGGGACCGTGGCAGACAGAAAGACCATCCGCCGCTTTTCCGCCCGGTCGACGGGTTGACCGGGCGGAAAAGGGTTGCATATGGTGGCGGTGTCTCCTATACACCGCCAGCCATATTAGGATGGCAGCGGGATTCAGCCTTTCTTGCAGCCACGGAAAGGCATGCGGATTCCTGAGTTGGGGGGCGGTTGCGGGCGACCTGGATGTTGGGGGGGCACATGGGTGTACCTATGGTACCCCCCTGCATTTGCATGGACGACGTGGCAGGTACTGTGCGGTGCCTGCCATGTTGTGCATGCAAATGCACACAGTGCATTCCCAGCATTGTGGCAGGCAGTGCTCTGAGCACCGCCCCCCACAATGCTGGGAATAGAGGATGCCACCGCCACGGTGGCGGTGGCATCCTAATTGCCGGTGCAGGACCGCCACACCACTGGCGGCTGGTCCCAGCACCGCTAGGGCGGCGGTCAGACATAAGTCCACCCGCCATCCTAATCGGCCTCTTAGTATGCACCATATGTACCACAGTTTACAGGAATGTTTGTAACTGAGCAGCTCACAAACAGCCTTCTACTTCTCCTTAGTGACCATGTATATCTGTCCTACAGCCAACGCAGCAGATGAGTTGCTGTGACTCTTTACAGACACCCACCCAGAGGAACTTTACCAGACATGAGACACACTACAGCCATCACCTACGGCCAAGCTTCACCTTCCAAGCAGTTCCACAAGGCAGCACAAAATGTAATGGTCACGAGAAGTTGCACCTTTAAAGCTTTCACACAGTTCTAGGCTCTATTGCGGTGGTACTGAAAAGGCTTTCTAGGACTAGTGGAATTTGAATACTGTTGCTAAAAGGTAGCGGACACCTTAGATTTATCCCCAGGAAAGCTGTGACTTGCTGAAAATAAAAAGATAACATTCCATTGCATGATGATTGAAAGGAGCAGTAGATTCACATGTGGCCAGCCATCTTGACTAGATGTAATGCGCTCTTATCCCAAAAACAATATTAAAATTTTTAGGTCTGCCGTTAACCAAGACCTTTTGATTTGACTAAAATAAGGAAAAAATACTTACATATAGGGCCTTTCAGCGCCCTCTACATCCATTGGTCTGTTGTGTCATTCACATTTACTTCTGCCCACTACAGCATACAGCATGGGGCAGTCGATCAGCCTACTTAAGCCACTAGTTAACTTCACTTCGGGTGACTGCATTTTGCTTTCTTACAACGAGCACATCCGCACACAAGCTAGTTCGCTTCAGTGCCAGTGTTTTTATTTTTACTTTATAACCATATTAGTGTTGCCTTTGTGTTTAGAGCCTGATGTGATAGCAGGACGCTTCTGGAGCACTTTCCATCTTTATCAGATCTCATCTCCTACGAATGCTGTTGTAAATTCCTTTTTTCAAAGCATACCAGATTGCATCAATTTAAATCTGGATTAAGTTGTCTTCTTTTCACTTTTTTCTTTCTGTCAGACACAATATATTTTCTTACCAGGAACTTGCACAGGAACAGAGACACTAGTTCCCAACTCCCTCTCGAAGATACTCCGGTGGTCCAAATATATCTAGACTCCAGACTACCCTCAAGGGGGAAGGGGGAGTGGATAAAATAATAAACGAAGAAGAGACTAATCCTGGAACTTGATTCTCTCTGCTTCTTCTGTTTTCTTAGTCCGACCAGCAGACTGTTTTCTTCTCTGAGAACCTAAATATAAAACACAAGAATTATCTTCCTCTCCTACTCTAATCTAAACCAACTCTTATTCCTTACACTATGTTTACCTACCCTTGTTTCCAAGATCTGTACTTCTATTCTGTTTTCTTATTTATTCTATATTACACAGCTTGATACTTAACCTATAAGACAAGATATTTTCTCTTTTATAAACTCTTAACCTTTCCTATTGGATTTTATTATTATTGAACCTAAGTATGATTCACTACTTTCTTCTTCTACTGCGTTTTCTATTCTTACGATACTCCTCTTCTGTTTGTCTTTTTTTATATGTTCTTTTCTTCCTTATCTTTGGTAACACTGTGTTACTTAACTTCTTTTACTGTGCTTCTAATCTTATATTGTGCTTCCTATGCTTTTTCCTTCTTATCTCTCTTTAATGATAAGAAAAACTATCTGAACTATTTTCTATTAGAATAACTAATGTTCGCCTTTTCTTTCTCTACAGGTTTACAACTGTCGTTTTCTCCAGGTTACTGGTAAGTATATATACAATGTTCTTATATGTAAATAATCATCACTATAATTCGTATTTATCGCCTGTCACTTAGCTCTGTCTTCTCCTGTTGTTTCTTCCTCTCGTCCTTCTCTTCACAAGACGTTTTTCCTTGTGTGAGGAATTTCTCTGCTGGTAAGCGTTGCAGCCTTTTTCTTTTTGTAACCAGATTATGAGGAGGAGCGACAATGTTTTTCTCAGGAACGCCCACTGCTCTGTGGATGCCAAGAAATGAAGGTGTGCATCAGGAGCTGAATTCCCTACTCCCGACGGAAGCAGCGGAACGAAGAACCTGACGAAAACCCTGAATTTACCCGACTAACACGGAACTTCACAAACTAGGTGCGTATGCCAAAATCTCTTCAGTGAAGTGCGCATTGGTTTCAGAACGCGTGCTTCAACTAATCTCTATGCACCTGTGGGGAAATAAATTCGACCGCTGCCTTGATTTTGAAATCGGAGGCCATCTTAGAATTCCGAGTCAGATTGAGCATTGCCCAATAGTTGGTTCTTGGCCATCTTTCTCTTGTCAGGCTATGGATTTTACCTAACCTTGTACTTACTATTGCTAGCACACGATCTGGAGGTCTGACAGTACCCCCCAACAAAGGAGGTCCTCTCGGTCTTGGCTCCGTAGGAAATCGTTGATGAAAAGACTTTACCAATCTTGGAGCGTGAACATCTGATTCCAACTCCCAAGATCGTTCCTCTGGACCATATCCTTTCCAGTCTATTAAGTAATACAATTTTTCTTTAACTCTTTTTGAATCTAGAATTTCTTTACCTTCAAATTCAATTCCAGACTCTAAGTGGATTGATTTCGGGGGCGAGTTTTTTCGCAAATTTGGCGATGCCTTCTTTAACAACGAAACATGGAAAACTGGATGAATTTTCAACTTGGTAGGTAGTTTTAGCCGATAAGTAACTTGAGTCATCTTTTCTTCAATTAGATATGGCCCTATAAATCTAGGTTGGAGTTTTCTGTTACCTTTTAATCTAAGGTTCCTTGTACTTAGCCAAACACTATCTCCTTTCTCTAAGGGAGGACCCTCTTGTCTCTTTTTATCTGCATAAGTCTTATATTTCTTTTTGGCTTGTTCCAGATTTTTTATAGCAGTTTGGTGGACCTGTTTTAAGTGAGAGACTACATCTTTGACTGCTGGGACTGAAAAAAATCAGTTTGTTTTACTGTCAAATTTGGATGTCGACCACACTTCAGATAAAATGGAGAATACCCTGTGGAGACGTTTTTTGCGTTATTGTGTGCAAACTCTGCCGCCCGAAATAATCTGACCAATCTCCATCTTGCTTCAGAAGAAATAACCTTAGGTACTGTTCTAATTCCTGGTTAACCCTCTCTGTCTGTCCATCTGTCTCAGGATGATAGCTGGTAGAGTACCTGGCTTCATTTCCCAAACCTTCCATAAAGGCCTTCCAAAAATGAGAATCAAATTGTGGTCTTCTGTCAGAAATAACAATCTTTGGAATTCCATGAATCTTCACTATTTGCGTACTGAAGTGAGTAGCTAATTGCTTAGCAGTGGGGACCTCTTTTAGAGCCATGGAATGTGCCATTTTTGAAAACGTGTCCACTACCACTAGAATTGTGTTGAAACCCTGACTAAGAGGTAAGTCTATGAGATCTAGTGTGACTGTGTGCCAGGGATAGGGTGGTGTAGGCAAAGGTTGTAATAACCCCTTGGGAGCTTGCCGTTCAGATTTTCCCTGAGCGCAGATTTCACAGGTCTTGACATACTTATCAATATCCTTAGTCATGTGGGGCCACCAATAATGTCTTTTAACTAATTCTTCAATCTTAGCTTCTCCTTTGTGTCTTGCTAGCATATTATCGTGGCACTCATGCATTGCTTGACTTTGCAACTCTTGGGTGGGCAAGTACAAGGCTCCTTTATGATAGGGTAGTTGATGTTGAATTTTTCTTCCTGCTTCTTCCTTGACCCAATCTTGCATTGCCCCTGGACTCATGGCCTCAGTAATTTGTTCCTTCAATCCAATTGAGGTTGTGACACCAATGATTCTTGTACTCGGAATTATGGTTTGATTTTCCGTTTGACTCTTCCTGTTTTCAGTTCCTAGTCTGGATAAGGCGTCAGCCTTCCCATTTTGAGCTCCTGGTCTGTAAGTGATTACAAAGTCGTAATCAGGAAAGTACAATGGCCATCGAAGTTGTCTTGGAGTTAATGTCCTAGCTGATTTCAAGAATTTTAAGTTTCGATGATCAGTGAAAACTGTTACTTGATGCTGTGCCCCCATGAGATGGTGTCGCCACTCTTTAAAGGAATCTTTAATCGCCAACAATTCCTTTTCGGTTATTGTGTAAATCACTTCGGCAGGTGTCAGTTTTCTTGATCTGTAAGCGACGGGGTGTAGCTGACCTGTTACCTTGTGTCGTTGGGACAACACTCCTCCAACTGCTTGATCCGAAGCATCTGTTTCTACGTAAAATGGTTCCGAAGGATCTGCATGTAAGAGTATTGGTGCTGTGGTGGAATCTCTTTTCAAGGATTTAAAGGCTTCTTCAGATTCTTCTGTCCATTCAAAGCAAATTCATTTTTTGAGTAATCGTGTGAGGGGAAGTATTTTCAGCGAAAATACACTTATAAATCTTCTGTAGAAATTTTCGAATCCAATGAAGCTTTGGACCTCTTTTACACTTACAGGGGACTTCCAGTCAACTATGGCCTTGATCTTCCGCTCATCCATGTTCATCCATGCTCATCCATGTTCCGAAGCGACGGAATCTCCTGAGGCTTGAGCCGGGAGACAGTCGCTGTAGCGTTTTGCATCTGGTGACTAAAGCGATCCTTGCACTGTATTAAGGTAGCGTTTTTACTTGGATGTCGTTGTACCCATTATTTTAAAATTCTATTATCTTAACTGTTTTTACCCATTGCGGCATTTTAATACTGTTTGTACCCTATGCGGCATTTTAAAACTTTGTTTGCCAACCATACAATAGTATTCAATCTAGTCCGCCCGTCCACCATCTTGGAAGTAGCGCGGGGAGCAGTCTAGTGGCTGCTTCCCACACGCTACAAAGAGGCTCATGGTACTAGCGCGCAGAGGGCGCACCGGTGGCGCGCCGAAGCACGCCAAAGGCAAGCCCGTCTGCGCCCGTCCGCGGCCGACCGGGGCTAGGGGCCACGACCACTGCTCCGCTGTCCCCCACTATACGGAGATACAGTTCCCAGGCTCTCCTTCAACTTAGAATGAAGGCCTCCCCTCTTTGCGCCCCTTCCTGCAATCCAATAGATCGCGGATTAGCCTGCCCTCATTGTGGCTTTCAAATCCTCCGTGATTCTACGGATAAAAATACCCTAGTTCGTATGTATCTATTGAACTGTAGATCACTCCCTAAGCATAGCACAGAGGTCTCGTTGTTTTTAGAAGATGCTAAACCAGATGTCCTATTTTTAACAGAAACCTGGTTCCACCACGATTCAGACCCCGACGTCATCAAAGCACTACCTAAGGGCTTTCTAATTCTACGTGCCGATCGCCCCACCAGAGGAGGTGGACTTGCCATTATTTTCAAGGATTGCTATAACTGTCGGAGTCTGCCCAACTCTTTTCTCAATTGTGAAAGTTTAACCTTCTCTCTTGATCTTTCCGCTACCTATACCCTTTCAGGGACACTTATATACCGCCCACCGGGGCCGATGGGGCAATTTCTTCATGCCCTTTCCCCCTCATTGGCTGACTCGGTATGTAGTTGAGAATCTCGCGGCATTACAACTCCAGCAGTTAGTAACGAAACCCACCCACGGTAAGGGACACTTGCTGGATCCTATCTTCAGCAACTGTACTGACCTTCTGGTGGAACACCCCGTCCCGCTACCCTGGACTGATCATCTTCTGATCCCTTTTTGTCTGTCAACGATACACAGCCCTCCCCCTCCATCTAAAGCCATTCGGAAAGAACGGAACTGGTCTAAACTCTCACCAGCGGACTGGGCTTTGGCCCTCGAGTCATCTAGACCGTCTCTCGACTCTGACCCCACCCTAGCCAATCAAAATTTTAATAACTGGATTCTGAATACGCTAGACACTACACTCCCTCTAGAATGCATCAAACCCAAGCGCGGCACCAAAACTGCCCCTTGGTACTCCCAAGACCTGTGAGAATGCAAGCGCCATTGTAAAAAATTAGAGAGGAAATGGCGCCTGGATTTCACACCCTCCAGAAAAATTGCTTACAGAGCTGCGATAAAATCTTATAAAAACAAAATTACAAATGCGCAAGCTGTTTTCTTCGATACTAAGATCACTGCAGCTGCCTCTAAGCCTAAAGAAATCTACAACATCGCAAAAACTCTCCTTAAACTCCCAGAAAAGCTTCCCAACCCTGGTGATGCTCAACTTCGCTGCAATAATTTGGCAGAGTTTTTCCATGGAAAAATCCAGGCTATATACACCACCTTTCCTACTACCAAGACCTTCCCAATGACTGTCGAGGATGCTGAGACGGAGGTGCCGCCCACTGTAACATTTGAAACACTCCCCCCTCTGAATCAGCTCACTCTACAGTCCTTGATGTCCCAGATTAAATCTGGTTCCCCTAATGACCCTGCACCCCCGCGATCTCTGATGTTAGTCAGTCCCTTCATCCTCCCCACCATCATGGAGCTGCTCAATGCCTCCCTTGCCACCGGCATAGTCCCGCTCCCGTGGAAACAGGCTATGGTAAAAGCCCTGCTAAAAAACCCCAACCTAGACAGCAACAACCCGGCAAATTATCGCCCAATCTCTCTCTTACCCTGGCTCAGCAAGATTCTGGAGAAGCACGTCAATAGGTCCTTGACGGAGTTTCTCGAGACCCACCATCTGTTGGATCCTTCCCAGACTGGGTTTCGGCCCTTGCATGGGACTGAGACTGCTTTGGTTGCAGTGACGGAAGAGGCTAGGAGGATTATCGATCAAGGAGGCACGGTCGCCATTCTCCTCCTTGATCTTAGCGCTGCTTTTGACACTGTGAACCACAGCATCCTTCTCCAGAGACTCTCTAATTTGGGAGTTTCTAATCAGGTCCTCAGATGGTTTAATTCCTTCTTGTCTGATCGCTCCTTCCAGGTTTTTGAGAGTAATGCCACCTCCCCCTGTAAACCTCTAGATTGTGGAGTGCCACAGGGCTCGTCATTGAGCCCAACGCTCTTCAACATTTATATGACTCCTCTGGCTGTGATCGTCCGTCCTTTTGGGATAAAAATTGTTACCTATGCGGACGATACCCAGTTAGTAGTCGCCTTAAACCAAACTTAGTCACAGACCAACATTAACTTGAGGGACTGTCTAGAAGCAGTGGCCTTCTGGATGACCTCATCCTGTCTTAAACTAAACGGAGACAAGACAGAGCTGATGCTTTTGGGCAACTCTCCCAACACCATCAACAACTTCCTTTGGCCATCCAGCCTTGGTTCCACTCCTATTCCCAAGGAATCAATTAAGAGTCTGGGTATTGGGTTGGACAAATCTCTCAACTTCTCCTGCCAGGCAGCTAAACTCTCAGCTACCTGTGTCGGTATGCTCAGGCTCATTCGAAAAATTCTCTTCCTACTTCCCTTTAAAGCCAGACAAATTATGACCCAAGGTCTTGTACTCTCTCGTCTGGACTATGGAAACGCCCTCTATTTGGGGGCCCCTCAGTCCACGATCAACAAGCTTCAGATCATTCAGAACTGTGCAGCACGAATGCTTCTGCAAGTTCCTCGTCATGTCTCTATAAAACCTGGTCTAAAGAAACTACACTGGCTTCCAGACAGAGAAAGAATTTCCTTCAAAAGCCTATGCATTGCTCACCGCGCTTTTTGGAAAACTGGCGCCATTTTAAATCATTCCCTGATTTCCCCCCACCTTCCCACCAGACACCTTAGGTCAGCGTCTTTGTATCTGACCACGGTGCCGAAAATTAGGAGAACCAGAGCTGGCTGGCGACTGTTCTCTTATAACTCATCAAAACTCTGGAACTACCTGCCTCTTAATCTACGCTCTGATTCCAATCATCTTTCCTTTCGAAAGGGGTTAAAAACGTTGCTGTTTACCATCACAGAATAGGTCCTTTTATTCCCTACGCATACTCCTACCTTTTAGCGCTGGGACGCCTCAGGGTAGCCATCGCGCTTTATAAAAACTCCTTTCATTCATTCCAGTCGGAGAAAGAACAAACCCCCAAAACTCCACCTGGGAAACATTGAATGCACATTTTTCCAGTTTCACAAACAATTTGTTTTCCCTTAGTTTCTGTAAGACTCCTCTTACTTGTTCCTGATGTTTACTTTTGTCAGAGGAATAAATCAAAATATCGTCAATGTACATGATTACACATTGGTCTATGTACTCTCTGAGGATGTCATTAATAAAATGCTGGAAGGCAGCCCGGGCATTGCACAGACCATACGGCATGACTTGGTATTCGAACAGCCCAAACCTTGTTCTAAAAGCTGTTTTCCATTTGTTGCCCTCGCGCATTCGAACAAGGTGGTAAGCTCCTCTCAGATCTAGTTTCGTATATATTTGTGCTCCTTTTACCTGGTCCAACAGTACCGAAATGAGAGGTAGCGGATAACGGTTCTTCTTGGTGATTTTATTTATTGCGCAATAATTGATGCAAGTCCTCAAATCTCCTTCTTTCTTCGGCACAAAAAATAGAGGTGAAGATACAGGAGACTGTGAGGGCCGAATAAAACCATCCACCAAGTATTTGTCTAAGTATTCCTTCAAGTGATGATGTTCCTTCTCAGTTATGGCGTAAACTCGACTGCAGGGTAAATTTGAGCCAGGCTCAAGGTCTATTTTACAATTATACACTAGATGAGGGGTAAGTTGCTCCGCCTCTGTTTCATTGAAAACATCTTCAAAGTCTTGGTAATCTTCTGGTATTTCTTGGGAGTTGATGACACACACTGATACTCCTGTCATACACAAGGAATATGCTGGATTACACTCATGGGTCTTTTCTTTTACTCCAAAACAGTTTCTTTTACAGTAATCAGAATCCATTATTATCGTACTGGAACTCCAATTGATGTTGGGATTGTGTTCTGTAAGCCATGGTAGACCTAATATGAGCCGAAACTGGGGTGCATCAATTAGGTTAAATTGAATTACTTCTTCGTGTCCGTCATTGGAAATTAGTCGCATCTGTTCCATATGGCTCACTATGGTCCGGAGCAGAGATTCGTTCTATCTACCGCCCGGACCGATTCGCTCTTTGGTTTTTTGATTGCTCGCAAACCCACCTTAGATGCAAACTTTAGATCACAAAAGTTTCCAGTAGCTCCAGAATCTATCATTACCGAGACCTCTGTCAGCGTCACTTGCCGAAACTTAACTACCATGGACAAAATTAAATGTGGGGCGGATGACTGCAAAGTATTAGCCACTTGATGTTCTTTTAGAGTTGATTTTTGATTAGCATCCACCTGTTCAACTCCCTCTACAGGTGGTGCTGCAAGTTTTCCTTCGGTTTGAATGAAGTCTTTGGTTTCTTTGGACAACCTCTAACAAAGTGTTCCCCCAAGCCACCATACATGCATAAGTTGCCAGCTCTCCTTTTCTCTTTTTCTTCTTTTGTCAAAGGAACCCCTTATTGTTCCCATTTGCATGGGTTCCGAACCTTGTTGTCCTTCCGTACTTCTACTGTCTTCAGATCGAACTCTATCAAATCTTGGGGCTATTGGTTTGAATTCTTTTCTCTTCTCGCCCTTCCTTTCACCTTGGCGGAAGTCGATTTCTAACACCAGGTCCACTAGTGCCGAAATTTCCATAGGTCGATTTGGTATTTGAGCTAGCACGCCTTCGAGTTCATCTCTTAAACCACGATAAAACACTGCAGCTCTTTTACTCTCGGGAAAGTCAGTCTCCACTACCAGCTTGTTGAACTGGGCTAAGTAAGCCACAAGGTCTCGATTTCCATGCCGTAAATCAAGCAATTCATTGACAACCGCTTGAGAGATTCTTCGTCTGTCAAAAATCCGAAGAAATTCCTGTTTGAACTCTTCATAGTTATGCAATAGAGGATCGTCTCGGGTAACCAGGGGCATGGACCAAGACGCTGCGTCACCACTTAAGTATGACAGAACAAAGGCCACCCTTGACTACGCATCTGGGAAAATGGAAGGGCGACACATGAAGTGTAGAGAGCACTGTGTGATGAATATCTGTGCCTTTTGTGGATCCCCACTAAATCGCTCAGGTGGGGCTAACGGGATGATTGGGGACAAGGAATGGATTACTTGTGTCGTCATTCTATTTGTCCCTTCCATAGAAGGGTCCAAAGTTTCTCGTCCTGAACTAAATGGTTGTCTCAATCTCTGGGCTAGTTCTGCAGTTTCCATCCTGGAGTTAACTACTTCTTGTCTAAGACTCAGATTTTCCTCCCTAGACGCTACCAACTCGTTGTGTATAGTCTCCAAGACCGTTCCTAAGGTCTGCAAGTTTATTCCTTCAGCCATTTCTGTTTGGGTGCATGTATATTACGTGGGCACTTCACTCTGTCAGACACAATATATTTTCTTACCAGGAACTTGCACAGGAACAGAGACGCTAGTTCCCAACTCCCTCTCAAAGATACTCCGGAGGTCCAAATATATCTAGACCCCAGACTACCCTCAAGGGGGAAGGGAGAGTGGATAACATAATAAACGAAGAAGAGACTAATCCTGGAACTTGATTCTCTCTGCTTCTTCTGTTTTCTTAGTCCGACCAGCAGACTGTTTTCTTCTCTGAGAACCTAAATATAAAACACAAGAATTATCTTCCTCTCCTACTCTAATCTAAACCTACTCTTATTCCTTACACTATGTTTACCTACCCTTGTTTCCAAGATATGTGCTTCTCTTCTGTATTCTTATTTAGTATTCTTTTCTTCCTTATTCTATATTACACAGCTTGATACTTAACCTATAAGACAAGATATTTTCTCTTTTATAAACTCTTAACCTTTCCTATTGGATTGTATTATTTATCTAACCTAAGTATGATTCACTACTTACTTCTTCTACTGTGTTTTCTATTCTTACGATACTCCTCTTGTGTTTGTCTTTTTTTTTTATATATTCTTTTCTTCCTTATCTTTGGTAACACCGTGTTACTTAACTTCTTTTACTGTGCTTCTAATCTTATATTGTGCTTCCTATGTTTTTTCCTTCTTATCTCTCTTTAATGATAAGAAAAACTATCTGTACTATTTTCTATTAGAATAACTAATGTTCGCCTTTTCTTTCTCTACAGGTTTACAACTGTCGTTTTTTCCAGGTTGCTGGTAAGTATATATACAATGTTCTTATATGTAAATAATCATCACTACAATTCGTATTTATTGCCTTTGTCACTTAGCTCTGTCTTCTCCCGTTGTTTCTTCCTCTCGTCCTTCTCTTCACAGGAAGTTTTTTCTTGCGTGAGGAATTTCTCTGCTGGTAAGCGTTGCAGCCTTTTTTTTTTGTAACCAGATTATGAGGAGGAGCGACAAGTTTTTCTCAGGAACGCCCACTCCTCTGTGGATGCCAAGAAATGAAGGTGTGCATCAGGAGCTGAATTCCCTACTCCCGACGGAAGCAGAGAAACGAAGAACCGGACGAAAACCAGACGAAAACCCTGAATTTACTCAACTAACACGGAACTTCACAAACTAGGTGCGTATGCCGAAATCTCTGCGCATTGGTTTCAGAGCGCGCGCTTCAACTAATCTCTATGCACCTGTGGGGAAATAAACTAGACCGCTGCCTTGATTTCGAAATCGGCGGCCATCTTAGAATTCCGAGTCCGATTGAGCATTCCGCAATAGTTCGTTCTTGGCCATCTTTCTCTTTTCAGGCTATGGCTTGTACCTAACATTGTACTTACTATTGCTAGCACACGATCTGGAGGTCTGACACGTACCTTCTCTCTATCCTTCTATCTTTCTTTCTTTCTATATCCTTCTATCTTTCTTTCCTTGTCTATCCTTCTTTCTTCTTTCTTTCTTTCGCTTTCCTACTTTCTTGTCTTTTTCATGCCTTCTTTCTTTCTTGCCTGGCTGCCTCCTTTCTTTCCTTTTTCTTTTTTCTTTCTTTCAATGTTTTATTTTTTCTTTCTTTCTTTCTTCCTAAGAGCTAGAAGCTTGCAGCTAATGAATGACTGATTGGGTTTTCTAGATTATGTGTGTAACATAGTTACAGAGGTTTCAGCCAGACTTGCAGCATTAGCCTGCGGTTGGTGTTGATCATATTTTGCTTTCACCCACTTCTGGGCGCATTGAGGGTCAATGTATCAGCTCATCTCAGCCACTGACTGACTCCACTATGAGTTTCATCATGCTGCCCTTTCACAAGGGAACACATTCACACACAAAGTAGTTCCATTCCTTGTCAGAGAGGACTATGATACTGTGTGTTTATTTAGACCAAAAATACTCTTTCTGCCCGTAGCATTTTTTTTTAAGATTGATGGGGCTCAACATATTTCCAAACAATGAAGTTTTGCAAAAACCATCTGAAAAACACAGGAATTTCCAGAAGGCTGGCGGCCAACACCAGAACTATTGGCTTTGCCGATGCTTGTTCAAAATAACCATGAAATTAGTTATGCAGAAATTTAGGTTTACCCAGGGCCCCAGTAAAGCAGATAATTCATTTAAAGGTCCCACTAGGATGAAATTGCTAGATTACAAACCATCCAAAATGTAGTCTGTCAGTTTCAAAAAGGTCTTTCAGTGCAAAATTGGTGGTCTGCATTGTAACCCAATACTCAGATGTTGTGCGTGCACAGTCCTTCATAATGCAGATTTAGCCGGGGTACCCAGTGCCCCACCTGGACATTTTCCACGTGACCCATGCTTGTAGAATTTCAGGTTTACCACAGTGTCCCATAAGGCAGATGGTGCCTGTTTACAAAGTGACCTGGTAAGCAGTTTAGAGTAGTTTATACATTGCCTTCATAGGGCAGGTCCGGCCAGTTTACACTTTTCCCTAGTAGGTACATATACTATTTTGTCACAAAGCCACAGTAGTCATATATAGCCTGGCAGCACTGTGTCACAGAAAGCAGACATTGGCTGTTTATGCATTCGGTGATATGCAGATAACTATTCCAATTCCGCATTATTGGGGCCCCATTCAAGAATGCGACTCCCACCAATTCATAAAGGCCAGTGACACCACATAAGACACGTTTCATAATCCTTAGCTTTCAAAAAGGGATTGGTAAACAGACATGGTGATGCATTTTGCAATGCAGATTAATGTCTTGAGTGTGAACTGTAAAGTGTATTGGATATTGCCGATCAAAGAAACGGTTTGCCTGTATTAAAAGGCAGCACATGTAACTGGGATGGGCGACAGTGCTATGTCATAGACATACTGCTTAAGGACTATTCAAATGACTCTATAGTGCAAGGTGATATCAGAGTGACAGCATCGCCACTCCCAGGGAGAAGTAACAACTGAGTGCTTAATTTGATCTGGTGGTTTCCGGTGCTCGACACCGGCAGTTTATTGTCAACACCAACACTTAAGACAGTCTGCCACACAATGGCCCTGTCAGTCGAATTGAGAGACAAGGATAACAGCTGTTTATTAATTCAATTCTCGATAAAAATGACTGATCCCTACCACCCAGGCCGTTTTTAGGTCTCGGGACCATCCGGTCTGCCGAAGGCAGAACCGGAAGTCGAGAGATTTAATGTTTTGGAGAAGAGGGGCTTGAACCCGCCCCTCTTCTCCCCTGTTCTCCATTGGCTGGCCTCTTCAATGCTGGCCAGCCATTGGAGAAGAGGTCCCGTCACTCCGATCAGGCCCCGTCCTTTTCGGATCGGGGGCGTGTTTGTGGCAGAAAGTCTAATTATCTCCTCCAGCCAATGGCTGGAGGAGATAACAGCAAAACACGCCCCCGAATCCGAAAACGACGCTGCGTTTCTCCGAGGCATTTCTGCTCTGCCTCGGAGAAAGGCAGCGTTGTTCGATGACTGCTTGGAAATATGCTTTTTACAAAACGCTGCAAGTACTGAGGTACCGAAGATTCTCTGTTGCAGCAAGGCACTGAGTGGCGGTAAAAGGAGTTTGATGTAAATATACATGCGTCAGCAGCGGAGGTGCAATAAGCGTGTATCTCAAACAGAAACTGAAACTTCTCTATCAAGGGGAAACATCACTGCCAAAGTTCAGAGCTTGTGAAAAAGCGACCAGGGAAATCACTTGCTAGTTAATGTTCGGGGGGGGGGGCTGAGCAAAAATTTCGGGGGGGGCTGAATCTTTAAACAGTAGGCAGAGTGGCGCTGATTTCGGGGGTGGGAGGGGCTGAATCTAGGCAGAGTGGAGCTGCGGGGGTTCTTAGAAGGGGTGAACCAACAGCGAGGCCTCATTAACATGCAAATGGTCTTTTTAAAGACCTGTGAAGTGCTCGGGCGCGGCTTTGTGTCTGCCCGGGAAGCGGTCTCATCCCGGGCTGCCACACACAACGGGGGGGGCTGAAGCCCTTTGAGTTCAATGGGTGATGCGCGCCTGATCACAGGTAAATGCGGGAGAGAACGGGGTTGTTGAGCAGAGCCGGGCTGGCTTGCCCGGTCATCGGGCGTTTCCTGTAGCAAAAGTGCTTCACAGTTAACCTCCCCCATGACCCTCCAGCTGGTCCGACATAATTGCCAGGCCTACTTTGGGGTTCCAGTTCGGCCCTGTTGTTGAGTATCCTACCCAGGGCTTTAAGTGGGATAAAAAAAATGGGTGGGGGTGGGGGGCAGTGTTGCGCGGGGTCTATACGGCTTGTATTTTGCTGTCTCTTTTGTCATTGCATCCAGGTATAATGATACAGCAAGTAACATGATACCTACAACAAGTTAGGACTATTGGCTTTGTCAATCGTTGTTAGTTGCATAAGATAAATTAGCAGTAACTGTGGCTTGTATATAATATTGAAAAAGCATCCACTTGAAGCCCTAGTGACACCACGACAATGTAAATGCTCCTGAGTTTCAAAAAGAGACAACAATATAATCATGCAGTGGCTGAACTCGACAGATTAAGAAATATATCCCAAATTATATATAACAGTCGGTAGACGCATGCCTCTACAGTGTTCTCTTATATTTTGAAACCAGAATTGGTCAAGTTCGTATCCTTTCAAAGTTCCCTTTTCAAACAATCATTATCAACGCCAAGTCTGGCCCTGGCACGGTAGTGCGATTTTTGTTTAGTATTAATAAAATTTGACACTTCAGACAGCAGTTTCAGCAGAGAGGACAAAGAAGGGATGGGCATGGAATCCAAATACTAATCATGCATATTAGTCTGGGCCACTGGCATTTTGCGATGCTGCAGCGTTTTCCTCATAATTATGGATTTGCCAAACTTCCCAAATAATGCTCGCATAATAAATCTCGCTTTTGAGAGTGATTAAGCTATTGACATTGTAAATAACAATGCCGTTTCTTTAAATGTTTTAAAAACATAAACAAAAATAATGTCATGAGCAATGCCAATAGCTCTAACTTTAACAATGCCCAGACCGTTGCATTGTAAATGCTTGTTATAACTTTGGGGGCCTGGAATTGTCACACTTTTAAGAGTGTGATCAGTAGTAGGGTGTTGGTGCTGTCACTGGCGGCTCTGGCAGGGACTGGCACTTATTTTGGTATTTTTTACAAATTAAGCACTGCAACTAACTCGGTGCAACTTTATACATGTACATATTTATATTAGTTAATAGATTCGTATGCATATATTTATGAATTATTTTATTGTTAATAATTGATACCTAGGTTATATTATTCCTTTCTTTTTTTGCAATTTTACTTTATTTCCATTTTTAATTACATATCTAATTGATTTTCTATATTTACATTTTGATTATGCCATCAAACACACTATAAACATGTTTCAGTTTCAGCTAAAATATTTATATTTTTATGTATACAGTATCTGTCCTCATTTGTGGTACTTCTACTCATCAAATAAGAATTATTAAACAGTAACTCAGTCCAACCCAACTGGATCGACTGCATATTATTATCTGCCAGTTTACATCGTCTTCATTACACTGTCAGAGCCACTACATCTCTAGCCACTGCACCACTTTTTTGAGTGTAGCAGTGTGTCGTAGAGTGGCATAGACTTGAGTAGAGCGTTGTACAGTGGCAGAGAGTGTTGTACAGTGGAGTGTAGGGGGATACAGTGCAGTACAGTAGAGGGTTGTAGATTTAAGTTTCTACAGAGTGGAGTGTTGTAGAATGGAGCTGCTTACATTGCAGTTTCATGCGGTGGTGTAGAGTGAGGTAAACTGCGTACAGTGGAGTCAGGTGGCGTGGCGAAGCATGGACTAAAGTGTCATAAGGTGGACTGGCTTCTCAAATAGTACAATGCTGTGGGGTGTAGTACACTGTAGTAGCATAGCAATGAGTGGAGTGGAGTAAAGTGTTATAGAGTGGAGCAGCATGTCGTACAGTGAGGTAGTATGCCATGTCGTAGAGCGACCTATGTAAGTGTATAATTAATTAAAAAATCATTAATCTAAGGATGAAGTAATATAAAAAGGAAATAATTGCATTAAGGGTCAAGGTTAAATATTAAATTATAATAGTATAATTAAATACTTTAATTAAGAGTAACGGTTAACTACTAAATTAAAATAATAAAACACAATATGTAAATTAAGGGTAAGGATTAATTAGTTAATTAAAATAAAATCAAATACACTGGACAAACTGTACCTCATGATGCCATAGAGAAACATACTTTATGCCAGAAATGTTATTTTCTTAAGACGTGATAGGGCATAGACGCACAAAATATTAGTTTGACTTTGAGATGGGAAAAAAGACAGGCATCCATCGACACTGCCTCGAAGGAGTCTAGGGAACTGATCATGTATAGTTGAGAAATCTGCGAAATGCCACGATGTGAAGACTAAAATACAATATAGTGAGTGGGAATGGGAATGAAGGTATGGTCTGAAGTTGCAACATCCGTGGGAGAAGACCCAGGTACTCAGCAGAAGTGAACACTCACTTACATCCCCTAATAACACAGAGGGGCTTTGTAATTGAGGGAGAGAGGGCAGTATAATACAGCCTGTCAAATGCTCCAAGAGTGGGCTCTGATGAGTTTGTATTGCATACAAGGAAATGGCCCCATGTAGTAATACAACTGTGTGTAGAGATGGAAGGTACTCACCAGTGTGTTCTAGGACTAGAGGTAAGGTGTGGAGGTGAAGTGAGGGGTTTGCCTGGGTGGGTTAAGTGAAGGCAAGTTTTATTGCATTCAATGCAGAAAATGTTCCAACTGAGGTGGGGTGCGGGTGTCATATGTTGCTGGAGGAGAAACCAGGCTGAGAGCGTATGTTTATGACGTACAGTAGTTGTCCAACCGACTCCCTTGTGTAGGGCAGAGAGAATATTTTGGGTATGCACATTGAATACAACAATCAAGTAATGATGAGGGGTGTATTGATTAAGGGTTTAACCTGGAACATACGGGGCACTAATAACGTGATTAAATAGGGGAAGATAATTTTCTATGCAAATATAATTGTGCCATAGCAAATGCACTTGTTATAATACCAACAATAAAGTCTGACACCAAGTTAGGAGCTGTGTCAATCTACGGCGGTATTTACCACAAGCTCAGGAAGAACCACCATTTTAAATCATATGCCCTTGAATTTCAGGGTGATACATGTAGGGTTGTATCTGGAGGGACGATATGTAATTACTAGGGCTACCCTACAATGCAGGTGAGTGCTGCTGGTCAGTGGCAATTGTCCTAATGTACACAGACCTGCACATTTTTTAGGGTCAACTTATACTGTGTCATGGAGCACCTGAGAATTCATGGGTCATTTCTGGCACTAGAAAGGTCTTCCTGTAAAATGGTGTAGATAATGCAAATCATGTCTTTTTTGTATAAATGGATATATGTCAGCAATTATACTTGTTGGAGAGTCAGTACACTTATTCATGGGTGAACGGTCCAGCATGGCAGATATGTAAAGAGGTGCACTTCCAATTTGTCCAACCATGAGCTGGTCACGTTGGAATGCATCATCCCAGGAACATAAAAGACTAGCATTGCATGGACATTCAAGATTGGCGCTTGTGGATGTAGTGTTTCCTCTTCTCAAGCAGTACAACTCTTTTTTCAGAAGAACACAAAGCCTTTCTAGGAAGGCTGATAGTATGGGAGACCTTTAATGTATGCTTCGGGGTGATTTGTTTATCACCCAGAAGGGGCTTACTGAAGGTCATCAGATGGGAAAAGACCCACATAGAGGGTGCTATGGCCACTCTGAAAAAGTTATATGAAGCAGACCAAAACCCTAAAACTCTGGGAATATTAAAAAAACGCCAAACTACACCTTATGATGCCGTTCTTTATGTCACAAAATACAATTTCCTTGAGACACAATAGGTTGCAGAATTGACAAGGTGCAGATGACGACTCCTCTGCTAAGGCAAGGAGCGTCGTCCCACTGCTCGCAGAGCAGAAAAAAATGAAAATAAAATGAAAAATCACCTCATTATTATTATTTTATTTTTCTATGCTACAGGTCTGAGTTAGGGCACGGCAGGGCTGGGATCACAGGGGGAGGAGTGGTTTGCACACTCAAAGTGTGCATGACTGCTTGGCCAGCCGTCTCGGGCCAGCCAAAGTCATGTATACTTTGCATCTTCCCCACCAGGCTGTAATGCACAGCCTGGTTAGGAACATGCACAGGCTCCCTGTTCCCCTCCGAGTGCCAAACCACAGTGCTCAGACCAATCACAACGCTGCATTGAAGTGTTGTGATTGGCTGTGGGGAGTTGAAGTGTTGTGATTGGCTATGGGGAGTCTGGGGGCTTCCTGGTTCGGACCTAAGAAGAGCGGCAACGAGACAGAGAGATGGCAGCCGTTTTAAAGGTAAGTGGTTTTTTTTTGTTGTGTTTTTTTGGCACCCCCCCACCCCCTTCGTCCGCCACCCCCTTTCCCTGCCAGCTGCGCCTGTAGAGGTGCAAGAAAAGACAGGCACACATCAATGCTGCTTCAAAGGAGTCTAGGGAAATGACCATGTATAATAGCAAAATCTGTGAAATGTTCACCCATTTTCACCTATGTACAGAAGAGGTTGAGTTATTGATAGGTAGAATGCACCTTGTTAAGGTAACGGGTGAGGAAGAAGGAGATATAAGTGGAGGAAGTAGTAGATGGTAGGGGGTCACTAAAAGCAGCAGGCCTAAATGGCATTGCTGTGAGATTTTACAAGCAGGTTTGCAGCAGTGCTGCCCTTCAGCCGTGGGGGGTAGTAAACTATGGATTACGGAGGTTTACAGGTAAGTTAACATATAAATTAATAAAACGAATTTCGTTGCGTGCGCAGCATCGCATTTGGGGATGCAGTGCACTGCAACGAAATTCGTTTTATTAATTTATATGTTAACTTACCTGTAAACCTCCGTTATCCATAGTTTACTACCCCCCACCCTGCCCCTCCCCCTCCCCACGTCACCGCCCTGCAGTTACTCCTACTACCGACCGCGGCTGCTGCCCCCAATATCTTTGAAGCGTACAAAGAGACACTGGAAGAAGATAGATTTCCCCCATCGACTTGGGAAGATTTTATAATAGTGTTTCTTAGCCTCACAATGATAGAGCATTGCGGATTCTATCACCCAATTTCACTTATGAATATGTTCAGAACATTTGGCTCAGGATTCTGGCAAACCGTCTAACAACGTTGATGAAATGGTCAGTCAATCCAGATCAGGAAAGGTTGTGCCTCATCAAGCTTGGTCCAACTACTTGTCCAGAATGTTTAATGTACAACAGGCTCTGTGTGCGGCGTGGGTGGCCCTCAAGTCAGTGCTGTCGGTGTAATTGGTTCAGTTACAGCAGCAGTTTCAGTTTGGGACATTTGAGTCCTTGTAACAGCTTCTACATGAATCATCTGTGGCAGCGGGGGAGGTAGGTGGGGTTGCCTATAGCAAATTTCAATTTCAGAGGGGTCCATGGAAAGGGTATCTACTGTAATCATCACTATTTGGTTTAGTCATGGAGTCAATGGTCCAGATGATGTAGATTGAGGTGGAGGACATTGGTGAATGTACAAAGAGTAGAGTCAGTTATCTCCTTGTAAGTGGACACACAACTGATGTGAATGATTAGCTGTGGACGTACAGGTAGGTTTAGAAATTGTGGACACAAAGGGGAGGAGTTCAAGCCTCATAATAATGGGACTCACTCCCAAGGGTTTCTGTTTGAAATAGAGGCAGTTTCACATTGAGTATTTGTATGCGGGAATTCACATATGTAGTGAAAGTGAGGATACCCTACAGTGAAACACAATCTGTTGAATTTTTTTCAGATAATTTCATTAAAGGTAGAAACATTGATTGTGCAGCCCATTTCCAATACAAAAGGAATCACAATTGCTAAAATGCTTATTCCCCAAAAATTCCTTGTGCCAGTTCTGATTTTTTTTCACTGGCGCTAGAGCACCAATTTTTATATAATGATAGTATGGCATCTTTATTTCTAAAGCAACGGTAGATGGGATGGAGGGACCCTTGTAATTACAATATTTTGGTATGCTCAGGCCAGGAAAGCAATGGCAGATGTAGGGACTTGTCCATCGCACCATTCTCGTCTGACCGCTGCACTGCTAGAACACATTTTGTGTGTTGTGAGTTGCATACAAAATGCTTTAGTTTTTATTTCAAGAAACCACCTATTAGGCTAAATGGGACAGAAATGTATTATGTAATATGGCCCGCAGCTATAATACTAGAGAGGTGCTGCTGAGTATGAAAAGCAACATATCCTCCTTACGGTCTTGAGGAGAAGCCATGTCATGCATATCCTTGTGCATGGTGTTGATCTCCTAGGAAGTACATTGAAGTTGGGGGCATCTTCTGTGCTAATTCCCTTATGGCTGAGAATGATCCAGTGTCAACCTAAATTTGTCTGTGTAGGAACTGTTTTGGTGAAACATTGCACTGCACAGAGATGGATGCAGATGGCATCCCCAGATGCTCATGCCTTGCAGAAAGGATTAGATGCTGCATAATGACGGTAAGAAGGAGTACAGGAGTTTAGTGCATCCCTAGCAATGTCCTCAGGCATTCGGTCGGTTCAGGTCCAAGCTTGGAGGGTCCGGTCAGAGTTCAGGTCCAAGCTTGAAGGGTCCGGTCAGAGTTCAGGTCCAAGCTTGGAGGGTCCGGTCAGAGTTCAGGTCCAAGCTTGGAGGGTCCGGTCAGAGTTCAGGTCCAAGCTTGAAGGGTCCGGTCAGAGTTCAGGTCCAAGCTTGGAGGGTCCGGTCAGAGTTCAGGTCCAAGCTTGAAGGGTCCGGTCAGAGTTCAGGTCCAAGCTTGGAGGGTCCGGTCAGAGTTCAGGTCCAAGCTTGAAGGGTCCGGTCAGAGTTCAGGTCCAAGCTTGGAGGGTTAGCGTACATGTTAGACAAGGACGCTTGAAGGAGCTGGGATTCCTCAGAGGATGTGTGGTCTAATTTTGGTGGGAGAATGGAGAGTGCTCCTCTGGATGGGATTGTATAGTAGGGGGACAGAAGTTGGATGGAAGGGTCATGAAATTATGGGGGAGGACAAAAAATGGAAGGGGCTAGGCTGCCGGTGAGTGCTTTCTATTGTATCACTTTTTGCGCTGAAGTTAATGCGACATTGCAATTGTGTATCGCGAGTTGATTGCAAATGCATGTTGTGAAACTCGATATATGTAGACAAATAGTTTTTTACTTGATGTAAATTTGTTAAAAAAAAGAATTCCCACATGAAATGTTGCAGATGCATAATGTGGAGTTAAGGAATTAATAGAACCTTCACATCTGACAATCCCATTAATGCAATGGAACGGCATGGATTACATTTCATTTTAATTTCAAATTGGCAGCACATCAAAGTGCTACAGAACATAGCTTCTGACTTCAGCTGTAATGAAATGTGCATGATTACACGAATGTTAGTGTAGACGGTCTGATATCTCAGTGGGATGAGTACTGCTGTCGAAATCTGAGTGTAACCTGCAGTTATGATATTATTATGTTTTTTAACTCCTTGATGAGGTCGCTTCAGAACACGAGGGTCATCAAGACACAACTGACTCTTTTATAGCACACTTTATAATGCACCTTCACTCACAGGATTTAGGCAACAACCAAGATGTAGCAACTAAATAATGATGCTGTTGTGGAAGCGTTTTCTGGGTTTATGTTTTTGTGACTAAATAATGATGGAAAATAAAGATTTTTTTATGATGGAGCCAATGTGCAAATGCTGAATTAACCTGATTAGATTTGAAACGAATATTATAGGATTATAGAAGTGTTTATTAATATAATATAGTTGTGCCACATTTTCACAAAACGGACATATTAGTTGAAATGGATGCTGTCTGATGCTGCTCAGTCACTCCTCCTCTTCCCCCTCCCATCTCATCCCCTGCACATCTTCTCTCCCCAAAATCTCTGCAGAGCGAAGATAAAGAGATACCATAGAATGTTTCCAGTGTGCATGTGTTGTGAATAAACTTTCCAGTGTCTTTTAAACTATAAAATATCCTAAGGTCCTTCCGCTTTAGTTTCTAGCTTGTTTTAATGTATTGAAGACCCATTGTTAGATGCTACATATTATTTTGGATACCTCAGATGACAATAACACAGAAGATGCTCAAATGTTTTCTTGGAATATGATATTGCTAATGAACTTAATAGTGACGTGGACAACCCTGATTTTTCAAAAAACGTATTACAAGTAATCACGAAGAGACTGTGCTTTTCTAATTTGTTATGCAAGAATTGTTTATCGAACGCGTTGTTTTTGGGGGTGAGCCAGATTACTTTCCTTTTCAAATAGGTATGTTGTCCGATTTTTTAAAATGTTTTTGCGGTTCATTTGGAGCTTTAAATTATTCTGGTTCGTGACTGCTATGTACAACTCTGCATTTTTGCCTTTATAGAATTTATTCTATACAGCTTGATATGAAGACATTTTATAATAAATCCCTTCAACTTTTCTAATGTTATTGAACTCAGTTATTGAGTGATCCCAATTACTTATGTTCGTTACTCTGCTAAATTGATGTCCGGTATGGTGCCTTTTAGCGCATGATCAACCCAAAGCAGACCCGCCTAAGGTAAACTTTGGGGTGATCTAAATTTTGGGTTGTCCTAAATTTTGGGGTATGGAGTGCTTCTTTCACACTGTAATTTTTTTAAATTTATTGCAGTTGTATAGAGGTCGAACTGGGCCCAGAGCCACTAGAGCACTTTACGTCTGAAACTAATTACATTTTGGAGGCAAGATTCATTGGTTGTGGAACTCAAGTCTGGTTACCAAAGTCCAATAGTTAGCAGCTCTGGCTGTTGGACCACTTCTCCTCCCTACTCCATTGTCATCAAACGTTTACTGCAGCTGAAAAGGAAGTCTTGAGTTCTGAGCTGTGTGAAATTGACTATGGGTCTCTACCTTGCCATATGTGTCTGACAAGTCACTTCAGGGTGCATGTGTCATTGAGACCCAAACACACAACATTCTGCTGCAGATTCAGGGCCGAGCTATAAATTATGCAAACACATGCCTATTTCCTTCAGCTCATGGAGCTGTTAACATGTTACTCCACCATCTGGCGCATATCACTGCCAAAGGATAAGTTCCTGATCTCACCTACTTCAGCTTAGCACACATGATTGCAAGGCTGACAAGAGAAAGTGTGTAATTGTGTATTTTTGTAAAACCCACTGATTGTAGGACGGACCTATCATCCAAAGTATTCTAAGGGATAAGCTCGTGATATTTAACTCTATGTGCATGCCCCACTAAACAGCCACAGGAATAGTGACAGGTCAGAAAATGTGTAGGGACCTTTTCACAAAGATATTTTTTAGCTGTAAACCTATGTTCATGGCCAAAACTACCTTGTATGCATGCCAGGAACACACAAACGGATTCCTGGCAGACATAAATGTATTTATTATTGTAGATTTCTCCACCACGAGTGTGGAGAAATCTGCAGTAGTAGGTTACCCTCAAGGGGTGGCAATGGCACTGCAAGGCGCGTGGTAGGACCAGGTTCGTCCTACTGGAGGCGTTACCATCTGACATCATTGCGAGGATAGAAAGGCGCTGCTCTGCAGAGCTCTGTGTCACTATGTGTCAGGCCCAGTGAAGCTTTCAGGTGGGATATGCACGGCGTGGTAGGGCACTGAGAGGCTCTGCACTGGATCCAGTGAAACTTTCAGTTGTGAACTGTGTGGCGTTACTCCGCGCAGCTGTGTTACTTGGCGTTGAATCCGGAGAACTTTCAGTTAGATGTGGTGCTATGCAGTGCTCTATGCTCTACGTCAGACCCAGTGGAACCTTCAGTTAGGCAGGGGGAAGAGCACCCTGACTACAATAAAGGGTCCCGGGCCTTGAGGACAGCACCTGGAGTTCCGGACTCAATTCAGCAAGGCCAACAAAGAGGCCAGGTCAGGTCTAGTTGGGTCTGGTCAGCTGGGATGCAGGAACGGTCTCTGGAAACTTGTTGTATCCCCGTAGTTCACACAAGTGGTCAGCCAACTGGCCCTTGGAGTCACTTCTGGGGTCCTGGGTTTAAGGACAGCTCCTCCTGTCAAGAAAACCCGCACCTCTTCACACCTAGGCCCTTTGTCCATTGTCTGGGAGCAATACATATCTCACTCTGGGAAGCCAGCAATTGTCAGGTAACAGTTTTTGACAACTTTCTATAAATGTCATTTACAAAATGCTAAATTAAAATCTGACTTTCCCAATAAGTGGAATGTTATATTACTATTGAAAAGAGCCTTTGAAATATTTTGCTAGCTGCTACCCAACTGAATTTAGCCTTTATTACATGTAATAGGGTAAACCAGTGTTAGTCTATGGGAGGCCAGCCTTGCCACAGCGAAAAACGACTTTGGGGATGTTTCACTGCCAGGTCATATAAAACATTAAATATCTATGACCTACTTTTTAGATACCCTGCATACTGCCCTATGGGTATTTAGGGCCACCTTGGGGGTGACATAAGTATTAAAAAAGAAGGGTGAGGATGGCAAAAGGTTTATTTTGCCAGGTCGAGATGGCGTCTTAAAACTCCATACACAGGTTGCAATAGCAGACATGGAAACATGTTTTACAGTGCTACTTAAGTGGCCGGCGCAATCAGTGCTGCAGCCCCCTAGCAGTATTTAATATACAGGCTCAGGATACATGTTTTACTATGTACTAAGAACTTACAAGTATATTAAATGCGTCAATTAGGCATATGCCAATCTTATCATGTTTAAAAGGGAGAGTTCAAGCACTTAACTACTAATTAGCAGGAGTAAAGTGCACAGAGTCCTACAGCCAAAAAAACATGTTTAGCTACAGAAGGCATAAAATCTAGGGGACTATCACGCAAAAGAAGGTACTTTGCAACACAGGTGTACGTCTGTGAATGTTATTAGAAAAAACAGAACGTTCAGGCAGAGTTGTAAATCTCCACTCATACTTTTATGTTTTTGAATAGAGCTTTTTTGCAAACGTTCGGCTTACAAATGTTTTTCATTTCTCCATTCAGAACTTTCTGGAGTGTGGTGATGATACAGGCTGTGGGATTGGATTGCAAAGTATACCTGTAGTCCATCCAGAAAAGTACACTGGCTCTAAACAGTGGATCTTTTCTTGAGTGTTCAGCACAGAATTTTAAGGACATGATGCAGGTAACAGGAGTTGACCACTTCAGTGATTTGCTTTGATGTTATAGAAAGTGGCTGAACCAGAAGCACAAATACCACTGTGGGAAATGCTAGAGGTGATAGTACCAACACAGGAGGCTAGTCAAGTGGCCCTGTTGGAATTCAGTTACCAAGATTATGATTTCTGCTCAGGCTTCATGATTGGACATCAATACAAATGACGCGCACTTGGAAATCTTCCGGATGCTTTCCGATGACAGCCTGTGGATGAATGCACATGGTGAAAAGAGACAGAGGGTCGAACCTTATGGAAACTACAACTGGTTTGGATAAACATTGTCCCAGCCTTAAACACTCTCCATCGAAGGCAAAGTTGTCACTGATTGCTCTAAGAGCTCTTCGCACTGCTCAAGGAACAGATGATGATCCGCGGTATTAAAGGCAGCCAAAAGAACCAATCACATCAGGATCAGCTTCCCTTGTCTCCCATATGCCCTTGGCAGAAGGGAGGTGAATTCATGGAGCAAGGTTTAATCTTTTGATGAGTACTTGCAGCTGATCGCAGAAAGCAGCCTTCATTACTTGCTGGCAGGCTTGAGCTGGGACTTCAGTTAGTGGGCTTGTAGAGAATTAGCCTTTATTAAGATGTGGTAGCCACCCCTCATTTGCGATTAGGAAGAATCTCCCCAGTACTGAATGAGCAGCTGATGATCGCAGCCACAACTAGGGTCAACACTTCCACAAGGTGGATCACCACTTGTCTAGAATGAGGATCAAAGGGAGGAACATTCTTGATCTTTTCATCTCAAAACAAAGGAACAGGATAATCTGCGAGCTGAGCTGATACCCAACGCGGGCACATCCCAGATCAAGAAAGTCTGTGAACAATAAAAGAAGGTGGATTGCTTATATCTTCCAACTCAGTCTGGGTCCCGAGTATTGCAGGTAGCGGAAGCAGGGGTGCCGCTCGTCTGTCCAACAAGTGACAGGGAATTCAGGCCTGGCCTACCACTTAAAATGGACTTTTGCTGGTGGGAGCCACGCGCTAATATCCATCCTTGCACCAGACACCCTTTCATAGCAGCCTCCAAAAGCAAGGGGATGGTGATCATTACATAATCAAGGAGAGTAAATAGTTAGTATTGTAGTGGTTATTTATTGTCATTTGTTCGCTCTCAACGTCCTTGCTGTTTAGTTTTGCCTGGGGCACGCTATTTGAACATATTGTTCAGGAGAGAGTTTCCCAAAATAAACTCAAATTCAAAAAGAAACCAGAATTGTGATTTAAATTGTGATCACATTATCCAATCAGGGATAAAGTAAGAATGTGACAGAAGTGACATTTGAAATCAAAACATGCAAATTGCTATTTCATAGGGAAAAGATTGGACCAGTTATCTAATTATAATAATATAGCTTTTAGAAATATGAAAGATGCTAATTCTGTAAGACAAACCAATAGCCTGTAATGATATTTGTCAGTCTGAAGCCAAATATAAACCACGTCAGAAGTGGTGTATAGGGAGCATCCGTCAAAAAGCTGCAGATGCCCCGTTCGGCAGACTCCTGGTCTGCCAGCCTCGTTTAGAGGTGGGTGAAGTGCCAGGATTCCACTGGAGGAGTCTCAGCTGCTCCGCCGCACGGCTTTAAACAACGGGCCTGTCAATCAATTCACATCAGAAGGTCTGCCTTGGTCATGCCGTCCCCTCCAGTGTACATTTTCCTGTTCGGGGCAGACAAGGAAAGCGATACCCCCTCTCTGGGTGAGAACTCCCAGTACTTCAAAGGCGGTTGTGATGGCCCCTGCCACCCCGGAGTCCTGGCAGGCCACCATAGTCTAAATAACCCCTCTGGAGTTTGAAGAACTCTGAAGTTAGGACGACGAGCACAGGTTTCTAGGAATGCGCACTTGAAAGATGCACACTAAGGGGCTTATTTACAAGCCCCGTACGCCACTTTTGCGCCGCCGTTGCGTCACTTCTGTGACGCAGCGGGCGTGTAAAGCCAGCGTCATGCTGCGGGGTATTTACAACGTGACGCATCTAGGGAGATGCGTCACGTTGTAAAACCCTACGCCACATGAAACCTGCGTCAGGTTTCATGTGGGCATTTTGGCGCAGGGGGGGCGTTCCGGCCCAGGAACGCCTCGGAAAAGTGGCTGAATGAAATCTACAAGATTTCACTCACTCACTTTTCCGAACCCCCTGCGTCAAAACCTTGCACCTGCTTGAAGCAGGCATAAGTCTTGACGCACCATGTCAGACATAGGCAGGGTTGGCACAGAGCTGGAGTTGCGTCGCGCCCGCGACACAACTCCAGCACTGCGCCAACCTTACGGCAGCAGATGTGACACGCATCTGCATTTCCTTGCGCCATGATGCGCCGCATTGTAAATGTGGCGCATCCGTGGTGGTGCAAGGATTGAGATGCGTGTCGCAAGTTTCCTGGCGCATCCCTGCTGATTTGCAGGGATGCGACAGGAAACGTAAATCTGCCCCTAAGTACCTGTGATTGTCTTTCATAGTGTCACACATGTTTGCATATGAACATGGTAGAAAGACTTTCAGTGCTATACATTGGTAGCATGTGTGTTTTTTCTTAATTAATTTTTCTAAAGTTTTACGAACTGTTGGGTAAACATAAGGAACCCACCTGAATGGTAGATACTGGCTATTAAAAAGCAAAGAAAAATAAAAGTGCATGTTGCCAGTTAATACGTTATCCACACGTGTCTGCTTGCAGAATTATCAGACGTGATCACACTATGCGGCTAGTGATGACATGGATGCCTTGTGAGTGAGGTGTGATTGACATGCGAACTGGAGATGGACACGTCTCCCCAGTACTGGCAATCTTCACCTCCACAGACAAGAGACAGGCATTGTGGTGCAAAACGTGAAGCACTGAAGGGTGTGAAGGCACAGAGGGATCGGCGTTCAGCTTCCTTTACACCTCCTTCAGCCAGAATGATAACCCTCATTCACTCTGCCATGTCACTGAACAGGAGTGTGTACTGACTGACTGCTCAATGCATCAGTCTCTTAATTGCACAGTTGAGAAAAACCAAGGTTTATTTCTTGATCTGCACAAATACCTGTGGCGAGACGCACACATTTGTGTCCCTGTACTCGGCAAAATTGTCCGGTTTTCTGACGTTTAGTTGTGTGTGTGCAGGTCTGTTTACATTCCGTAAGCATCCACTTAGGCGTTAATAGCATGTCCATTCAGGGAAGAAGTCTCTTGTGAGTAAAATACATTATCGGTCCAGACATCATTTAAAGCCCTCTTTAAAGAACCATCAGCTCCGGCTGTGAAGTAGAGTTTAAAACCTGCCATACTGGTGTTTCTGGCCAAATATGAGCCACATGCATCATTTGTCAATGCATTATCCGAACACCCTTTGGGGAGAACCCCCAAACCCGCCTTTCCCTGCCCCCAAAAAGTTCACTTAGATCCTAACAATAGGCCAATTCAGAAGTTTTGTAGCACATTATGAGTTCCCCAGCAAATAAAGAGTAACCTTTGATAATTCTTTTTTAAAATGCCTATGCATGATGGTGGATTGCCTGGCATCAATGGGAGCTAGAAAGTTGCCACTCAACTGGGGTACTCTTCTGGCATATCTTGCATCTCTGATCTGCTCAGGACTGTTTCTAAGCATGCAAGGTGTACTCTACTCACCTTTTTATGATAGTTCACAACCCTTGACACAATGGTCTTTCATATTCATAACTCGATCAAAATGGCGGCTGATCTAATTTTTTAGATTGGACGTTTTAGCACTATGTCAATCTTTGACCAGTGCATCCATCATATAGCACGAGGACAGTTTACTGCTCCACTACTGCCATGATGACTATGCCACTGCTTACCTGCACTGGAGAAATATTCGGCAAGCATTATTACATTTGGAAAACATTTCTGGTTATTTAGGAATTCACAGAGGTTTCCAAGCCTAAGCCTGGAACGTTTCAACAATCACAGAGTTAAAAAATCTGTATTCCACAACCCTCTACACCACTCTAATCAGCACCACCACACTCTCAGACACTGCACTCTATGCCATTGCACTCTATGTCACTATACTCTACTCTGAAACAATCTACTCTTTACCAATGCACTCTGTACCACTCTATTCCACTCTGCACCATTCCACTCTACACCACTCAACTCTACGCCACTCCACATCACTGTAATCTACCTGTCACTCTATTCTATGCTGCTGCACTCTACACCACTGCACTCCATGCCAATGCCCTCTACACCAATTTATTCAAAACCAATACACTCTACGCCACTGCACTCTATGCCAATCTGCTTTGCACCACTGGACTGTATGCCAATATACTCTACTCTGAATTACTCTACTTTCTGTCACTGCAATCTAAGCCACTCTACTCTACACCACTGCACTCCACGTCACTTTACTCTGCCCCACTCTACTTCACTGAACTCTATGTCACTCTACTCTTCACCACCCCACTCTACACAACTCTACTCTGCAGCACGGCACCGCACTCTACGCTACTCCCCTCTGTGCCGCTCTACTCTGCACCACTCTACTCTATGCCAGTGCACTCTGCCCCACTATACTATGCACCACTGCACTCTACATTACTCCAGTCAAGGCAACTCCAATCTACTCTGCACTACTCCACTCTACGCCAATCTACTATGCAACACTGCACTCCACTTCACCTTACTCTACCCTACTCCACTGCACTCTATGTCACACTACTCTTCACCACCCCACTCTACACAACTCTACTCTGCAACACTGCACTGCACTCTACCCAACTCCCCTCTGTGCCACTCTACTCTGCACCACTCTACTCTATGCCAGGGCACTCTGCCCCACTCTACTATGCACCACTGCACTCTACAGTACTCCAGTCTAAGCAAATCCAATCTACTCTGCACTACTCCACTCTACACCAATCTACTCTGCAACACTGCACTCTATGCCAATGGACTCTCCCCCACTACTCTTTGCCCCTGCACTCTACCTTGCACCACTTCACTCCACCCTGCACCACTCCACTCTCTGCCACTTAACTCTACTCTGAAACAATCTACTCTATGCCACTGCACTCCAATCTTCTCTATTCCACTCTGTGCCATTGCGCTCTACTCTGCATCATTCCACTCTATGCCACTTCACTCTTCTCTGAAACAATCTACTCTACACCACTGAACGCTATGCTAGTGCATTCTACGCAACTCTAATCTATTCTGCGACACTCCACTCTATGCTACTATGTTCCATGCCACTCTACTCTAAACCACACACTCTACGCCAACTACTCTACACCACTTCACTCTATGCCTCTGTACTCTACTCTGCACCACTCTATGCCACTCTACTCTGCACCACTTTATTCTATGCCACTCTGTTCTATGCCACTCTACTCTAAACCACTGCGCTCTACGTCTATGCACTCAATGATACTTCACTCAAATCCAGTGCACTCTATGCCACTGAGCTCTATGCCAACTATTCTGCACCACTGCACTCCGTGCCACTATACTCTATGCCACTGCACTGTATGCCACTGTGCCATTCTAAAAGACTACCCTCTCTGCCACTGGACACTATGCTACTGTACGTTACTCTGCACATCTCTAATCTATGCCACTCTACTGTACTCTGCGCCAATGCACTCTATGCCACTACACTCTACACCACTACCCATCTTTCTAATCTATTCTGGACCACTGCACTCCATGCCACTGCACTCTACCCCACTGAACTCTACCCTGCACGAGTCTTTAACCTGCACCACTCCACTCTATGCCAATTCATTGTACTCTGAGACTATCTACTATATGCCACTGCACTCTACACCACTACAATCTACTTTGCACCACTCTTCTTTATGCCACTGAACTCTACGCCATTCTACTCTGCACCACTTAACTTTACGCCACTTTACGATACTCCACTCTATAACGCTCTACTCCATTAAACTCTACTCCACTCTATGGCACTCTACTGCACTCTATGCCACTGCACTCTATAACACTCTCCTCCATGCTATGCCACTCCATAACACTACTCCTCTCTACAATGCTCTGTACAAATCCCTTACTGCTACTCCATGCCACTTTACTCCACTCAATTTTACGATACACTACTCCACTCTATTTCACTCCACTCTAGGCCACTCCACTCTACTCTATGCCACTCCACTCTATGCCACTCGATTAAGCCCGGGCAGTAAACTCGGCTCCATCCACGGAGTGTACAGAGTTTTCTGCCCTCCGCAGAGTATGCATAGTTCCAAAAATCTCCCCTCCAGTAGCATAGTTTTGTCCTTGCTTACACTCCCTAATGTCAAGTTGGCGAAAGCGAGCGAGGAAAATCCAACTCCCAGCGAGATTATTTCACCCTCGTGATCCCCAACGTCAAGTTGGCGAGCACAAGCAAATAAAAACATCTCCCGGCGACATTTCTCAACGCAGGTGGTCAGATTTCCCAAAGCGGGTGGTCATGACCGCTCGCGTTGAGAAACCTTCCATTCGCGTTGAGAAAGCTCTCGCTCGAGTAGAAAATCTACTTGAGCAGCAGAAAAGCAACGCCCTCTTGCGCCTCACATGGTGCTGTTCGCATTTATTTTCAAGCACAGGACAAACACCCAGTGCTGAAAATCAACACGAACAGGCGTGTCCAAGCACACTCCGCCGGTTGCGGAACTCTGTGTAGCGCGCCAGAGTTTTTTTGTCACTTTGCAGAATTCCGCATAGCGGAACACCATAAACTCCGCCCAGGCTTACTCTCTATGCCACTCCACTCAACTCTACAACACTCTACTCACTCTATGCTATTCCACTCTCTTACACTACTCCACTCTGCGACTTTTTGCTGCAAAATCGGCCCTATAACAAAATCGGCCAAAAACCGGCCCTGGCAAAGGGCTCAGCGGCACCCCCAAGCAGGGGGGGGGGGGGGGTTGCGGGAGGGCGGACGAGCACTTTGCCAGGGCCGGTTTTGGTTCCCAGTCCGGCTCTGTCAAAAAGTGTTCTCGGATCACAAATAGGCATGAGAGTTTGTTGAACCGCAAATCACTCAAATAATTTTGGGACTAATTGGCCAGCGCATTTGTTTTGCCCATAACTAGTGTCCGTTTTATGAATTGGTTTGCATCTGCAGAGGCCTCAGTATTGTGGCAATCTCTCATGTAACAAGCATTACAAAACAAATAGGTCTCGCCTTTCTATTGCATGGGTCAACATTTTTCCTCTTCCAGTGGTTTTTGTCGATGCTGTTCCACATCAGCAAAAAAAGTGCTTGTCTTCCGATGTGGAAAAGCATCAGCAAAAACAATAAAGAAGCAGCTGCAGCACAATGATGGACATGCGCACATGCGTGAACCCAGGGCTTTAAGTGGGCCGGGTCTCACCGGTGCTGAGCACTGGCAGTTTTCTAAAGGGGTCCTCGAAACGGGTCTCTTTGGGGTCTGTTTTGTGCCCTGGCACAGGCAATCTTTTTTTTCCGGACTGCAGTGACAGCAGGCACACCATGTGCGCGTACTCACACTCCTCACTTCTCACTAGTGGAGATGTCATGCCAGGTGAGAGTTGTAGGGGAAGGGAAATCCCTTGAAGAGAGTCGTTTTTTCTCTGGAGTTCCCTTCTCTTTTTGAAACTCAGGAGCAGCAACATTGTTGTGGTGTCAGCAGGGCTTTAAGTGGAAGCTTTTTCAATATTATATACAAGCCATAGTTACTGCCTATTTATCTTATGCAACTAACAACCATTGACAAAGCCAATAGTCCTGACTTGCTGTAGGTATGATGTTACTTGTTGTATCATATATCTGGATGCAATGGCAGAAACAGCAAAATACAAGTCGGACGGCACACTATGCTAAGCACAGATTTTTAGCTTACATGTTTTTAAGCCAGGCCCTTAATTACATTGGCCACGCCCCTTTGAGAGATCGCCTAGTTTTTTAATCCCACTTAAAGCCCTGCATGAACCCACATGCTTACGTGTGTGTTATGATGCAGTGGTCCATTTTTTTAAAACAAATTCCTGCTCGAAGATCGCAGACATCAATCCTGGAGTGTTAATTTCAACTTATGTGTGAAAATACATCAAAAAGAAAAGAGAGCAACCTGGTAGCCAACTGTGGGTGGGGTGGAGGGTGCAAGTTAGTGCCACTGAGAGTAGGTGTAACAGGGAGCGGGTGGTGGGGGAGCAACAGAGAAGGCGGAAGTGTTGAAAAATATATATTTTTTTTTAAAGTGTACTGAGATGGATTGGGGACAACAGTCATGCTGAAGAGTGAGCAATACGAAGAGGGAAGATAGGGCATTTGAGAGCTGCACATGTGTTAGAGAGCAAAAAAAAAACATGCCCTCCCATGGTGTGCCAAAATAACTACAAAAGAAGTTCCCTGAAGGTAAGCAGTGAACGTATACAAGTCATCTTTTGAAAAGGATAGTAAAGAAGCGTGCTCCAGGTGAGGGACAAATGCTTGTTTCCGGTCCAGGGAAGACATGGCTTGGCAGTTCGGCTGGACTGTCCCCATGAGGCACAGGGTCAGACTGATTTGCATATGGCCATGTCTGAACTGGGGTGGTGGAGTGAGCTAAAGAATGATGATGGATTAAACCCAGATCAGTTGACTGGGGGTGAGTGTTTGATTTGCTCAAACGCTCCGTCCATCATCCCCTTTGGTATCGCTTTGTTCGCCCTAAGTTGGCAGGGTATGCCCAGACGTGGGTCCTTTGCTCACTTTGCCACTGGATTCAAGATAGCCTGGCTGATGAGGGTTATGAACCCGAAACCGGTCCCAGGATGCTTGTTTCCAGTCCAGGGAAGACATGGCTTGGCAGTTGGGGCTGGACTGTTCCCATGAGGCACAGGGTCAGACTGATTTGCATATGGCCATGTCTGAACTGGGGTGGTGGAGTGAGCTAAAGAATGATGATGGATTAAACCCAGATCAGTTGACTGGGGGTGAGTGTTTGATTTGCTCAAACGCTCCGTCCATCATCCCCTTTGGTATCGCTTTGTTCGCCCTAAGTTGGCAGGGTATTCCCAGACGTGGGTCCTTTGCTCACTTTGCCACTGGATTCAAGATAGCCTGGCTGATGAGGGTTATGAACCCGAAACCGGTCCCAGGATGCTTGTTTCCAGTCCAGGGAAGACATGGCTTGGGAGTTGGGGCTGGACTGTTCCCATGAGGCACAGGGTCAGACTGATTTGCATATGGCCATGTCTGAACTGGGGTGGTGGAGTGAGCTAAAGAATGATGATGGATTAAACCCAGATCAGTTGACTGGGGGTGAGTGTTTGATTTGCTCAAATGCTCCGTCCATCATCCCCTTCGGTATCGCTTTGATCGCCCTAAGTTGGCAGGGTATGCCCAGACGTGGGTCCCTTGCTCACTTTGCCACTGGATTCAAGATAGCCTGGCTGATGAGGGTTATGAACCCAAAACCGGTCCCAGGATGCTTGCTTCCGGTCCAGGGAAGACATGGCTTGGGAGTTCGGGCTGGACTGTTCACATGAGGCACAGGGTCAGACTGATTTGCATATGGCCATGTCTGAACTGGGTTGGTGGAGTGAGCTAAAGAATGATGATGGATTAAACCCAGATTAGTTGACTGGGGGTGAGTGTTTGATTTGCTCAAATGCTCCGTCCATCATCCCCTTTGGTATCGCTTTGTTCGCCCTAAGTTGGCAGGGTTTGCCCAGATGTGGGTCGCTTGCTCACTTTGCCACTAAATTCAAGATAGCCTGGCTGATGAGGGTTATGAACCCGAAACCGGTCCCAGGATGCTTGTTTCCGGTCCAGGGAAGACATGGCTTGGCAGTTGGGGCTAGACTGTTCACATGAGGCACAGGGTCAGACTGATTTGCATATGGCCATGTCTGAACTGGGGTGGTGGAGTGAGCTAAAGAATGATGATGGATTAAACCCAGATCAGTTGACTGGGGGTGACTGTTTGATTTGCTCAAACGCTCCGTCCATCATCCCCTTTGGTATCGCTTTGGTGTAATATGAAGCCTGCATAAGGTTTTCCTAATCAAAATCTGGTTCTCAGTCTGTCTAGGGAGACTATCAAAGTGGCAAGTGGACTATCACCGTAGAAACACCTAGATTCACGGGAGGATTTTGGGGAGGTGTGTTTTTTACTTCTAAAGAGGATCTTCTCTAAGACAGTGGCTCCATGCTGCCATGTTTAGAGATTGATCAATAAGTCCTCTTAGAAACTTGCAACCTTTAACCCGCTGCGAGCCAGGCCCATCTGATAAATATGAATACACATTAATACATTATTTAGAGGCTTTCTGATTGATTTTCAGTTTTACTAATGAGCGACTGAGGCATCAATCCATTATTTAAAAAGTCATAATTAGCTAAAAGCAGAAAATTGCCATGGAAGAGAGAATATTCATGACGGGCTCCATCAGACAGTCTCTCGCGAATGGGCGTCGTCCAGTCAACACATTAAGGGGTACTCGGAAAACGGAAGAACCTGGTTAAGACTGCCTGACCATCTACCATCTATCATCTCGGTACAGTAGGTGCTGTGGCACCGGGGGCCATTGAAAACGTATTATTGATGCATTTAGCAGTTCAAATAGGGGCCTGGAGCCCCATTTCCTTCCTTGCACAAGGACCCAAGACACACTGGGTATGCCCAGTGGCACAGGAAGAGGGGTGCGGGCTGCCCCGGGTGTCATCACTGAGGGGAGTGACAAAATGGCAAAAATATGTGTTTTAAACACATATTTTTGCCATTTTGTCAAGCTGGGGGTAACAAGAAATTTTCCGCACCAGGTACCACCTGACCTTGCTACGCCACTGGGTACGCCACTGCTGCCTGACGGTGTAAGACTGACTGACTGATGGTATCCGAAACTGCTCTAACAAAACATTCATGTATAAACTGAGGTGAGGCCTGAATGGTGCCATCTCTACTGATCAGTCACTCTTCATGTGCAAGTGAAGAAAGGAGTCCTTGCTCCAAGGTATTGCAAATGATGCATCAATTTATAGTACAACGTAGGATTTAGCTTACATTGTGCAGCAGGTGCAGTGGCACCAGAGCACAGAGGCCTGAGTGGCCCGCTGAACCTTCATTATTGGTGCATTTTATAATTCACACAGTAACCAGTGTGCTCAGTTCCTTCCTTGCACAGGGAACTAGGTACGCAACCGGTACAACGCCCACCCGAACGGCCAAAATCTCACTCACAGATTACAGGAAATGTAATGTTGAGCCCAGTGAAGGGTCCAGGGTTATCTTTTTAGATGGACAGGCCCTACAGGACAGTGTCCTTCTGGTGTAATTTATAGCTTCCTTCCGTTAATCACCGCTCGTAATCTGTCCAATCACGCCCTTCTCCTTCATTCATCATCCCGCCCAATGCCACGGGCTAAATGTTACTATTGGCACACGATGGAGATAGGGCAATTTTGGCATTATACCCTCCTGAACTTTGCCATGGCATTCTGTACCTCCGAGAAAGAAATCTTGTATAAATAAGAAAGTCTTTTAATTTGTGCTCATGAAAATGACAAAGTGCTAAGTAAAGGTCAGAGCTCGGCCCTCTGGGACATTTCCATGTTCTTCCCGCTAAAAGGTGAACACGTTCCAAACAGCGCAGATGCACGCCGTCTGAGAGGGGGGAGGGGCGCAATTCCTTCAGACGGATCCAAGGCTGCGAATAAATGCAAGGGAGTGTGTATGTAAATGTAAGTCTGACATATACACCCTCGTAGACACAATCAGGGCCCTGACACACACTATGAGAGAAATATACATACTTTGGTCATCACTACGCCACCTACAAAAGGTATGGGTACTCCTAGCACCTGTTTACTGGAATACGATAGGCCCTACACCACATTTCAACCGAAGCACATTTCAACATGAAGCTGAAGTGGCTTTAAAACAGCAACTTATCGCAACGAAAATGCCCCAAGTGACCCTAAGTAGGCAGGAACCATGATGCTTCTGTCCTCAGCAGCTACAAGGCCACTAATATCAAAAGGTGATTTAGGAAGTCCTCTATTTCTTAAAAATAACCACGGTTCTCTCAGAGGCGGCCTCACCCATGGAGTCCTTAATGGGATCGGGAAAGACTAATGACCTACTTCGTACGGGGGAGATGAGGAGTGGAGGCAGTCACTGGAGGTCTAGGCTGAGTTCAGCAAATCACTGGCAGCACAAGGCCGCATTACATAGGGAATGTCGTTTTTTAACAATAGGAAGAGAACCGCATTTAAAATAAAAAGCAACAAAGACTAACAAAATAAACCACCACAATACAATACATTTGTCAAAATAAAGGTATTTCCACAAGAAAACATTTTCCTTTAAAGTGACTCTTTTTTCTGACGCATGTAATCTAGCAAATAATTGTCATTTGGCCGTCTCATTGCGGCGTTCTGCCTCCGATTGTCTTCTTTCCCCTCACTTTGGCTAAGGGGATGTCAGGAGAATGGGGGCTTGGGGTGGACAGCCGACCACTGGGAGGTCAGTCCCCCTGGATATTGTAGGGTTGTACAGTCCTGGAGACTGCCATCTTGATAGGCCTCAGCTTGTACTTGTTGTAGCCCAAAGGTTTTAGATTGAGCTTTTTTGGGTTCCCTGCCACCAATTTAGGTTCATGCAGCGGCGGCTACTCCATTATGGCGGAGGAGCGTCGCCCCACCCTGCTGCCAGCGCAGCAGGCACACACATTAACAAAATGGTAATAAATACTATTTTATTAATGAGTTTAAGGCTCGCGCTGTTACAGCACGAAGGCAGTGGGCAGGGCTGATCAGTGTGATTGCACTAGTAATGCAGCCCCCTGCCAGTGCGCAGGTCAGATTGTCCGGCTGGCTACAGCCAACCAATCTGACCCTGCGCACTTCAGAGTCTGCAATCCCAAAGCTGAGAAGCAGCCGGGGGATTGCAGCCTCAAAAGGAGCTCTGGGTTAGCCTGCTCCAGCCAATTCATCTCCAGGATTGGCTGCTTTCACATAGTCCTCGGGCAGAAGTCCTTCCTTTTCCGACCAAGTCAGGTGAGGAGAGCCAGGAGGAAGGCGACCGCATCCAGAGCCTGTGGCAACCAGGACACATAAATGAGCCTCGATCGGCAGGCAAGTTCTTTGTATTTTTTTTTTTAGGTGTGTTGTCTGTTTTAACCCCCTCCTCCTCACCTCCCGTCGTCCCCCTTACGCCACTCTGGCCCCACACCAGCTGCAAAGTTTGAGTGTTTCAGGTCATTCCTGCAGTGGTTTTTCACATGGCACATGGGGCACGATACAGTGACTCATTACTTGAACGATTTCGTCTTTGTGGGGACACCGGGCTCCGCAGACTGCCAGCAGATGCTGGTAAGTTTTCAAAAGCTCCTGGTTGACCTCGAAGTTCCTTTGGTGCCCGAGAAGATCGTGGGGCTGAGTAAAGTGCTGTCATTCCTGGGGATAGATATTGGCTCACAGGGAATGCAGGCAAGGTTTCTGAAGGACAAAAAGGAGACGAGACAGGTGCTGTTATGAAGTATGTTGGGCAAGGAGAAGGGAAGGATGAGGGAGATTCCGGTGTTGCTGGGGCACATTAATTTTGCATGCAGAGTGGTCAGAGCAGGGAGAACCTTTTTGCTGAAGATTGGGTCTGTCTTTATATGGTTCTCGTTGCCACACCACCATATGCACTTATCAGTAGTTGTTTCTTGAATTACTTCAATGGGATTCAGTCGCACATGTAGGGTGACATGGGCAGGGACAAGTACACATTCTCAGATGCAGAGGGTGGCTTGGGTTTTGGCCTGTATTGGCAGGAGCATTGGTGCGCGGAAGAATGGCCGGCACAGTGGAAGTTGGGGGCCAGGAGCATCTTATTGTGGACAGTAGGAAACACAGTATGTTGCAATCGGTGGTATTGTTTTTGGCAGTGTCGACGCATATAGCATATGGTCAGCAGAGGACTTTCTGGCGTCTGGGATGCAGCACAGGACAGCAAGGTGGCGCAGGACATGGTTCAGTTTGTATTGAACATGAGGGAGAAGGGGTTTTCTTTACTGTCAATTGCAGGAGAAATGGGGTGCATTGCGTTTATGGGAAAGTTGGTGTAGGGTTATGCACCGTCAGCGGGGGAAATAGGGTAGAGGATACTTCAGGGTTGGGCGAGAGAACAGGGGTGATTGGGGACATTGAGGAGACCTTTAACATGGCAATTATTTTTCAGGTCATTCAGAAGTTGCCTGCAGTTTGTCGGGGGGCAGGTGAGGCCTGCTTGTTTTCCACCTCATGACATGGATGTTCTTTGGGGCATTTTGAGTGACTGAGTTGTTGCGGAGCAGGGGATGGGAAGGTTTAGTGTGGGAGGAGGTCACGAGAAAGGAGGACAGGTTTGAGATTTGGCTGCACAGCTCAAAGACTGACCAGCGGGCAAGGTGCAGGAGTGTGGCTTTCCTTACTTTACAAGTGCCCGAGCAATGCCCAGTGGCATGAGGAAACAAGTCATGGGCATGGTTTGGGGTGCAGGGTGGGGTGGTGTTCAGGCATTAGGACATGGGCACCGGAATTTTGCACTATATGCGCTTATCAGTAGTTTCTTGAATTACTTCAGTGGGATTCAGTTGCACATGTAGGGTGATATGGACAGGGACATGTAGACATTCTCAGAGTTAAAGGCACTGGGAGATACTCGGCAGAGTACAGGACTCATTCCTCCTACATTGGTGCAGCAAATGAGGCTGGCATTAGGGGCTGGGCGTGAAAGGACATCATGAGGCTGGGGAGATGGTCCTCTGACTGTTTTAGGAGATACATGCGCAGGACAGGGTTGGACAGGTGCGACCCAGGGCATGCTGTTTGATTATTTTCCACTGTTTTCTGTTCCAGGTTCTGTTCCAGGCTATAGTCATTCGGGTGGTAGGCGACTCATTTATCAAGTGAGTGGAGAGGCAAGGGGTGCAGAGGGGATATGGTGCAAATATGAGGTTTGACCGACGATTGTTTCCTGTCACCTGACGAGGAAAGGGGGGCATGAGATGGCCCCAGTTGTTATGGTGTTTGAATGCCATGTTGTCAGGGAAGAGAAGCCCGGACATTTTGTTTCTCCCTTTAGGGGAGAATGACCTAGTGGTAGAGAAAGGAGTGGCGCTGTTGAGGGCCATGAAGAGGGACTTATTGGAGATCAATGCCCAGTGTTCAGGTTACTTTGTACTCTGGATGGAATTTATGCCTAGGCAGAATTGGGGGGGGGGCAGCAGGCCATCAGCGATCGATAAGGAAGCTGAATAGGGAGATAAGCCATTTCTGTAGGGACATTTGTTTTGGGTTTGTCGATCATTCAAACATTAAATATGACAACATTGATTTTACTTGGGACGATTACGTGGATCTATCAAGGTTTGGCATGGAACCGTACTTTTTGGAGATGAGAGAGGTGTTGACGAGCACACTGAACATTTGTTTGTAGATGGGCCTAGAATACTGGGGGGGGGGGGGGGGTACAGAGTAGAGGGGCAGAAAAAGTCAGCAGATGTGCCTTTTTCTGGGTTGCATTAGCCTGGAACATTTTGCAAGAGTTTAAGGAGTTCGATTGGCATTGCTATTGGCGAACTATTTGAAAAGGGAGGGGTGAACAACCTCTCACCTGGATTAGGCAAGAAGTTCAAGCTTAAGTAAAGTTAGGTTAGTTTGTTTGACTTATATACCCGCTGTCATAAGCTGTAGGGAAAAGTTAAAGGTTCAAACTATTGAACTGCAGTACAATAGGAAGCAGATAGCTGTGGGGTGGGGTATGTGGGTGGGCCAGTAGGGGTAGGGGTAGGAGAATGGATAGTTCATTAGATGTATAGCAAGGTTTAGTTTTGTAAGGTGGATTGCTCAGGGAAATGTTGTTATGTGCACCTGTTTCAAGAAAGCTGCCTTTTTCACACGACTCAAGTGGTCTGTGCTGCGCCCCTCTCTCCCAATACGGGTTAGAAAAGCAGCCGACCACCGGGATGCCTGTCTCCCAGGGATATTGGGAGGATGGTGCAGTCCAGGAGGCTGCCATCTTGTTGGGCTTTAGTTTTTAGTTTTTGTAGCCAAAGGGTTTTATATTGTGCTTTTTCGGGATTCCTGCCACCATTTTAGGCACAGGTGACCTGGTGACTGGTGGCAGGGAGCCATAGTCTGGTCATTTCCCCCCCACCCATCCATCCCCAATTTTTAGTGTTTTTTACAGGGTTTTTCCCCTCAGTTGATTTTTCGGTGTAGGGCTTCTGGTTGGGACAGGTTCACAAATTGGGGGTTGTTGTTTGTAAACTTTTTGCTGCTTGAGACAGGTGCTTAGCAGTGGTCTGGAAAGTTTTGCATGAGTTTAAAGAAGTTTGATTGGCATTGTCATTGGCAAACTACGTAGAAAGAGAGGGGTGAACAACCTTTTACCTGAACTAGGCAGGAAGTTCAAGCTTAAGTATAGGAAGTTTAGTTGGTTTGATGTTAATACATGCAGTCATAGGCTGTAGGGAAAAGTTAAGGTTCCAAACAGTTGAACAGCAGTACAATAAGGAATTAGATTGTTAGTTTTGTAAGGCGGACTGCCCAGGGAAATTTGTGATGTGCACCTGCTTTAATAAAGCAGCCTTTTTCACGCAATTCAAGTGTCTGTAGTCTGTGCTGCACCCCTCTCTCCTCAGGAGCTGGGTCAAGACTGGCACAATCAGAAGGAGCAGAGTCTGACAGTCAACTTATACATTTATTGTTTACCAACTCTGCCCCAAAGAAATTGGCATCGAGGACAATTGCGATTGTCAGTCTATTCTAGGTTACTTAATTGTTCACAAACTAAGTTCGTTTCCAAAATCTCATGGGGTTAAGGCACCTACAACAGAGACCTTTGTGTTCTAAAAGGCACAGATCTGTGGTTTACCCTGCAAGTTCTAGGTTATAATAGCAGTAAGATGATTGTTGCGAATACTTGCTTACTTGCTCGGATCATAAGTCTAGAGATTTCTTTTTTCAGATTCTATATATGGACTAAGCATGTGGCTGTCAATATTTGTAATGGTTTTAAATTATTTTGTACCAGTGTCAAGTGTGTGATAATTGTTTCAGGTATTTTATGGCATTTCAGTCTACTTTATATTTATAAGGTCTTTGTAACATTATGTTTTTAAAGAATTGTTAATGTATGGTTTATGAAACTTTGTCTCAAATAAACTTAACTTACGATCTGATCTGAATGTACTTGCTGGAAAGATGTGAGCAGTCAAAGGTTTGACTCATTATAAAATAGCATAGTGGGCTAGTGTGCCTGCTGTAAAAAGCTGGTCTCAGATTTGTATTTTATGCACAGTGAGGTAGCTCAGTGGGTTACTGCTTTTGTTCCTTGTGTTCCCTGCAGGTCACAAGTTATTATTCTTTGCAAAGTCTCTTAGTGAGTTATGAACCGGCACCAAGGAGCTACACACAAACTACAAGGCAAAAGTTCACAAGCTTACTGAATGTTTTCTCAATCTTTGGTCATTCTTAGGTTGTTACAAAGGATTCCTCTAGGAATCATTAAACACTTATTGGTTGTGCTATATATGTTGCCATTTTTAATTACTCTGCTAGCCTGATATGTATGACATTCTGACAGTGCTTGCTTATTGCTTTCATACATAGATTAGTAAAGTAAGAAACCTGCTTACAAATCATGGTTTATCTCTTACACATTTGCAAAGTGACAACGTTGTTTCCACGACAGTATTGGCATCAATGTGTTAGGCTCCTGCTATTGCCCCGCTCGAACAAGGATTGCTAGTGACCCTTTAATTGAGGAATTTGTGTTGTTCCTGCTGGAACTGAAAATAGGAACCTGCTCTCACCCTGAGCCCAAGTGCAGGCACTAGGGAGTTAGTCCCAGTGTTGGTGTCCACCTGGGCACATTCAGCACGTGCCAGTGGGGCCAGCCAAATCCAATCAATCAGGGTTCTTGTAAAGCGTGACTACTCACCCGTTAGGGTCTTAGGGCGGCTTAGTAACTACTGGATCCGCCTCTTCTCCAGCACTGCCCCAATGTCTCTCTGCCCCATGATAATCAACACCTGTATGTTTTTACATACAGGTGTGAGAGTACAGGATTAGCGCACACTGGCTATAATGTCTGGAGGGGCATCACACAGGTTCTCTGCTCCCGGCATGTATTTCTGTCAAGCATCTAATTGAAGAAGAGATACTTAGTGCCTGAAGGAAATGTTGTAAGAAAAGTAATCAGTTTTAGCATTAGTACTAGATATATTTTAACGGAGCAGAAAACCTTTTTTATCTAGCCATTTATTGTCAAACACTAAACACCTCAGATTTGATGCCATAAACTACTCAACCGTGTACTCCAGGCTTAAAGTGATATGAAAAAAGTGAAGAATCCATAAAAAAGGGGGTGGTTTGAGTAAATAAGAGTGTGGCTTAAAACATAAACACTTTCTGTTATTCCCATAGCGTACCACCCGACTGGTATTTTGGTGCCTCTCTGAGCATTCTGTCAATGCATCCAGATTTATAACACAACAACGGAAATAGACCTAAAACCAGCCAGGACCAATGGTTGTTAGCGGTTAGAGATAAATAACAAGAATGGTTTTGTTGTAAATGATATTGAAAATGTTTCAATTCTGAATTTCAAACTGTGAATCAAACATTACTAAGGCGTGTGGGAAGGTTGGTGGTCTTCAGATTGTCTCAATCACCCCAGTTATGTTGACTCTGTTAGACATGTACGCCTCTCTCCACATCTTATCCATCTGCATATCTTACACCTCACCTCTTTCCTCTTAAGCACTCTCTCCTGAATGCCATTCCTCACCTCTCCATCACTTCACCATCCCCACACACAAAACGCACCCACTCACCTGTAAGCACTGCAGTTTCTCTTACTTTCCTTTGTCAATATTTTTTAAATTGTGTACCTTCTTCACATTTGTTTGCACAGAATCACAATTGCAAATGGAACATGTGACCATTGCTATATGCGCTCTGCAGAAAGGCCAGGGTTTTGGGGACCATATATTCTGAACACCTTTTTTGACCCATTGACAGACACTGTGAGAAAGAAACTTCAGTCACAACTCCAAAGCAATCGTGACCTGTTATAAACACCTGGGATTGACCCAGTTCAAAGTATGGACTCTACAAGAGTAATATGCTACACTAAAAAATACAGAAACGGAACATTCTGGAAATAGGTTACATAATCTTTAATTCCCTAAGAGTGTTAATGGTGAAATATAAACAAACTAAATCGCTAACCTGGATTACTTTAACGATTTTTAGGTTTGACCAGCACAGAGTGCGAAATCTCTTCTATTTAATAAATCTTAAAAGGGGGCTCTTATCAGTTCTCATCGCCGAATTACTGGTTCATATGCTTTTGTGTGGAACTTTTTTTTGTGTTATCTTCCCCTGGCTGCACGCATTTACAATACTTTTACTGAAGCTGTTTACACTGTTTAAGCCTCATTCACTGTTAAGATATGATATTTTCCCACGGAAAAGGCAAACAGCTTCTAACAGTATGCTGGAAAGCTTGCTTTTCAGTACTTAGTTATGTAAAGCAGCTGCTTAGCCTTACAACGTTTGTGGCATTTCCTATTCCTGCCTCAGTACCTTTCTTTGCACTTTGTAGGCATTATCAGATTGATTTTTTCAAATTAATCTATTTGGTCATTATTATCAAATTCTAAATGTTGCAATAAACATTGCACATTAAAAATAAAGTTAATATACAAAGGCTATGCTATATTTTACTACTAAACAGGCAGTCACAAGTGCAGTTATCTTGCAGGCAACAGGGTCATGATTTGAATGGTACAGCAAGGGCAGTGGCACAGGGCCCAAAGGTTATCAGAAATCCTGTGAACGCCTAAAATTGCTTTATTTTACTACTCAACAGGCAGTCATTAGTGCAGTTATCTTGCAGGCAACATGGCCATGATATAAATGTTGCAGCAGGGGCACTGGGCCAAAAAGTTGTCAGAACTCTTCTAAACACCTACTATTGCTATATTTGACTATTAAAAAGGCAGCCATAATTGCAGTTACCTTACAGTTGAAAGGGGCTTCATTTAAATGATGCAACAGGTTGAGTGGCAGCGGGGCCAAAGGTTGTCATAACTCCACTAAACAACAAATATTGCTACTTTTAGTGCAGCTATCTTGCAGGCACCTTTGTCATTATTTGAATGGTGCAGCAGGTGCAGTGGCACCGGGCCGCAAAGTTCCCAAACTCCTGTAAACACCTAATATTGCTATATTTTACAACTAAACAGGCAGTCACAAGTGCAGTTATCTAGCAAGCGCTAGGGTCACGATTTCAATAGAGCAGCAGGTGCAGTGGCAGTAGGACCAAAAACTTCAGGCACAGCACTAAACACCATTATTGCTATATTTTACAACTAAACATGCAGTCTCAAGTGCAGTTATTTTTCAGGCTCCATGGTCATGATTTGAATGGTGCAGCAGGTGAAGCGGCACCGGGCCAAACAGTTGTCAGAACTCCTCTAAACACCTAATATTGCTATATTTTACTACCAAACAGTCAGTCACAATTGCAGTTACCTCATGGTTGAAAGTGGCTTGATTTAAATGGTGAGGCAGGTGCAGTGGCACTGGGGCCAAAAGCTCTAGGGCCCCACTAAACCCAGATTATTGCTAAATTTTACTACTAAACAAGCCTTTCACACGTACATTTATCTAGCAGGCAATAGGGTCATGATTTGAATGGTGCAGTAGCACCAGAACCAAAACCTCTAGGCAGCCCACTAAACACCTAATTGCTATATTTTACTAATAAAAAGGCAGTCACAAGTGCAGTTATCTTGCAGGCAACAGGGTAATAATTGGAATGGTGCAGCAGTTGCAGTCGCATTGGGCCCAACAGTTGTCAGAACTCCTCTAAACACCTAATGTTGCTATATTTTACTACTATACAGGCAGACAAAACTCCAGTTATCTTGCAGCTAAAAATGGCTTGATTTGAATGGTGCAGGAAGTGCAGTGGCACCGGAGCCAAAAGCTCTAAGGGCCCGACTAAATACAGAATATTACTAAATTTAACTACTAAACAGGCAGCCACAAGTGCATTTATCTAGCAGGCACTGGGGGCAAAAGCTGTCATAACTCATCTAAACACTAAAAATTGCTATATTTAACAACTAAATAAGCAGTCACAAGTGCAGTTACCTTGTAGGCACTAGGGTCATGATTTCAAAAGTGCAGCAGGTGCAGTGACACTGGAGAACAAAGCTCTAGGAACCCCTTCTTAACACAAACTACTGCAATATTTTACTACTAAGAAGGCAGTCACCATTGCAGTTATCTTTCAGGCATCTATGGCCACGATTTGAATTGTGCAGCGGGTGCAGTGGCACCGGGCCAAAAAGTTGTCATAGCTCCAGTAAACACCGATTATTGCTATATTTTACAATTAAACAGGTAGTCACAAGTTCAGTTATCTAGCAAGTGCTAAGGTCATGATTTCAATATTGCAGCAGGTGCAGTGGCACCCGCACCAAAACCTTCAGTCACCCCACTGAACACCGATTATTGCTATATTTTACAACTAAACAGGCAGTCACAAGTGCAGTTATCTTTCAGGCATCTATGGTCATGATTGGAATGGTGCAGCAGGTACAGTGGCACCGGGCCAAACATTTGTCAGAACTCCTCTAAACACCTAATATTGCTATATATTACTACTAAACAGGCAGTCACAATTGCAGTTATCTTGCAGTTGAAAGAGCTTTGATATAAATGGTGCAGCAGGTGCATTGGCACCGGGGCCAACAGTTGTCATAACTCCATTAAACACCAAATATTGCTATATTTCACTACTAAACAGCCAGCCACAAGTGCAGTTATCTTGCAGGCAACAGGGTCATTATTGGAATGGTGCAGCAGGCGCGGTCGCTCTGGGCCCAATAGCTGTCAGAACTCCTCTAAACACCTAATGTTGATATATTTTACTACTATACAGGCAGACACATCTGCAGTTATATTGCAATTAAAAGTGGCTTGATTTGAATGGTGCAGCAGGTGCAGTGGCACCGGGGCCAAAAGCTCTAGGGGCGCCACTAAATGCAGATTTTTGCTAAATGTTACTACTTAACAGGCAGTCACAAGTACAGTTATCTAGCAGGCACTAGGGCCATGATTTCAATGGTGCTGCAGGTGCAGTGGCACCGGGGTTAAAAGTTGTCAGAACTCCTCTAAACACCAACTATTGCTATATTTAACTACTTAAGCAGTCACAAATGCAGTTATCTTGCAGGCACTAGGGTCTTGATTTGAATGGTACAGCAGGTGCAGTGGCATCAGGCCCAAAACGGTGTCAGAACTCCTCTAAACACATGATATTGCTATTACATTGATTAATTCTATTGTTTCTCTCTTTCATTTCATATTTCAAAATTGTGCTATTACTTACCCGCACTATACCACTAGTACCAGCACAATATATTGCCTTCTTTTACATAAACAAGTCATAACACTTTAATAGACTTTCTGTAACTTAATTTGCACACATACTCAGCAAGCTACAGCTTAAAACAAAAAACTGCTTATTATTAATCACATATGTGAGACCTAATGCATTTACCAATGCTTGTTACATTCTTTGATCAGTAATTTATGAGTGTAATGGCAGTATTTATAAGTGTAATGCCAATAAGGTAAAGGGTATGAGAATCGGGCCCGATAGTGACTCGTGTCAATGTCTGTTTTGAATTACTATCAGGTCTGAGATCCGGCGGACCCGGCCCAATTAAAGCCCTGAGTGTACTGCAGCCTTATACTGAAATTAATGCATCTTGGGATTTCGATCAGCCAGTGCAAATATCAGTGTAAAGCTGAACAATGCGCCCTTGAAATAACAAATCCGTTATGGATTTCTTTGTTTATTTAAAATACCAATACTCAACAATGTGACTTATAAAATTATCAGCAACCTGCGCTTTGTGCCCTTCCTAATATAGCTTGAAAGGCTTCGAACATCGAGAACCTTCCCACAGCCCTCCCTTCCTTTTTGGTCTGGCTTTACACTGCAGATATCTGCAGGACACTTTGCTATTAATTCTTTAAAATAAACATAGAGTGGGCTTTGGCTCCAGGCAGAGGAGTATATCTCTGTCACCTGATGTTATCAGTAATTTGTTATGCCTTTCAGCTTCTAGAAAGTGCTACCGCTGGAATGCACGAGGGACTATTTTACATCCAAAAAGTACACTCAGTCATCATGCTGCTTGTCATACTCATTTCGTTGTCGCCTATATGGATACTAAACAGGAAGCAATAATGTATTGCTACCTTGTCGCAGCACTGGCACCACCAATGGGGCTGGTTTTAATGTGGTATTGCATTTGTACATGTAACACGTGGAGACTAGATTTGTGGATGCATATTTCGCATGCTTTATCATATTAAAGCTAGATCTATGGCTTGCCAAGCCTTGTTTTCAAAGCCTGCAGATACGGAAGCATGGGGAACGCCCCTGCCTGTACGCCTTGTTCCATCATTGATTCATATTCAAGTAAATGTACATTAAACCGTGGAAACCCCATTCCACTTCGCGCCCAGTACAAGGCCCTCCATGTTTGTTACCCCCCCCCCCCCCAACAGTCCTGTTGTGCAGAGGTTCTTTTACACGTGCTAGGATCGATCTGCTCACCTCGCGCCTACAAAACCACTAGTGCCTGCCGCCACATCCTCTGCCTCCCTCCTCTGCCTTCTTTGGCTCACTAATATAGTGACCACCATGTGTGATATGGGCAAAATGTGCCCTGTCTTTAATACATAGATGGCAGGGAGAAAGGCATGGTGCCCAATACATCACAAAGTCTTAATTTTATCAAATAATTGCATTGACCATTTCAGATGCGCAACAGTAGTACACCAACAGATCAGCGAGCTTATGTTTGCCAAGGTTAGCAGTATAGGAACTTATGATTGTATTTCATACATGATATGTATACATACGGTGGTTTGGACCTTGTGCTGGTTAACCCCTTAAAAAAGGGAATGGAGGGACAATTCTGTATTTGGGAAATCAAACTCTTGCAAGAAAAAGTTTCTGAGGACATATCTAAATCCCTGTGTGAATTCCCCCCCACGAACATACATTCCTTATCTTATGGTGCTAAATGGACAGCCCCAAAATCAATATATTGGGATTTCTTGGGCCTACAACAACCCGTACCTGCTGTTGAGACGTCTAAAAAAGGAGGATCCACATATCACCACTTCTGGGAAATATCCTGTTTCCCTGGGATAAGGCCCCCATTCAGGATAATCTGTGTATAACCATCAGCATCAAGGTTGTAGATTACATTTAGCAGGACTATTTTTAGAGCATGTGGTTAAGCAAACATCCAATCACTCTTGATAAGGTATGAGCAACCACCTACCAAAAAGGTAGGCCTTAGTACATAGCTACACTGTATGCATATTGTCTCCTTCTGAACTGCCACATCTGCGGTACATGTGGGAGGGATCACTCCCAACGTGCCCAAATCTTTGGTAGGTCAAGTATATACAGCGGAAATATTTCAATCGGATTTAGTGAAATTAGGCAGCAATTGTAGCTTTTCCTTGGGCCATCAAATCATCACTGTACTTACTATCTACACGGGGTCCCATGTCTGCCTCCCACACCTTCCAAACCACAGTGAAAGAGTCACATGTGTTGATGACCAGAAACTTGTAAAGTTGTGAGATTGCTCATGTCCCCATCAGAAGCTTGACCTCCAAGTGCTTAAAGTTTGCAAGATCAACCAAGGCCTGGGTGAAGGAGAGAAGAGTATGGCACAACTGGAGATAGTGAAATAACTGGTGCTTGTGGAGAGCAAATTCAGCATGCACATCAGCAAACGGACACATGGAGTATCGGGCAACTACATCTCCAAGCTTACATATGCCTGTGTTATCCCATATTATAATTTCCTGCAGTTTCACTGCCCCCGCATTGTTCCTAACCTTTAAGGAACCGCCTTCGTGATGCTACCCTTCCTTTTAATAGCTGCCATGGTTCCACCGCACAACTTGACCGTGACTTGAGGAAGTCAGTGCCGAGGGCGTATAGAAAATGTAGGGGGCATGATGGGCTCGTAGGCTGTCTCTGAATTGTAAAGACAAGATCAGAGTGGGAATCAAACATTCATTTATTGACCACAACTAACTGCGAATCCCGGTAGTATGACACAACATCCGCCTTATCTAAGCCCCCGTCGAAGGATTACTTAAAACTTTTAGACAATGAGACTCAGTAAACTCTACCATTCCACAGTACCTCTGCAGCAGAGCACTCAGGGACACAAAGAAGTCATGTGGGATACCAGAGGGTTAAATTGTAATTTACACATGAATTTGGAGGGCGAAATCATCTCAACAATAGCCACTGGGATCATCAACAAAAACGGTAGTGCGGACCAGAATCCTGCATCTTTTCACAGTTTGTCAAGTGATGGAGCGAGATTCTAATGCCAGCTTACTGATGTCTCCATCTAGGGAGATGTACATCACAAACTGAGAAAGCCCTCCGTTGTCATTGTCATCCCTGAGGTCTATGCCACTTAGAGGCTTTTCACCAGGCTGGACCGTTGCATGTTAGGCCTGAGAATTCCTCGAAATACCCAGTATGTTTAAGACAAGTGGGGTGCTGCTGCCGGATGTTGCAGATAGAGCAATGTATCTTCCAGATAAAGCGATTTCGGGTCTTCTAGTGCGTTAACCAAAGTCCTACATTTGAGTGTCCACTCGACGTTCATTTCAAACAACCAGCTGCTGTGGAGTAAACGTGTAAGTTGTTAGACAACTGGAATATTAAAACAAGATTTCATATTCCCCGTTTTTACTGCAGACCAGGAGAGACTGCAGACAGTTCATGTTTATTCATTAGGACAAAACACTTGTAGGAGAAACTGTGCATTCTAAATAGGTACACAGCGAATTGTTATACCGTTCTTAACACTGGCCATTAGCCTATTTCTATGTGTTCTAAATGTCGGCCCCTTAGAGGGCTATGTTTTTAGCAGGTTATGTGTCAGGCCCAGGATCACGCCATATTTTCCAAATTGACGAAGCTAAGTTAAGAACTCGGGTCTCCTTGCTTCACGGACAGGGACTTAAATGCCCTTATAACCCGCCTGCACCAGGAATGACCTCCAAAGTGTAAGGCCCCAGAGGACTTCATGAATTGTTTACAGACTTGTGAACAATTCTTTTTTATATGCATCACTCTCCACCTAATATTTATGCATGCACTTAGAGTGTGAAGGAAGACGTCCTGCGAGAACAGGCTGCACCGACCATTAGATCATGTTTAGAATATTTCCCTTCATAAATAGAAAGAAACATACTGGAAATGGTGCCTTATTGATTTGTGCATATATTAACCCCTGGGCAGGCTCTGCCGCGCGCAGTATACCGGTTGCTTCGCGATCTCATATGTCCTCCCAGTAGTAGTGGGTATCAATAGCGTAGTGTGCAGCAGACTGGAAGCCGCTTCTCATCTCAGGACATGCGCCCCAAAGACTGCGTTGCTTGGCTATAAACATGCGCACCATCGATTGAGTGTAAAATCTAGACTTTGCGTTCGCCTTGTAAAAAGAGACCCTTCAGTTCTGTAAGAGGCACTGTAAGATTTGGTGCCATGCCGCACCAGCGCCATAACGCAAAATTATGCAACCCCCCCTGCAGAATGTGATGAGGGTCTCCCATATCTCACAGGTAGTCATTGACCTTGGTTTGAATGGGGGCCCTCTGATGGTGGGGGCCACTTAGAGGGTTGCGGACCCCTGCCCTGAAGGTGCTTGCGCCCTGTGCCTCTCGGTTGTGGGTTGAACTAGCAATCGGCAAAACATAGGTTTAGAAGAACATTTTGTGCATGCCTGTTTGTAGTTTAGAGCAGTCTACACTAATGCAGGGCCACTGGACTTATGCAATTGTGTGGCTGCGGGGATTTTCGCATAATTATAAATCTACCACATAATCCTTCATCTGCTGCATAGACTGCAGATTTTAACAAAAAATGTCTTCCTAGCTCAAACGGTTCAAAAGTTATTCAAAACGCAGCAACACGTGTTGCAGTGCAGTGGAAGCACCTCTGCTTATTGCTATGTTTGGGTGTTAAACTGGTACAAATGAGGTTCAACCTAAGCACAGATAGTTCGTTTTAAAACAACAAAATAATGAAGTAATGCTATCACAAAATGTGCCACGTTATTCCACATAATTTGGCGTTTCTTACCACACAATTTACTCAACCCTGCCGCTTAATTTGGCCCTCTTCCACTGCATAATTCCAGCGGCCCTGCACCAATGTCTCAGGATTCAAAGATACCAACAGGGGCGTAACGCAGGCCCCGCCAGTGCAGGGGGGGCCCTGTCCGGAACTCCACATAGAAACGGCATATAATATCTGTGAGATGTGGTAGTGCCAGGACCTCTAACTACTTTCTGCGGGGGGTGTACGTGTGCTGGAGCCATTATTTTACTTCACACCATTGAATATCGAAGCACTGAATGAGGCACCTGCTTGTTGTCTCATACAGAGAGCTTTCATTTACGGCCGAACTTTTCAAAGACGACCTACAAGTGCCTTTCTCTTGATGCAGGGCACAAAAAAACAATTAAAAGGTTAATGTAGTGTAACGCTTTTAGAGTGAACCATTTTCTTTACTTATTTTGTAAAATGCTCATGACGCTCTGTAGATGCGTCAGAAAGTTTTTATTTATTTATTTATTTGAGAAGTTTTATAAAGCGCGAAAACTGACCCGCCAGGGTATCAGAGTGCTGCACAAAGAAGCAGACATGTTAAACAAGTATAGATGCAAATAGTAAACACTGTACATATAACAACAGGTTCCTGCAGGAAGGAGGAAAAACAGAATGCATCATAATGGATGCGATGTCATTTGGAGACGGGACACCTGCTTTTGAAGAGATGAGACTTCAACCCTCTATGTTGCCATCTAAAATCAGAAGCATCCGGGTGGCCAATAGCGAGGTGCTGAGTCACGGATGTAAAGGCTTCTTATCGAAATGTTGCATCTCACCTCCTGACTAGTGCACTTGCTTGTGAAGGTCCAGCCTAGACCTCTGTGTGGATATTCCTGATCTTAGTGCGCTAGTAATAACATATAGCAAGTCTGAACCCCCCTTCACTTGTGCTACATTACTTTACCCACCTTATCCTTCAGTATTGAATTACATCACATTATACATTTCTATAGCGCTTGCCACGCGGCACGGATATACTTTACAGCATGGGGTAGCTCACGACTCAGTGGAGCCCGAGGTTAGTTTCTAGTGCTAGTTGTAAAAATTTCAATAAGCTCCATTAAGGCCCAATTTTAGGGTTGGTAGACAGATTAGGTTCATGCCCTTTCTAGTTTAGAGGAAGTTAGTAGTTTATTAATGCAGATGTTTCAGTTATGGTTCATTTTGCATCCTTGATGGTGTCTTTGAGATCTGGAGGTAAATGGGGGGGGGGGGGGAGTATGCAGTCAAGTATGTGGGTATACTAGAGTTGGCGATCCTGGTGCATTTGACGGCGGTAGTGTTGTTAGTTCTCTAGGGCAGATCTTACTGCATTTGGACATTGACATTCCTGCTGGGTCACTGAAACTAGGAGGCAGAGTTCAGTAAGCTTAGCCCAACTTCAGTGCATGGCCGCAGCCAGCATGTAATGTTCCCCACTGATGTTCCAGTCTCAGAATGTATTTGTGAGGAGCCAACGGGGTTGTTCAACTGCTAGGCCACCCCTGAAGAAGATTCAGAACCCAACAACTTTAGCTCGCAATCTTATCTTTCTGAGGGAAATGACAGAAAATGTATTACTTTATCATCAAAGAGAATTAGATTTAATCAATAGAACAAGATTCTACTACAATGAGCTAATCCTTTTCAGAAAGCAAAGTAACTGAATGCAGCTCTTTACATTCGTTTAAAAAAGGATTTCTTGGACCTGGCAGCGGAAAACCCACTCAAGAATATGGTGGAGAAAAATATGTACAAAGGAGCAGACTGGGGCAGGCATTAACCGCCTTATCGGCAGGATACTTTTCAATGATACCATCAGACTTGGCAAGAGAAAAAATGAAGTTACCCAAAGAGTGCAAAAAAGTATACATGGTATGTAAGAGTAGACTTCCATGTGTCAAGACAAATCCCCGTGTCGAAACATATCCTGATGTGAAGCTTCGAAGAAACACATCTCCAAGTCCAAACATATAGACAGTCTCTCCATATATATTTCCATCTTAGACTCTTGGGTGAAAAACATTTACGCGTGTCTGGCGCTTGAGTGCCATGATTTCGTTTCATATTGGGTGCAGAGTGGGACAGTATATCTGTATGTTTCTTGACTAAGTCTCATGATATATTCAACGCTGGACAACTAGGTGCTGTTTTAGGGTATCATATCAGGCTGCAGTGTCACAATATATTCCTGAGCTAGCATGTAAGCGTAACAACTGTTGGCAAACCAGCCCGGAGAAAATGCAAAATGTCTAAATAATGCTTGGTCCCATGTGACCACTTTCTAGTGATATCTGTGCTCGGCCTTGCTCATAACCTGATGCCTCTAAGTCATGATAGTGATGACTCAGTGGCCAAACCACATCGCACTGGTATTACAGAATGTAAACAAAGCCAAAACGTCTATTGGAATGTTGCACTGTCAATTACATAGCAAAATGTCTGATGGAATGTTGTACTGCCAATTACATAGCAAAATGTCAGGTGGAATGTTGTACTGTCAATTACATAGCAAAATGTCTGGTGGAATGTTGTACTGCCAATTACATAGCAAAATGTCAGGTGGAATGTTGTACTGTCAATTACATAGCAAAATGTCTGATGGAATGTTGTACTGCCAATTACATAGCAAAATGTCTGCTGGGATGTTGTACTTTCAATTACTTAGTAAAATGACTGCTGGAATGTTGTACTGTGTCATTAGCCAAAATGTGTAGAAGAATGTTGTAATGTGTAAGCTGTGTTCAACTTTGTACAGTAGACGTAGCTGAGGACTTGCACATCCTCATGTATGTGAATATAATCCTTCCTATTGCTGCCGCTACATGCCAGGTCTGTCAGTGCCCCGTGTCGGTTGTTCCAACAGTGCAAAAACCAAAGTAAATGATGGACGGAGTGTTGAACATTGCAAGCACTCACCCCCAGTCAACTGATCTGGGTTTAATCCATCACCATTCTTTAGCCCACTCTGCCACCCCAGTTCAGACATGGCCATATGCAAATCAGTCTGACCCTGTGCCTCATGGGAACAGTCCAGCCCGAACTGCCAAGCCATGTCTTCCCTGGACCAGAAACAAGCTTCCTAGGACCGGTTTCTGGCATTTCAGCCGTCTTCAGCCAGGCTTGCTTGAATCCAGTGGCAAAGTGAGCAAGGGACTCACGTCTGAGCATACCCTGCCAACTTATGGCGAACAAAGCAAAACCAAAGGAAATGATGGACGGAGTATTGAACATTGCAAGCACTCACCCCCAGTCAACTGATCTGGGTTTAATCCATCACCATTCTTTAGCCCACTCTGCCACCCCAGGTGAGCAAGGGACTCAGACGTGAGTCCCTTGCTCACTTTGCCACTGGATTCAAGCAAGCCTGGCTGAAGACGGCTGAAATGCCAGAAACCGGTCCTAGAAAGCTTGTTTCCGATCCAGGGAAGACATGGCTTGGCAGTTCGGGCTGGACTGTTCCCATGAGGCACAGGGTCAGACTGATTTGCATATGGCCATGTCTGAACTGGGGTGGCAGAGTGGGCTAAAGAACGGTCTTGGATTAAACCCAGATCAGTTGACTGGGGGTGAGTGCCTGCAATGTTCAACACTCCGTCCATCATTTCCTTTGGTTTTTGGGTTGTTCCAACAGTGCCAGTGCAAACCCACTGTGTCAGTCAGCAATGACTGTGGGAACCACATTTGGTCTTGAATCAAGTTTGGTGGCATTCAAGATTGTTCATAACATAAACCCTACTGTGTAACGTCCTCTTTTTGGTAATAGGTCGTGGGGGAATGCAGATATTAATTATTTCACTCACTGAGCCACCTCGACATCTTGAAACTACTGATCAATATATTTCAAAGTATGAGAGCACAATTAGTATACTCACTGATAGTTCTAAAACAATCCAACATGAGAGCATAATAAGAATGCTCAATTAGTCTTATGCTAGAATCCGAACAAGCAATGTCATTCCTATTGATCACTATAACACCCCCTGCATGTCAACCAACCGGTGGCTGCGATATTCCAAATATTTCAACATGTCTCGTATTTCACAGACTTCTCTTATGCGAGCAATTTCTTCGAGCATAACATCAACCACTAATAATCTACATCGCCTGAGCAAAATAGACTTCTGCCAGCTTCATTACGATTTCTACAACATTGTTTGAAAACATCTACCAAAGCATAGATTGTGTAGGGGGAAAGGTAGCAATACACAGTTTTTGCACAAAAATTATCCTATGAAAAATGGCTTTGAATAGAAGTCACCACATGCTCAGTTATGCAAAGATTGCAAAATTCACAACCTCACAAGAGTTTAATTTGTTAACTTTGAAAAACAGTGTCACTGAATTTAATTTTTTACCAACATATCTACAATCTAAATGTAGAAAGCAAATGTTATGCATTGCTATTTTCTTCTTACAGTGTGTTAGCATACCAATATTTCTTAAACACTGCTAGGATATGCTGATTGTTTACAACCACAGAATGTAATAATCGCAGAAACGTGTCAAGTATTGGAACATAAGTAGTGCTGTGCAGTGGTAGCCAACACCCTAAATTTGACTTCTGCATAACCCTGCATCAATATCTCGAATGTAAATATAGGCTCCCTCCAGTGTCTAGTAGCTCTCTGTGCTCAACAGCACCTGGAGGAATCCATGTTCTGTAACGCCACACCTATATTATCTTAGTCTCTCCATCTATAGCAAGGGTTTCTAAATATTTTCTGTAGTAAGAGCTACTTATGCTCAATGAAACTCATCCCGAGACACTAATATTAGTGATGTACCTCTGATAACATCTGTGGCGACCAGATGCAGAATTACTAGCAGTCAACACCTCAGAGCATCAGGCAGTTTTTCTAACAGTCATGATAAAAGAGGCTTTGTCAATTTTGAATGTCTCTACATGGTGATATATAACAACCAAAGCTGTAAGGCCCCTGGCACCATGGCAATAATAGTGATACGTTTCCCCAATGCCACATGATTTATCACTCAAATATCCTCTTTAAATACATTTTGGAAAGTCAGCCATTTTTCCCTAAGCAACAGCTTGTGAGTTCTGAAAATGCACACATTTTCATCTCAGATAAACTCTCAATTTGGGGGTACATATATTAATTCAAAAATGCAAAAGCCCCTAATTTAATAGGCTGCACTGGCAACATGAGAGCTACTAACAGGTCGTTGGAGAGCTACCAGTAGCTCAATAACTAGTCGCTGCAGAAGACTGACCTATTGCATCTGAAGCATCTAATCCCCCATTTCTGTCAGCATCTGCTCAGCCTTTCATCCTTCATAAGATGATAAAATGACAGCCACATTTATGTAGGGAACAGTATTAAACGCAACATATTTTGAAGGTGTGTTGACAATCTGTGCTGTAATCCTTTTCAGGTAATTCAATGTGTTCAGAACACCTCATCGAGTTACACAAATAAAAATCACAAATGAAGGCTGGTGCACAGTAACATAGTTGCTAAAAGTGCATTTTATGAATGGAGATACCAAGCAAGTATTCAATGTCTCACCACAAGTCACCTAGCCTGGGCACTTACAGATTTTCATCTAAAAATATAGCCAGCCTATTTATATGTATTAATGTTACAGTTTTCTTTAGTGCATGAAAGGCCATAGGCCATTAGGGACCAGATGTACTAACATTAGGAAAAGAGATTTCCTAATTGCGATTTGCCGGGAGTCGCTATTAGGAAATTGCTATTTCTTATGTATGAATCTTTTATTTTTTAAATAAGGATACCCAAAGGGCCACAAGTAGACCAACCTCATGAATATTAATAAGGCGGGTCGCAGTTTGGGACCCATTAGGAATGCTATCTATCACAGGAATGGTGGCCTGCTTCGGTCAGCAGATCATCGTGTCTGTGATTGCTTTTCAATAAAGCAATCTTTTTTCTTTGAAATGCAGCCTGTTTTGCGTAAAGGAAATTGGGTGCATTCCGAAAGAAAACAATGAAAGGTTTAAGTTTCATTTTTTTAGTAGACAGTGGTCCATGGGCCTGCTACCTCTTCTCAAAAAGTATTTTTTTAAGTTCTCAAAGGGAAAGGGGTCCTATAGTAACCACTTCCTATTTGCAAATGGTTATCACTACCTTTTAGTAACTGGCAAAAATTAGTGGTAAAAAATGTATGTTTTGTGACCATAATTAGGTCACAAAACATTAAAACCTACTCCTGCGAATCGGTATTTGGAAGGTACGCCCTAAACACATCCCTTCCAAATATTGATATTCAAACTCAAACTGTGATTCTGTAGGGCCATAGTTTGGTGTTTGAACATACCAAAAAGCATTGCTGTGGTCACCAACAGCCTGCATCTGCGAATTGGGCAGTTTGTGCCCTTACACATGCTTATTTCATCTGCCCTTGACCTTTAAAGAAAAGACTTATTTGGATAGTGAGTAATAAGCGTGGACATCTAAATCTCAGCCACAGGGACCTAACAGGCAAAACAGAATTCCACTGTACAAATATATTATTCCTTTATATAACAATATATGAATGCATTATATAACAATTTAACAAAAACTAAATTGTAAGACAGTAAGTGTAGCACATAAATCATAACAGTATGGACTCAACAGTGAACACATCATTGGAACTGTTGTAAATGTATTAGTGCATACACCATAACTCGAAGACATAACAAGGCACCAACCATTAAAACAGCTGTGCCTGTCCAGATATGAACCTATACAATGATCCGAACAGTAATAGAGCCGGTCCTGGTGTGAAAGAGAACCTTCAATAGAGGCGGGAAGAAGAAAGAGACAATCCAGAACTGGGTCAGAACTCTGCTGGGCAGTGGTAGGGACAAACAGGCCGGAGAGGTGGTGTCAATTCAATAGCAGGTGCTTCAAATCTTGCATTAAAGGGAGGGAGATAATAGTGCAGACAGTGGCGGGGATGGAGTTCTACTCTTTGGGTGTGTATCTAGAGAATGATTATTTCATGGGGGGTGTTTTATTGAAGCATGGGGCTCCAAGATATGTGACACAGAGATACATAGGGGCCAGATCTCCTGAAGTCTTCAGATTTCTAGCTGGTCATGAGGAGAGTCACTGTGTAGGACATGTAAGCCAACCAGGAGTATCTGTAGCTGCATCTGCCATCTGTGTAAAGCCATCACATGGCACAGAGCACTGGAGTGATGTGTTCAAACCACCTGGTTCCAGAAACCAGTGGGTAGAAGTGTGACGGGCTACTTCTTCGGGTGAAGATGGATTCGGGGGAATCTCCAGTGATGATTTCTATTTTGTTGATGTGTTTCTGTCCGTCAAGATGTTTGACTGCAGTAAAGCCAAAAGGTTGGAGATTTAAAAGATGGTCAATTTATATTTAAGGACGTTTCTAGAGTCCGGACAGTTTGAACGGTTATAAAAGAGAGAGTATGAGGTGAGCAGAAAATCAGTTTTGCAGAAATTGGATTTAAGCGATGAAGTCTTTCAGGCTATAACATTGTCTAGAATCTGAGCTAAGTGGAAGATATCGGGGGGGAGACACAGAGTTATGTTTGTGACACCCACATAGTTGTAACATAACGTGCCAGGGTCCTTCAGAAAGTCACACAGAGGGCAACGAGTGGGGGTGTTAGACTCTAGCCTTGAAAGGCAAGAATTGATGTTAAGAATCAGCAACCAATCTTGATCTGCTACAATTGAGTTCTGAGTTATGATTGAAACCAATTCAGGGTTTTGTCTCCTGTAACCATGAGATCTCTAAGCGTTTGACTTAAAATGTGATCAATGATGTCAACGGCTGCCGATAGACATAGTTGAATCAGCGTACATGCCGCTCCATCATCGCGAATGCATGACACCACCTACAATTTGCCAAAATGTACTTTAAATGAAAACACCATCCGACTTCCCTAAGAAACATTCCAAAAGCGCTTAAATGGCCTACTTGCTTCATATCAGTCACAGCTGAGTGACTTTATACCATCGCAAAGTTTTCTAAAATGATCCTCGGCCCACAATCCCATTCTCGGGTGCTTCTGCAATATATGCCAGGAGCATCGGTCCTGATAAAAAAATATCCTTGTTGGTATGCTGCAACAGATTAACTCCTTCTGGAGCTGCGAGTTGGAATTGTGCTTGTTCACGCAAATACCATGTTTATCTTTAATACCCTGGTGCAAGATATTCAGCACCATCTGAACACTATTACAACATTTTGGGCGGCTCGGCAGAGCGCTCTTCTGGGAATACACTGATTGCCATTTTTGGGGTTTGATAAGGAAAGTTTTTATACTATGAAACTTGCTTTATTAATTTTCTTGATTTTTGCCTAGTTGCCTACATCACCAAAGATCTTAAGAAGTAGGAAGATGCATGTGCATAATATTAAGAAATATTCATACAATGTACAGTATATCCCCCACTTATCTCTGAGTGCACGTAGGAGCTGCTGGTGTAACAAAAATCAAGCGCCCAAGCTCCTTTGACCTTGGTAGGATGAAACAATCAGTCAGCCATGAGGGATCATAGCGGATGAACTGGAGCCCTGCATAATTCTCTGCATTAGCTGCATTTCCCAAATTACGAGCCTATTTTACTGAATGAATAAATACGTCATTTCAAACACAGTGAGCCCTGGGTCAAACTAGTGCAATGCAAAAAAACAAGTAGGACAGCTCTTGGGTTAATACACCTACAGCAAATGTGTACAATCCGCAAGTGATGTGTACAAATCCCAGTAGGACTGACCTCAGTGCTTAATTTGTAAAACTTAAGTGCCAGAGCCCTTGTTAGGAGGCCACTTCAACTCGCACCACCCATTGTCCCTGCTAGTGCCGCAGATGATAAAACTAACTCAACTACTAAACATCACAACCTACAAGTGTAAAAATTCAGGCTATTCGAGGCCCCCAAAGCTATAAGGATGGCTTGGAAAGCAAGTATCAGTCGATTGTAATGCATATTGAATTAATAAACAACTGTTATTGTGTTCATCTCTAATTTAGACAAACAGTGCACCCATGAGACAGGCTGTCAGAAATGCTTGTGTAGACAACTAAGTGCCGGACCTGAGCACCGGAAACCAACAGCTCAAATTAAGCACTGAGTGACCCAGGCCTTCACGTTTCAGAGACCAATTAAAAAAAACTACTTAGCTGAGAAATAGTAAACAAGCAACATGCCTCTTCTCCATTTCAGCTTAGCTGCCCAAACAAATCCAACTTCCACTGATTCCAAACTTGTCCTCCTGTCTGTCACTTCAAGCACTGCCATCTTTTTCAAGACTGCGCCAAGCATGCTGTGGGTACTAAGTAATACAGGCATCTGTTTAACATGCACACTTCTGGCGCTGCAGCATTAATCATTCGTGCCAGCACCAGGTCGATGGGCGGCAGTATGCAGACCAGGCCACCCTAGGCGTAAGGCATCTTGAGGTGTGCCCGCTGCAGCTGGCACGCTCCTGCGCCATCAGTCTGAGCTCGCCCTCCAGCACGGAAGTGCGGTAAGAAGGACTTCGCGTGAGTTTGGTCCCACACACACTGCAATTTTTAATGTCCGAGAAAGTCCAGAATCGGAGCTCCCGGGAGAGGGTTTCTGTAGCCGGCTTGTGTATTCATTCAGCCAGGGAAGAGAAAGTGGCTGTGGCGGGAAGATAGTAAGACGACAGATACGCATACTGATGGATGGACAACAGACACACCAACCGAGGCAGGCTGGCGCAACAATATTTACAGCATAGAGACAATGACAGTTACTAGGGAGGAGAGAAAGAGCAGGCGAGGCAGGCAGACAGGCAGACAGACAGGCAGACAGATAAATAGATACTTAGATGTTAATAAACATCCTGGATTCAGTTAATACCGGTGATTTATTGACTATTTTGAGAGGGGAGACTAAAATCTCGATAAAAAACATAAATCAGCAAACATGGTAGTGTGAAAATTGGGTGCAGTACTATCCCCACACTCCTGGTTTCCTCTCCTCTAGACAGTTTCCTTCTTCTAAATATTACAAACTTTAAAATAAACCTCAATTTTATTTGAGTGCGACATTCTCGTTCATATATTTTGTAGATCTTCGTGAACTGTATTTAAGGCAGAAACACAAATTAAGAATGTAGCACTAAAAAGAGATGAACACTGTTTTGAGAACGGTTATGAACAGTGCTAAAACTATTCAAGCACTTTGATGTCAACCTATTACAATCAGGTGGCTACGCGACACTTCTTGTATCTACCTCACAATGATGAAAGTCTAACTCCGCCGTTTGGGATTCAGTCCTATAACTTGCTGTTTACACCAACATCCCCGCAGTGGAGACACGAACCCACTGAGCAATCCAACAGGCGTTTGCTGCCACCATCTTCGGAAACACGACGCATTACCACCCCCAGCACAGGCAAAAAAACATCCAAGTTAGCTCTGCTTTAATCCCAACAGCCCTGCAAAGTGCTCCGCGGTCTGCTTTCTCTTCCCCGCTTCTTCTAAATGCAACTCACGGGACATGCTATTCTAATGAGTTTATAATTTATATTAGACAAAATGCAGCAAACGCAGAAAATAAATACAAACGACGCCATACTCACGGAATGCGGAGATCTGCCTGGGGTATCGTTCCAAACAGCTGGCAAGAAATGAGTTTTGCAAGTTTCCACACTTGTCCGCCTGTTTCCAGCAGCCCCCTTGCTCAAAGCTTTTACACAACTCTCCCTGAGCAAGCATAGCTTATGTAAAGGCTTGTGTAACTCACCGTCCAATCATTGGCCGCTGAAGTAAATCTTGGAGCCGCCCGTCCAATGGCAGGGCAAAGGGCGTGGCCTGTCTCCCTACTATGATTTACTACTCATAAATGCAGCGCAATAGCAGGCAGCAGGGGCTGATCAATACGGAACGAAATATTACAGGATTTTGGTAAAAAAAAATCCTTTAATGCATATTTTATCTTTCTGCCTTGTAACCTTCAGGATGCAGCAGAGCCTGTCCGGGTGATTTTGCTTTTTTCCCCGGTGCAGATAGCCTCCCCGGGTGAGCAGGAGGGTGATTTTTCTTTTAATAAGAGAAAGACATTGGGAGGAGGCGGGGCTGAGGGGTGGGGGAGACCCGCGAGGCGCTGGGGTGGGGGTGGGGGGGGGGGGGTGAGGGGACGGGTGAGGCAGCGGGATGATGATTTTATGAATGTTCTTCCTCATCACAAAGGCGCAGCGAGGTGTGACACCCTCCTTCCTTCCTATGTTTTTTTCCGAGGAGATAAAATCGGCAGCCAGAGAGCAGGTCTGCAAGTGCAGCCGCCGAGCAGAGCCTGTCTATTGATAGGGATATTATATTTTAAATTAAGGTAGAACGACTAACCCGGGAAGATATTGATACCCTGTCAGGAAACATTATCCCCGGCAGGGAACAGCTTGGCGTGATTGAGGCGGGCTTCGGGGCAGCTCTCACCATCCCGCGAGTTTGGATGCGAAAAACTGCAATTGGAAACTCGGATCTCCTTTCTGTATCCATTACAGACCTGTCGGTAGTCTGGCGACCAGTCCACAGATAATGGTCAGTGCCCTGTCCCCAGTTACTACGCGTCCAGCCCAATTACTGCAGACCAAGATGTCTGAGGTAGTGAAATAGTGCTGAGTGACTGAGAGAGCTGCAGGGTGGGGCAGGCGGCAGACGACAGGACAGAGTGTCCCATCAGGACTCTTCTGTATGACCTTGAGATCTCATGACTCTTTACTTCTCCATGCTCCACCCAAAAGCAGCATGCTTAGCATTCATATATCCATGGACTGGCAAGTGGCACATGCAGAACTCTGAAGGTGCCACACCCACCCACCCACCCGCCTCTCTAGTTATGCATCAAAGCTCCCACCTGCCTACTCCACAATCGAGTCTTTACACCAGCCTCGTGATCATCTTTAAAAGTGCTCCCGTGCAAACATCCACCGCAAATTGGGCCAATCGAGTGAGCAAGTCTGGCTTCCTTCAGAGCATTTCGGGGGTCTCCACACTCCACCAAGAAAATTTCCCCCCCAAAATGTGGCCAAGTGGTGCATTTATTGCACTGTTAAGTCGCCCTTGCGCCCTGGTGGCGCAAGGGCGATGCAACATTAAAGTCAAATCTATCAAGCCACACAAGGTCATCCTGCGTGGTTTGATACATCTGGAGTAACACACTGCAGCACAAATTGCTGCCTTGTGTTACTCTGCCCCAGGCAGGACTTCCATGGGTGGAGTGTGGGTGTATGCACACATCCACCCATGGATTTTGGTGCATTCCCAGATTTACCATTAGTAGGAGACCTGGGAATGCGTCAAAATGCTACCCCTCCCCAGGGGAGGTATAACGAGGAGCAATATCTTTATTTCTCCTTGTTTTTTTAGGTAGAACCTGGGCAGTGCATGCGCTGCTCTGTGAGGCATGCTGTATTCAGGTAGGTAGTTGAAGCTCCACACACTCTCCGCCCATATTTTTCATTGGCTTATGTGATTGGCCACGGTAAACTGTGGCTATTCATTGGTCAAAAGGCTTAGTAGTCCCTCCTTAGTACCGCCTTGTCTCATTTTGTAACCTCCCATCTCAACACCCCCCGTATGTGTGTTGTTACTCGTTAGGCTTCGTTTACAGCCTCCAAGCACTTTTTTTTCTAAAATAGCTCTGTCCTGCTTGTTGTTGCAGACAGGACACGCTCTCTCCTAAGGCTTTTAAAAAAAAATGTATAGCTCTTTTTTGCAACGCAATAGGTCTCACATTTGCAAGAGTTTAAGCTATTGGTGTCAGGGACTGTCTGGGACAGTCAGGGACTTGGGCAAGGACAGGGAACTGGGTAGAAATCGTACGCAGAAAGCAGAGTACATCGCTGCCCAGGATCATACAAGAAGTCAGAGGAAAAAGGGATCTAAAGGGGACGCCTGCACGAAGGAACAAGATGGGTAAGACTCAGAAAGGACAGGCACTCATGAGGTGATTTAGCATTCAGAAAAATAACACCCATGAAGAATGTGCAAGATATATATATGACACAACATTAACAATAAAGGGGAGTGTGGGGTAAGGCACTCAGTAGCTCCACACGTTAAGACTGAAACTCAGTAAGTTACTTACCCACAATTGCTGTTACAGATACTGACTGAAAATACCCATGATGTAGCGTTTAAAAGTTTGAGAATTGTAGGGGTGCGTCATATTCACGGTTAGTCGGCACCCGTATATAACCAAATGTGTACTCAGGGATTTCGTGTGCAATGTATTACAACTGTATAACCTATATCGATTTTAAGTAGAAGTGCTAGCTATGTACAAGCACATGGTAAACGTATTAGAGAAATGTATAGTGTTTAGCTACGGGAAATGCAATGTGGTGTTAGAAATGTGTACCCCAGACTTCGTGTCTGTAGGTTGTTTAGGTTGACCACACATGAAAGAAAGACGTAAATGTCAATACTATGATTGAAACCTGCTTGTGTAACCGAAGTAGTGGCCAGAATTCGCATATATCGTTGAGGCGAAAGGCCTGGTATTTTCTTATGTTAGCCAAGGGCAATAGGCCAAAAAGGATTTATTCCAGTAGAGGTTTTAGGCTGTAGTAAATTGCAACTTAAAAGATGTGAAGAATGTCTGCTTTGCATGATCTCACCCCAGGTGCAAGGACAGTTGCTCGTTAGTAGAGAAGCTCTTTGTTCATAATTTGAATTATGTAGAGAAAGCCAGACATGGGAGTGTATTGGAATGTGCCAATCGTAACTCCTAGTGCGGATGGCGTCTGGGACTCAAGGCCAAGCGATGGACGATGGAACTGGACAGCGCTCTGTGGAAAAGTACTGAAAGACGACCCCGGAAGGAGAGGAGGCGCAAAGGGCGTGTTCGGAGACTTGGGGTACTGTATTAGGGACAGCGCCCCGAGGGTGGAGGCAGAGCAGAGCGGGGCAGCCCAAAGCAGAGGACGGCTAGGCGAAGGGTAGAGGGGGCAACTTAGACCAAGCTCTCTAAGTGAGGACTTCTTAGGAAGTTTCGCTCTGACACCTTTTATTCTGATGAGGGTCTCAAGGGATTGCTATGTAGGGATGTCACCTAGTACAGAGTAGGGACAGAGATGGTATGGTTCAGTGTCCCTAGTATCGACATTTGCTTGGTAGTGTTCTACCTCATGCTTTTAGAGATTGTACTTTTAGTTATTTTTAGCCGGATGCGGATTCTTCGTAGAGTAGCATTTGTTTTAGTGCCTATGTACTTGTTGTGCCTCGTGTTGAGGACTTTGTATCTCCAAATCTTTATGTTGATAATAAAAACCAGAGAGCCAAGAGATTAAGTTTCGAGTCTTTGATTACGGAAAATTGCAGACTGTAATTGTGATAACGGTGATTTTCCCTCCATGCTATCAGGCAAGTAAAAAGTTCCATCTGACCAGAGTGGGTTCCAGTAGATAATTGCGAGATACTAAAATAGGCCGGAGCAGTTGGTAGCAAACGAGGATGGTTTCTTACTGATAGCGAGGGAAGATTAGATAAGGATAAGTGACCCTTGAGGCCCAAGAGACGATAAGTGATGCTGAATCATCAGATGGCGAGCAGCAGACGGCGGCAGATGAGCATCGACGGCGAGTAGCAGCGCGGCAGAAAGCAGCAGTTCCAGGAGTGAGTATGAACATAATGAGTGGTTGTAGATTGCGGTGTTGATTTGTTGTGTGATGTCTTGCGGAGTTGTTGTGTATGTCGTGTGATTGTGAGATCAGGCTGTGAGCGCGCGCAGCCCGGGAATTGTGGTGTAGAAGACACCTGAGATAGATTTTGTTGACCACCCAAAGGAGATCGTGAGGTACCATCGATCACCTGGACCGAGATAGGGGGAGCGAATGCGTGTGTGTATGGCAACTTAACGCTGGTCGTGGGTTGTGGTGAGCAGATCGGAGTGTTAGTAACCTATCAGAGGCGTTTTTGTCTGGCCGGACGGGGGCAGACGGGCGCCAATCGAGGTCAACAAGGTCGAGAGACTGTGGACGGACAGTCAGAGGCTGTGGACGGACAGCCAGAGAAATAACTTAATTGGTTATTTCAGTGTATGAATGGGACGTGAGTAAGCGTGAACGAGTTTGGAGAAGGGAACTGCTGCGAACGAAGGAAGGTGACGTCAGAGGGTGTCGCGCTGTGATAGGCCGGTTGGTGTGAGTCGCGCTGTTATTGGAGGATTTGAGAATAAGAAGTAAATAGAGCGCGAGATCGAATTTGCTCATTATGAAGTGTCTTAGGGCTTTGCGAGAGTTGTGTAGAGGTGATAGGCATGTGGTTGTCCGCGGGGGAGAAGAAGCTCCTCCCGAGGATACACCGGCACATTACATGGCACAGAATGTGGGGTTACATACTATCGTTTGGATCGAGAATTGGCACAAGGTTACACAAGGTGAAGGGGAATTAGCTTTCCCGAGGTACGGCTCATTTAGATTAGCGGTGCTGTACCAACTGAAGACGGTGATGGGGTCCTTAAAACCCTTGCCAAGACCAGCACAGTTTGAAGCATTACATGCGTGGATCCGAGCAGCGCATGATAAGGAAAAGGGAAGAAGTCAGGAGAGGATGAGGAAGTCGATTAGGGCGTTTCAGGATGCCAAATGGGACGCAGCAGAGAAAAGATGGAGAGTGCAGACAATTGAGGAAGCGAAACTGTATCCCGCGATAATGGAGGAGACGGGGATAAGGAATGGGAAAGCACAGAAAGAGGATAGTGATTCTGATGATGATATATTGCAAAGATTGCTAGACGAGAGACCACCCCCTTATAACCCGGATGAGGCAGATGATAGGTGGAGCGAGAGAGAGGAAACTAGAAGGGTAACGATCCAGCCCGAGACCCGAGTGGAAGGGTTGGTCTCGTTTGAAACAGCGAGTTCACAGGGTCAGTCGGGGACCAGCCGAAGGATTGAAGGAGAGATGAGGTTACCGGATGCATTGAGGGTACCGGTCACCATTGGACCGATTGTGTCTATATACAGCCCGGAATCAGAGGCGAGAGAGAGGTCCGAACGAGAGGCAGAGAGAACTAGGCGAGAAAGTGGGGAAAGTGAGTTGGAAGGGGCAACGGCCCGACCTCCAAGCCCTGTGCAGTGGAGTACACCATTAGCAGCGGTGTCGGACACATCTAGGGGCGAAGAGGACGAGAGACCGGTGAGGCCGAGGACTCTGATGGAGTCGAGACCAGATTTAGGATCATGGGTACCGCCAAAGAAGCAAATGAGCTGGAATATGGGCCGAGCGGGGACAACCCCAGTTGCCTTTACGAGCCACTCTGCTCCCATAGAACTACCAGAGGAAAGGGGAGAGCAGGAATCGGAATGCGAGTATGATGAGGGACGTGGAGCAAGTTGTCAGGTGTTGAAAGGAGCCTTGAAGGCAGGAATGATAGATGTAGTAAGACTTAAGGCAGAGGCGGATGAAATAATATATGGGAATCTACCTCTGGAGAGAGTATTGACCTATACTCCCGATGAATTGCTTTTTGTGGCAAAGGATGTGACTCGTAAAGCACGAATGGCACATGAGAAACTGGCGGGTTTGGCTAGAGAATATGGGGTGGATCTATCCAAGACTAGAGCATTGCAAGGGAGCCATAGGATGCATTATACCGAGCGGGAATTGGAAGAGAAAAGGGTTGTTGGTCTAAGGTCACATACCAAGGAATTGATTGTAGCTATGAGAATATGGCTGATGCTCGACAAATGGCAAGAGAAATGGGCTAGGAAAAAGAATTCTAGGGGAGCGAAAGGAGGGAGCTCTGAAGGAGATTTGCAGGAGGTAAAGATCCTTCCTTTGAGAGAGGTGGCGAATGGAGGATATGTGCATGTACCATGGAGCAGGGGGGATTTGGCATCATTTACGAATGATTTTCCCAGGCTCAGGGAGAAGCCTGCAGAGTGGTACAAGCAAGTTGAGCGTTTCGTTAAGATTTCGAAGGTGTTGTGGATAGATCTGAACACCTTATTCGATATCGTAGTTCCGGGAGATCTGTGGAACGCATGTAAAATTGCTGTTGATTGGCCGGACTATGAGCCTGATAGGAACATAGTTACTAATGGTCCGTCGCCCGTGGTAATGAGGCTGTACGATAAGGTAATTACCTGGTTGAAATCGAAGGTTTCACCCCAAGATATCGATTGGGTGAAGATAGACAGGACAGTGCAGGAGCCCAAGGAGACAGTACATGAATTCTATGAGAGACTTTTGAAAGCTTTTAAGCAGTACAGTGGGTTAGATGAGCTGGAAACAAAGGACATGGGACAGTTTGTGTCTAAGTTCGTGCTGGGTTTGAAGCCCGAGGTCAGTCTTATGATACAGCAGCATTTGATCTGTTGGCAGAATAAGCCCGTAGACGAGATCTTGCGGTACGCCAGGTACTGCACGGATGAGATTGAGTCAAAGCACAAGAAGATGAAGGATAACTTATTGCTCATTCAGATGCAAGCGGCTCAGGGACCGCCGAATGGGGGTCCAGTGGGGCGAAGACAGGGAAATTATCAGACAGGGAATCAGAATATGCAGGGTCAGGGAAGGCCGAGACCCGTAGACCCTAGGACAGGAATAGATGTAGCGATCTTGAAGAAGACGACTGCTTGTCACCAGTGTCACCAGGTGGGACACTGGAGGCGCGAGTGTCCCTTGAACCCCTATAATCAGCCGCAGATGGAGGGAGGAATGGGTCAGGTCCCTGGGGCGGAACAGGTACAGACGGTGACTGTACCGAGAACGATGCAAGGGGGGACAGGCGTCTCGCAGGTGCAGGTTCCCCAGCCACCCAGGATGCAGAACATACAGCAGGGAGCTCGGACTTATTTGCAGATGCCCATGTTCGAAGTGGAAGAGGAGAGGGATGCAGATTTGCTGGCGCAGTTAAGTTTGGGTCAGGACGATGATTGCCTGCTCAGGGCCATACTAGAGGTAGATCAGAAGGGACCCTTTGTGGAAGCCGAACTCGATGGACGCCCTACTACCTTCTTGGTAGATACGGGGGCTACCAGGTCAACCATAAGATCAGCAGTAGTTCCGGGGGTAGCCCTCTCGGGAGAAAGTATACAAGTGGTTGGAGTGGCGAACAAGAGACTAGTTAGCCCCTTGACGGAACCGATTCCCGTCAGGATAGGAAACTTTAGGGATCGACATCAGTTCGTGGTGTGCGATTCTAGTCCTGTTTGTCTGTTGGGAAGAGATTTATTGTGTAAGCTCAATTGCACAATTTACTGTACCCCGAGGGGAGTAGAGGTACAGACCAGAGATGACGACGCGACCTTTAAGGTTGCAAATCAGCAGGGGTGCGTGGAAGTGTACCCGGCTCTGACAGTGGAGGAGCTTCCACAGGACTTGAGGGAGTCAGTTGCGACCGATGTGTGGGATCTAAGCGGAGAGGAGATCGGCTTAGTCAGGGGAGTGGAACCAGTGAAGATACAGGTTAAGCCAAACGCGGAATTCCCGAGAACCCCTCAGTATAAACTGTCGCCTGAGACGATTGCTGGGATCAAACCTGTGATTCAGTCTATGATTAGGCAGGGAATACTGGTGGAGATCATGGGTAGTCCATGTAATTCACCCATTATGGGACTGCAGAAACCGAGTGGGAAGTTCAGGATAGTGCAAGACCTGCGGAAAATAAACGACATAGTTGTTCCATGTTGTCCAGTGGTACCGAATCCGTCTGTGATACTGTTCCAGATCCCATGCGAAGCTGGATGGTTCACAGTGATTGACTTGTGTCAGGCATTCTTTTCGATTCCCCTACATGAAGAGAGTAGATTTCTTTTTGCCTTTAGGCTAGAAAATCGTATATTAACGTGGTGCCGTATCCCACAGGGGTATACGGAGAGCCCATCGATTTTCAATCAGCTGTTAAAGAAGAATCTGGAAGGTCTTGTGTTGCCGAAAAACTCTGTTTTGGTGCAGTACATTGACGACCTGCTTGTCGCGTCAGAGACAGAAGACGCTTGCAGGATCGATACCATTGCGTTGTTGAATTTCCTGGGAGAGAACGGTCACAAGGTGTCTCCAAACAAGCTGCAATACTGTTTACCTGAGGTACAGTATTTGGGGCACAGAATTGAAAAGGGTAAAAGGAAGGTGTCTCCAGATCGCATTGATGCGATTTTGAGGATGCCAGTTCCCTCGACGCAGAGGGAAGTTAGAATGTTTTTGGGAATGGTGGGCTATTGCCGCCAGTGGATCCCAAACTTTTCCTTTGAAGCGAAGCCTTTGCAGCGGCTGACGCGAAAGGATGTAAGTGATCCGGTACCATGGGACGACGATTGTTTGAAATCATTTCTGAGGCTGAGAGAAGCCTTATGTAGCGCTCCTGCGTTGGGAATGCCGGATTATAACAAGGCATTTGCATTGTTCTGCTGCGAAAGAGAAGGTTGCGCATTAGCAGTGTTAACCCAGAATCATGGAGGTGTCCGTAGACCAGTTGCTTATTTCTCAGCTACTCTAGATCCAGTAGCTTCTGCGTTGCCCGGATGTCTCAGATCCGTTGCGGCAACAGGTGTCAGCATCGAGAGATGTGAGAGCATTGTGATGGGTCATCCACTTACTGTACATGTGCCACATTCTGTTGAATTGTTGATGACTAGGACTAAAACGCAGCACCTCACGAATAATAGGCTGACTCGTTATGAGCAAGTTATTCTTGCAGCAGATAATGTGACATTGAAGAGGTGTGCTGTTTTAAATCCTGCTACACTGTTACCTGTTCTAAAAATAGATGATAATGAAGATTGTGAGGACCATGATTGTCTCGATGTGACTGAACTATGCACCAAACCGAGACCCGACATTGTCGACGAACCGCTCCCGGTGTCAGATGAGATTTTCTTCGTGGACGGTTCATGTTTAAGAGACAGTGTCGGTCGATTGAGAGCAGCGTTTGCTGTATGCACCATTACGGGTGTGGTTGAAGCCGCTTGTTTAGAAGGAGTACACTCCGCGCAGGTGGCTGAGCTCATTGCTCTGACTCGTGCCTGTTTGGCAGCCGACAAGATCCGTGTAACTATTTACACGGACAGCCAGTACGGGTTTGGTGTGGTTCATGACTTCGGACAGCTATGGTCCCAGAGAGGGTTTATGACGTCTTCAGGTTCTCCTATAAGAAATGGTGATTATGTGCGGAAATTGTTAAAAGCATTGCAAGGTCCTGATGAAATTGCTGTTGTTAAATGTGCAGCCCACACGAAGGGAAGCGACTTTGTCTCGTTGGGAAATAACTATGCAGACGAAGTAGCTCGATTTTGTGCAGAGCAGGGATGCAACTTTACTGAGATCCACATTGAGGAAACTGGGGAAGAGGTGGTGTATGGTCAGATGTTAGCAGTGGCTGACACATGGGAGGAACTGAAGCAGCTTCAGGAAGGGGTCTCAGATCAGGAACGGGACAGCTGGATACGAGCTGGATGTGAGAAGGGAGATGTGGATATATGGGTTTCGAATGATGGACGAGCAGTGTTGCCGGAAAGTTTGTTGAATCCCATGGCGAGGTTGATACATGGTGCTGTACATCTGGGTAGGGATGCCATGATGAGAGTGTTTCGTCAGACTTGGTACAATCCGAAGTTTCGTGCCGTGGCTGAAACTGTGTGCCAGAGATGTGTCACTTGCCAACAGATGAATGTAGGGAAAAGAACTGCTGTGACATTGAGCCACATAGGGAGGTCAGGGGGACCTTTCAATAGGATGCAGTTGGATTTTGTCGAAATGCCGAAGTGTAATGGGTTGAGGTACATATTAGTGATAGTATGTGTCTTTTCCAGGTGGGTGGAGGCGTACCCTACACGCAGATGTGACACACTCACAGTAGCGAAACTCTTATTGAGAGAACTCATTCCAAGGTACGGGTTCCCGACGTCCTTTGAATCGGACAGAGGAACTCATTTTCACAGCGAAGTTATGAAATTGCTTTGTGCTGCTTTGAATATAGATCAGAAGTTACACTGTAGCTATAGACCAGAGGCTTCAGGGATAGTGGAGCAGGTGAATGGAACTCTGAAGGCTCGGATGGCGAAAGTGTGTTCGTCTACGTCTCTGAAATGGCCTGACGCATTACCTTTGGTCCTTATGAGCCTTCGAAGTGTGCCTGATAGAAGAACTGGGTTGTCACCCCATGAAATCCTCATGGGAAGAGCGATGCGTTTGCCTGCAATACCTGCTACTGCTCTGATAAATATCACTGATGATATGATCCTGGACTATTGTAAAGGCCTTGCTGACGTGGTCCGTTCTGTGTCTCAGCAGGTGCAGACAGCAACGGTTCCAGCTGCGAGTGACAGGTGCCACGACTTGGACCCAGGCGATTGGGTCCTGGTCCGAAAGCACGTGAGGAAGAGTTGTTTGGATGCTAGGTGGCGTGGCCCTTTCCAAGTAATCCTTGTTACGAACACTGCTGTCAAGTGCGGAGGGTTACCGAACTGGGTGCATGCTTCTCATACCCGCAGAGTTCCAGCACCCTTGGAAGATACAGCCCCTCTCGAGAACCAAGATCTCAGTGAGCCGACAGAATCGCCAGAGAGGGCCAGTCAAGCTGTAAGGGTTGCTGAAGCGGCTGATGGTGCACTGAATCGAGTTGGGGGAGGACGTGAAGAAAGTACTGACCCAGAAACCGGCGAAGGAGCGAGAGGTGCAGTGGGTAGTACAGAATCGAGTTCTGCCGAAGAAGAGGAAGGCAGTGCACAGGGTATCGGAGAGAAGACTGGGGGAGCCACCGAAGCGGAAAGGGTTTGGCCCGCAAAGCAGAACCGGGTAAACCTGAGGTTGGCCCCAGACACCGACCTTGCACCAGTTTCGGAAGAACCAGAAGAAGAATCGGGAGACGAGGAAAATCCTCAAGGAGGTGTGAGAAGGTCCAAGAGAACTCGAGTGCCAAGTCGGAAGTACGCTTCCCCGGAGTGGGCATACCAAGTGACTGATGCCAGGGTTACCGAGCACGGGAAGATTGAGGTCGATGACATTGGTCAACAGTGTCCCGCTCCAGAGGGTGGAAGTGTTGCTGAAAGTTCCGGGATTGGAGATCGAAGGGATTCTGACGATTCATATCCCAAGTCCGCCCTTCCTGAGTACCATTCGAGGTATGATCTTGGACAATTTAGAGTTCCCGACGTTCACAGCATTGCCAGATCCACAAGAACTGATTATTCTTAAGCTCGAAATATTGCAGGGAGTCCTGGAGCTGTTGGGACCGGCGCTTATGTTAGATTGATTTGAGAAAGGTTGCCAGCTAAAAAGAAGATTACTTAGAGCCGAGCGGAAGAAGAACAAAATTAGGGATTTTTCCGTTGTAGAACGAAGAAAGTTAGGGAGGGTTGCCTAAGTTCACGAAAGAGACATTAATGAGAAAGAGACTTATCCTTTCAGAGACTGCATTGGACATTGAGCATATTCCGAAGATGGCAGATCCTGTAAACCCACATCGTAGGGCTAAACTGATAATAGGCACATTGATCGGAGTTGTAGTAGTCACCATATTTGCGGTAGTGATCAGTTCCTACATGGTGGCTCACAGGCAAGAGGGGAAGGTTCAGGGAGCACCCACACCTATTACCCCAGGGCAGAGTGGTGTTAGTATTAGCGAACAGGAATCATCGGAGTTGAGAGATGTTCGCAGACTTCACATGGATTTGTCAAAGGGTGATTTTAAGCTTAACGCGTATGCAAGGTTGCTGTATGAGTATGTTGATGCGATGGATGTGAAGGATTGTTATGTGTGCATGCAGTTGCCTGCTTCAGTGGATGAGGGTATCAAGTATCATCATCTCCCATTGACTTATGGGATTTCTTGTAGCATATGGCTCAGTTTATTTTATGACAGGAGACAGTTCGAGTATTTCTTCTCAAATTTTGACACGGTACTTCCCGAGGTGCCAGCAATCAAGCATTTGAATAGATATGACCTGGATAAGAAAGAGGACAGACTCCTGAAATATTTTAGACCGACTGTGAAACTGGATACGGCGCATGCTCACAGGAATAACCTGACATGTGCGTTATCAGAGATAGAGAAGAAATTCATAGACCAAGTAGAGGACAGGTATAGAAAGTTGACCGAGACACGACACACCGGAGAGAGCCCAGTAGATTGGACGGACGAGGAGAGAGCTCACAGATCTAAGGGAAGTTATGGACCAATAGCATTGGATGAGGCACAGAGAGGGAATTTGTGTATTGCACGGCCTCAATCCAAGACGGAGAAGGTCGCAGTAGGACATAGCATTTGTTCTCAGACTTTTACAATGGAAGCTTATGCTAAGAATTTTATGCAAGGTCCAGTAGAAGTAATCCCGACAGTGTATTATGTTTGTGGGACGAATGCTTATGTCAGACTACCCGACAATTGGTATGGAGTATGCTATTTGGCTATCATATTCCCGAAGATTTATCACACAAGGGACTTGGAGTTGTTAGAGACGAAGCGACCGCCCAGGAAACGTAGGGCTACAAATGCCGGTGCAGTGATTGGGGACATATACGGAGCAATGATACCTAGTATGGGTGTGGTGTTGAATGATGTGAAGATCCGAAGGTTGGCGACTGTAGTTGATGAGTTGTCTATGAACACGGCGAGATCTTTGATATTGGTGGCTGGAGAGATGTTGTCGATCCGGAATATGGTTTTGCAGAATCGCCTTGCTTTAGATGTGTTGTTAGCAAAAGAAGGCGGAGTCTGCAAATTATTGAAAGTTCAGGAATGCTGCACGTATATTCCAGACAACTCGAAGGAGATAGGGAAGTACATAGACAACATAACGACTATTCACAAGGAGATTACGGATCTGACGGAGGTGAATGTGTGGGAGAAGATTGGATTAGGATTTGGAAGAGTGGGAACTTGGTTTGCGAATCTGGGAAGGGGATTTCTAGGTTCAGTGTTGAAACCAATTATTATTGCCGTGGTTTGTGTGATCTGTTTGTGGGGATGTGTGAAGGCATGGAAGTGGTATCAAGGAGGCAAGGTTGAAAGAGCTCTAAAGGCAAACGAGAGGAGGTTGGCAAAGCTCCAGGAGCAGCAATATGAGAGTCTTAAGAAACTGGAGGGAGTCCGACATGGAAATGTTATGACTAGCACGGTTTAAATCAGTTCTGAAGAAGGAAATGTAATGGTGTGATGACGGATGTCATCAAAGGGGGGAACTGATGTAGCGTTTAAAAGTTTGAGAATTGTAGGGGTGCGTCATATTCACGGTTAGTCGGCACCCGTATATAACCAAATGTGTACTCAGGGATTTCGTGTGCAATGTATTACAACTGTATAACCTATATCGATTTTAAGTAGAAGTGCTAGCTATGTACAAGCACATGGTAAACGTATTAGAGAAATGTATAGTGTTTAGCTACGGGAAATGCAATGTGGTGTTAGAAATGTGTACCCCAGACTTCGTGTCTGTAGGTTGTTTAGGTTGACCACACATGAAAGAAAGACGTAAATGTCAATACTATGATTGAAACCTGCTTGTGTAACCGAAGTAGTGGCCAGAATTCGCATATATCGTTGAGGCGAAAGGCCTGGTATTTTCTTATGTTAGCCAAGGGCAATAGGCCAAAAAGGATTTATTCCAGTAGAGGTTTTAGGCTGTAGTAAATTGCAACTTAAAAGATGTGAAGAATGTCTGCTTTGCATGATCTCACCCCAGGTGCAAGGACAGTTGCTCGTTAGTAGAGAAGCTCTTTGTTCATAATTTGAATTATGTAGAGAAAGCCAGACATGGGAGTGTATTGGAATGTGCCAATCGTAACTCCTAGTGCGGATGGCGTCTGGGACTCAAGGCCAAGCGATGGACGATGGAACTGGACAGCGCTCTGTGGAAAAGTACTGAAAGACGACCCCGGAAGGAGAGGAGGCGCAAAGGGCGTGTTCGGAGACTTGGGGTACTGTATTAGGGACAGCGCCCCGAGGGTGGAGGCAGAGCAGAGCGGGGCAGCCCAAAGCAGAGGACGGCTAGGCGAAGGGTAGAGGGGGCAACTTAGACCAAGCTCTCTAAGTGAGGACTTCTTAGGAAGTTTCGCTCTGACACCTTTTATTCTGATGAGGGTCTCAAGGGATTGCTATGTAGGGATGTCACCTAGTACAGAGTAGGGACAGAGATGGTATGGTTCAGTGTCCCTAGTATCGACATTTGCTTGGTAGTGTTCTACCTCATGCTTTTAGAGATTGTACTTTTAGTTATTTTTAGCCGGATGCGGATTCTTCGTAGAGTAGCATTTGTTTTAGTGCCTATGTACTTGTTGTGCCTCGTGTTGAGGACTTTGTATCTCCAAATCTTTATGTTGATAATAAAAACCAGAGAGCCAAGAGATTAAGTTTCGAGTCTTTGATTACGGAAAATTGCAGACTGTAATTGTGATAACGGTGATTTTCCCTCCATGCTATCAGGCAAGTAAAAAGTTCCATCTGACCAGAGTGGGTTCCAGTAGATAATTGCGAGATACTAAAATAGGCCGGAGCACCCACATATAGGATAAGCATGCCAAGGCAGGGTCTGTGGAGCTGATACCTATGGTGATGTTATAACTGCAACTCAGGGACAATACTCACAGTGAAACACCACCTAGGTAGTCATCTGTGCCCACGGATCCTGGCGATTGTTAGAGTCGGGGATCTCTGGTTGGCGCAAGGTTGCCCTTGTGTCAAGCAGGAACCCTCTCCTCCACGTCAGGGCGCAGGATAACCCCTCGCGAATGACCCTTGCTCACCCTCTAGGTGCGTGGCGTGAGCAGCCAAGGCGATTCCTCAGGCGTTGTTGGTTAAGCACTCACAATTGTACACACAGTAAATACATTAATCCCCCCAGAAACGGACACCAGACTTGGATATATATAAAAATACGATTCTTTATGTAAAAATAAGGTATATATATCTCAACAGACTTATCACAAGACCAATAACGTTTTCGCTAGGCCACCAGGTTATGCAGTAGGCAAATGTTCTGGGTTTGTAGGTTTCCAAATGGATAGTTCGTAGTCTCTTTACTTGTAGTTCCAGTACTCACAGAGATCGGTTCCTGCGAACGGGGAAATAAGGCGTTGCGGGCCCCGAGCCCGATACTGGAACTTCTTTCGTGATGTGGAGAGTCGGCACAGGTCGGTGCGACTCTCAGCTTGGGAAGTGTTCTTGGGTCCTCAATCAGCAGGTGTGGGCACGTAGGCAGGCGCGGCCAGCGACCCTTTAGCACGGCGGTGCAGGAGGGTCTCCACAGCGGGGGCGGCGCGGCCTGAGATGTCCGAGGATAGCGAAGCGGGGTCACAGGGCACAGTCAGTGCAGCTGGATGACCCGGCGGGGATCACAGTCGTCGGACGGCTTCCGGCAGGAGGGGTGATAGCGCGTTCAGCGCGCTCCAGTAGCAGGCGGTGACAGGGATGCAGGCGGCCTGGCCCGGGGACAGAGAGCGGCTCGGGACGGAGCGGGGCTCTCACGGGTTGGAGGCAGGCGAGCTTCTGAGTGTCACGGCCCTAGGAGGGGCGATGAGGGGCGCAGTCTCTTTTCCAGCGGGATGCACACACGGCTCGAATTGGAGGACGAGCAAGAAGCACAAAGAACCCACTGTTCCTGGGGTTCAGTTCAGGGGGCAAGCTCAGATCAAGCCCTTGGAGAATGTTCAAGCACAAAGTAGCAAAGTCTTTTCAGTAAGTCTCTTCCTCTCCTCTCTCAGCAAGGCAAGCAGCAGGCCAGCTCCTCCGGCGTCTTCTTCTCCTTCTAGTCGGGCAGAGGTTCTTTGTGGTAAACAGGATTCTGATTTCTTAGGAGCCAGGCTCCTATTTTTATACCATGATTCTTTTGTTCTTTAGCGCCAGGGGGCCTAGGCCTGGCTCAGTCCAGTTCTGGAGCACTTTGTTATTGTGACTCTGCTCTTTCCTTTCAGCAGCAGGGCAGAGACATCAGCCGCCCCACAGGGGGTGGCGCCGGCTTTGTGGTGGCAGAGCACAGGTCTATTCAAGAGTCAAGGTGTACTCCTCCCACCCATCCAGGTGTAATCTCTCTACCCACCACCTGGCAGCCAACCTGTCTCTGGGGATTCCCCCACCCTGCTCCTTACTGTTGCCAGGCAGAACACATACACACAGCAGAGGCGGACTGAGATGGTCAGGTCAGTAAATACTAACTTTCTAAAAGTAGTATTTACAAACCCAGGATATTAAAATAAACTTGACTACAAGAAGTATTTTATTATTCTGAGTTCAGGCATACCAAACTTGACACTCTACCATGCTCTCTGAGTCCACTGGGGTCACAGCGTTGGCGGGATCCCAGCAGCCCATTCTGGCCTATGGAGAGCAGGTAGCCTTCAATAGTGAAAAACGACAAGGGCTGTAATTCACTACTAAGACATGCCACACACATCAGGGTATGTCCTACCTTATGCCTACAATGCACCCTGCCCTCGGGCCTACCAGAGGGGTGGCTAATATGTAGGTAAGGGAAGGTTTAGGGACTGGCAAGTGGGGGCACTTGCGCAGTCAGCGCGACGGTCCCGGACCGCGCACAGGGTCTGCGATGGCAGACCCTAGACACACTTTACAAGGCCGCTTCCGTGGGTGGCGCAACCAGCGCTGCAAGCCCACCAGCAGCATTGGCATTCACAAGCCCTGGCACCCCTGGTGCACTTTACTGGGGACTGACAGTGAATCCAATAAACCAATCATGGACATCAATTACAGGTACACTTTACTTAGGGAGCACTTGCACTGCGGCACGGATTAGCCGTGGCGCAGTGCCCTGAGCGGACAACACCAGCAAAACAGTCGAGGCACACCATCAAAAAGTGGAAGGGAAACTCACGCCAAGGTGCCAGGTCTAACACGTGTCCCCTCCAGCTGAAATGTGGGGAGAACTACCCTTGCCCAGGGGGTTCCTCGTCACTAAGGCGGAAATACCTGGACAGACCGTCAGCGTTGGCGTGATCTGTACCAGGACGGTGTTCCACCGTAAAGTCCATACCCTGTAGGGAGATGGACCACCTCAACAGCTTCGGGTTTTCACCCCTCATTTGCATCAACCATCTGAGGGGCCTGTGGTCCGTCTGAACCCGGAAGTGAGACCCGAACAAGTAGGGTCTTAGCTTCTTCAGCGCCCAGACCACAGCAAATGCTTCTCGCTCAATTGCACTCCACCTACTTTCCCGTGGAAGTAACCTCCTACTGATGAAGGCTACGGGTTGGTCCCAGCCCTCCTCAGTCATCTGTGAGAGAACAGCCCCCACACCATGCTCTGAAGCGTCTGTCTGGACTAGGAATTCCTTGGAGAAGTCAGGGGCCAAGAGCACGGGCGCCGTGCACATGGCAGTCTTCAGGGTGTCGAAAGCTTTTTGACAGGTGTCAGTCCAAACCACGTTCCTGGGCTGCTTCTTCGAAGTCAGCTCTGTCAAGGGGGCAACGATCGTTCCATAGCCCTTGACAAACCTCCTGTAGTACCCAGTGAGCCCCAGGAAGGCCCTCACTGCGGTCTGCGTCTTGGGGGGTTCCCAAGCCAGGATGGTCTCAATTTTGGGTTGCAAGGGTGCCACCTTGCCACTCCCCACTTGGTGTCCCAAGTACACCACGGAACCCTGCCCGATCTGGCACTTGCTTGCCTTGATCGTGAGGCCTGCTCGGCGCAGCGCCATCAACACTTCCCAGAGGTGGCGCAGGTGTTCCGGCCAGGTGGCACTGAACACTGCGATGTCATCCAGGTAGGCGGTACTGAACGCATTCAGCCCAACCAGTACCTGGTTGACCAACCTCTGAAAGGTGGCAGGGGCATTCTTCATCCCAAATGGCATGACTCGGAACTGGAAGTGCCCATCTGGTGTAGAGAATGCTGACCTCTCTTTGGCCCCATCGGTCAAGGCGATCTGCCAGTACCCAGACGTTAAATCAAACGTACTGAGGAACCGGGCAGCCCCCAGCCGATCAATGAGCTCATCAGCTCTGGGGATGGGGTGCGCGTCAGTCTTCGTGACTGAATTGAGTCCTCTGTAGTCCACACAGAACCGGAGTTCAGGTGTGGCTCCCGGCGCAGCAGCTTTGGGGACCAAGACCACGGGGCTGGACCAAGGACTGCTGGAGGACTCAACCACCCCTAGCGCAAGCATTTTGGAGACCTCCTCCTTAATGCAAGCTCTGACCCTGTCAGTTACCCTGTAAGCCTTGTGCTTCACAGGTAAGCTGTCTCCTGTGTCCACATCATGGACGCACCAATCTGTGACACCAGGAACCAGGGAGAATCGGTCGGAAAATTGTCCCAGCAAGTGGCGGCAATCTTCCTGTTGTTCGGGCGTCAGGGTGGGTGAGAGGTTAACTCCATCCACTGACCCATCTTTCTCCGAGGCCACTAAGAGGTCAGGAAGAGGCTCGGTCTCCTCTTCCATTCCATCATCAGTGGCCAGCAGCATGCCCACTTCGGTCCTCTCTAAGTGGGGCTTAAGGCGGTTAACATGTAGGACCCTTAAAGGGTTCCTGGGAGTCTGCATGTCCACCAAGTAGGTGATAGGACTTTTGCGCTCCACAACCTCAAATGGACCTGTCCACTTATCCTGAAGTGCACACGGCTCCACTGGGGCCAAGACCCACACCTTTTGTCCAGGTTGAAGCTCTACCAGAGTGGCATTCCGGTCGTACCACCGCTTCATCTCCTCCTGGCTGGCTTCCAGATTTGCCTCAGCAAGTTGCCTGAAACGCCGAGTCTGGTTTCGGAAGGCCAGCATGTAACTATATACATTCTGGGGAGGTTTCCTGGGAGATTGCTCCCAGCCTTCCTTTACCAAACTCAGAGGTCCTCTTACCGGGTGACCATACAGAAGCTCAAAGGGGCTGAATCCTAGAGACTTCTGTGGCACCTCTCGGTAAGCGAAGAGCAGGCATGGCAAGAGGACGTCCCACTTACGCCTCATCGGACCGTCCAGGCCCATGATCATGCCTTTGAGGGTTCGGTTGAATCTCTCAACCAACCCATTTCCTTGGGGATGGTAAGGAGTGGTGAACTTGTACGTTACCCCACACTCCTTCCACAGGGATTTCATATATGTGGATATGAAATTGGTCCCCCGGTCGCTCACCACCTCTAGAGGGAATCCCACTCGGGAGAAAATTCCCATCAGTGCCCGTCCCACCACGGGGGCCGTCACTGTCCTCAGAGGGATGGCTTCAGGGTACCGGGTGGCATGGTCCACCAAGACCAGGATGAACCTGTTGCCCAGGGCTGTCTTGGGGTCCAGAGGCCCCACAATGTCAATACCCACTCGTTGGAATGGCGTACCGACCACAGGGAAAGGTTGCAGAGGAGCCTTGTGCTTCCCTCCGCTCTTACCACTTGCCTGGCAAGTCTGACAGGTTCTGCAGTAGGAATCGGAATTCCTATGCATTTGGGGCCAGTAGAAGTGGGTGACAAGCCTGTCATAGGTCTTGTCCATCCCCAAATGTCCTGCTAACGGCACATCGTGAGCCAGCCCCAGTAGGAAGGTTCTGAACTTCTGGGGTACCACCAGCACACGGGCTGACCCAGGTTCAGCAGCCTTAGGCTCGGAATACAGGAGGTCACTCTCCCAGTACACGTAGTGTGTTTTGGCCTGAACACCATTGGCCTGGTCTGCAGCCTGTTGCCGCATACCTACGAGAGAAGGGCATTCTTTCTGCTCCTTGCAGAATTCCTCCCTGGAGGGACCTCCTTCTTGCTGCCAATGGGTCAGCTCAGGCAGATCTCCCAGTTCGGCAATCTGTTCCCCGGTAGGCTCCAGAGCATCCCCCTCAGGGTCTACTTCCTCCTGGGCCGTGGGAACTTCGGGGGCCGGTTTCCCGCGCCTCCTGCGCCTTCTCCCTAAGGCTGGTTCCTGGACCTCTCCCTCAGGCTCCAGGACCCTCTCAACACCCCTACTGGCTGCCATGGACCGGGTGGTCACGCACGCCCAGTCGGGTAGACCCACCATCCTCAGATGCGTGGTCTTCTCCACCTTTTCCCAAGGGGAACTCTCCAGGTCGTTCCCTAGCAGACAATCTACAGGCATGTCAGTTCTCACAGCGACTTGTAGAGTACCAGAGACCTCCCCCCACTCAAAGGGAACTTGAGCCATTGGACAACGACTCTCTACGTTGTCAGCATTGACAACCCTACAGTAGGCATTGGGTACAATCTGCTCTTGAGACACCCGGTGTTGCCTCACCGAGGTCACGCTGGCTCCTGTATCTCTAAGAGCCTCAACCTTCTTTCCATTGATGGTCACCACCTGCCCATATTTCTTAGTGTTAGAGGGCAGGTAGGTTACAGGGACCATCTCACTGTCTCCTAGCGAGACTAGGGTCATCTGCCCGGGACCCCCACCCTCCTGGACTGCTACTTCCTCCCCAAAGTTAACACTAGCTACTTGCCGGGGTGGAGCACCAGTGGGCGCGGTCTTACCAAACAGGCGACACTTAGGATCAGAGGCAATGTGACCCGGATCGCCACACTTATAACAATTGAAGGGCCCCTTTGGAACAGGTCTACCTGTCGGGGCCCCGTTCTGCTGCGGGGTTGGGGGAGGCTGAGAACCCTTCTGCTGGTTCCCTTGGGAATTACTTTGGGGGCCTTTTTGGAACCCCTTCTGTTTACCCTTGTCCCCCCCACTCTTCTGCTGGGGACCCTGCCCACCTTTGGCGGAGTCTCCCACTTGACCCTTGTGGACCCTGGTGCTGAGCCAGCGGTCCGCCTCCTCAGCAAGCTTCCTCGGGTTGGACAGCTTGCTATCTATCAGGTGCTGGCGTAGCTCAGGAAAACATTGACTGGACAAGTGCTCCCATGCAATTAAATCAAGCAGCCCTTGATAATCATTCACTTTGCTACCCTTCACCCAACCATCCAGCGCTCTGCAGAAAAAGGTCACATATTCCACATACGTACTCTCAGGGATCTTCTTGGTCTCCCTGAACCTCTGTCGATATAGCTCAGGAGTTAACCCATACCTGCTCATTAAAGCTTCCTTCATATGGGGGTATGAGGTCTGGACTTCTAAGGGTAAATCTAACAGTGTGTCCCGCCCTTCAGCAAGGAACCTTCCCCACAACCCCGCTCCCCAGTCTTTCTCAGGGACCCGGTGTGAGGACATGGCCACCTCGTAGGCCCTAAACCACTGCCCTATGTCATCCTTTCTGAAATACTCCTTAACTACATCTTTGGGGATGTACACCTTGGACTCTACCTGCGCCGGTGGAGTGCTGCCACCAGAAGGAGCGGTGTCCAAACTTTTCGCCTTCAGCTCCAACTCCTTCAATCTGATATCATGATCCATTTGGCGTTGTTGTGCCTCCAGGGCCAACTTCTGCTTTTCCATTTCCATTTGTCCTGCCAACTTTGCCATCTCCATTGCATGCGCCCTGTCTGCTGCCCTGTCTGCCAGCTCCTCTGGCGACCGGACTCTGCTGGGTTCCTCAAGGTTGTCGGGTGGAACGATGTCCCCCGCATTCCGTAGGTCTCGTGACTCCTTCCAGGCTCTCAACGCCTTGGTGTACTGGGTCTTCCTCTTGCATCCAGCATGGGGGACTCTGAATTGTACACTGTAGCCTTTCAATTGCTCCATCGTGTAGCCTTCCAGTCTCTCCCAATCCACCTCATCTATTCCAGAAATCACAGAGAGTGCTCTTCCAGCGGAGTGCGAGCCAGGCATGGTTGCAGTAATGGCAGATGTCTCAACAAAGTTCAACAATTACAAACCTGTGGCTGCGTTATTTGGTCTGCTCTCACTATCTGGCGATTAATAATTCACTGTATGCAAATTACAAGTGCAAATCCGAAATCCCACCGCTGCCACCAATGTTAGAGTCGGGGATCTCTGGTTGGCGCAAGGTTGCCCTTGTGTCAAGCAGGAACCCTCTCCTCCACGTCAGGGCGCAGGATAACCCCTCGCGAATGACCCTTGCTCACCCTCTAGGTGCGTGGCGTGAGCAGCCAAGGCGATTCCTCAGGCGTTGTTGGTTAAGCACTCACAATTGTACACACAGTAAATACATTAATCCCCCCAGAAACGGACACCAGACTTGGATATATATAAAAATACGATTCTTTATGTAAAAATAAGGTATATATATCTCAACAGACTTATCACAAGACCAATAACGTTTTCGCTAGGCCACCAGGTTATGCAGTAGGCAAATGTTCTGGGTTTGTAGGTTTCCAAATGGATAGTTCGTAGTCTCTTTACTTGTAGTTCCAGTACTCACAGAGATCGGTTCCTGCGAACGGGGAAATAAGGCGTTGCGGGCCCCGAGCCCGATACTGGAACTTCTTTCGTGATGTGGAGAGTCGGCACAGGTCGGTGCGACTCTCAGCTTGGGAAGTGTTCTTGGGTCCTCAATCAGCAGGTGTGGGCACGTAGGCAGGCGCGGCCAGCGACCCTTTAGCACGGCGGTGCAGGAGGGTCTCCACAGCGGGGGCGGCGCGGCCTGAGATGTCCGAGGATAGCGAAGCGGGGTCACAGGGCACAGTCAGTGCAGCTGGATGACCCGGCGGGGATCACAGTCGTCGGACGGCTTCCGGCAGGAGGGGTGATAGCGCGTTCAGCGCGCTCCAGTAGCAGGCGGTGACAGGGATGCAGGCGGCCTGGCCCGGGGACAGAGAGCGGCTCGGGACGGAGCGGGGCTCTCACGGGTTGGAGGCAGGCGAGCTTCTGAGTGTCACGGCCCTAGGAGGGGCGATGAGGGGCGCAGTCTCTTTTCCAGCGGGATGCACACACGGCTCGAATTGGAGGACGAGCAAGAAGCACAAAGAACCCACTGTTCCTGGGGTTCAGTTCAGGGGGCAAGCTCAGATCAAGCCCTTGGAGAATGTTCAAGCACAAAGTAGCAAAGTCTTTTCAGTAAGTCTCTTCCTCTCCTCTCTCAGCAAGGCAAGCAGCAGGCCAGCTCCTCCGGCGTCTTCTTCTCCTTCTAGTCGGGCAGAGGTTCTTTGTGGTAAACAGGATTCTGATTTCTTAGGAGCCAGGCTCCTATTTTTATACCATGATTCTTTTGTTCTTTAGCGCCAGGGGGCCTAGGCCTGGCTCAGTCCAGTTCTGGAGCACTTTGTTATTGTGACTCTGCTCTTTCCTTTCAGCAGCAGGGCAGAGACATCAGCCGCCCCACAGGGGGTGGCGCCGGCTTTGTGGTGGCAGAGCACAGGTCTATTCAAGAGTCAAGGTGTACTCCTCCCACCCATCCAGGTGTAATCTCTCTACCCACCACCTGGCAGCCAACCTGTCTCTGGGGATTCCCCCACCCTGCTCCTTACTGTTGCCAGGCAGAACACATACACACAGCAGAGGCGGACTGAGATGGTCAGGTCAGTAAATACTAACTTTCTAAAAGTAGTATTTACAAACCCAGGATATTAAAATAAACTTGACTACAAGAAGTATTTTATTATTCTGAGTTCAGGCATACCAAACTTGACACTCTACCATGCTCTCTGAGTCCACTGGGGTCACAGCGTTGGCGGGATCCCAGCAGCCCATTCTGGCCTATGGAGAGCAGGTAGCCTTCAATAGTGAAAAACGACAAGGGCTGTAATTCACTACTAAGACATGCCACACACATCAGGGTATGTCCTACCTTATGCCTACAATGCACCCTGCCCTCGGGCCTACCAGAGGGGTGGCTAATATGTAGGTAAGGGAAGGTTTAGGGACTGGCAAGTGGGGGCACTTGCGCAGTCAGCGCGACGGTCCCGGACCGCGCACAGGGTCTGCGATGGCAGACCCTAGACACACTTTACAAGGCCGCTTCCGTGGGTGGCGCAACCAGCGCTGCAAGCCCACCAGCAGCATTGGCATTCACAAGCCCTGGCACCCCTGGTGCACTTTACTGGGGACTGACAGTGAATCCAATAAACCAATCATGGACATCAATTACAGGTACACTTTACTTAGGGAGCACTTGCACTGCGGCACGGATTAGCCGTGGCGCAGTGCCCTGAGCGGACAACACCAGCAAAACAGTCGAGGCACACCATCAAAAAGTGGAAGGGAAACTCACGCCAAGGTGCCAGGTCTAACAGCGATCAAACAGGAACATGCAAGGCAGTAACAGCAAGGGGGTAGAATTAAACACAAGCACAATAGACAAGGAGCTAGCAAGGAGGAGTGCTTAACAGGAAAGGAAGGAAAGCACAGGGCACATTTGACTGAAAGCAAGAAGCAAACATACAAGGTGACAGAAGCAAGACAGCAGAATAGAAAGACAGCAAACTAGGAACTGGAACCCAGGAAATGGGAAGAAAGACAGGGACTGGGAACGGATATACAGAAGGGGAGGCTACAAGGGTATAGTAGAATAGTGCAGGTTCAGGAATCAAGAAAACAAAGTAGCATTGAAGGCAGTGCTGGGGCAGGAACCAGAATTGAGCTAAGGCTCATGAGTCAAGGTAGCACGGCAGGCAGTGCTAGTTCAGGAACAGGGAATTACTAAAGCTTCAGGAGTCAAGGTAACACTGCAGGCAGTGCTAGTTCAAGGAAACAGGAAATAGCTACAGCTCAGGAAACAAGGAGTCAAGAGAACACTGCAAGGAGTGCAAATCAGGAACAAGAAATAGCTGAAGCCCAGGAATAGGAACACATACTAACTATAGCTCAGGAACTCAGAAAGCAAGGTAGCACTGCAGGCAGTGCTAATTCAGGCACAAGGAATGGCTATAGCTCAGGAATCAAGGAATATCAAAACAAGGACCGGTCTCACCGGAACACAGCTACAATGACCAACACTGGACTGAAGGGAGCTGGGGCTTAAAAGTGCTCACAGTAATCACATGCATCAGGTGTGAGCAGGCTAGCAGCAGCCAGACACAGGTGAGCTGAATTCTTCCACCCATCCTTGGCCTTCAGGGGTGGAGACGAAGCAGTGAGCAGAGAATTCTAGATAATGGAGTGGCAAGCATGAGCAGGCTGGCTTTCACAAAACCCGGCATGGATTGGGAATCGATGACAATTTGCAAGTAGAATCCAAATGACTGGAAGTCAGTATATGCATGAAGGGGAGGGTCTGGAAGCTTATTAGAAAACTGGAGAGCCCCACAATTCAGCCCCCTGGTGGTGGGCATGAGAATGCAGGGAGCGAATCGTGACAGTTGGGATTGTAAATGACAGTGTCTTTTTTATCTGTTTTAAAAAGAAGACATACATAAAAGGCATTGCCATTTACAAAGCTAAAAGCTCAAACTCTCGTAAATGTGGGACCCATTGCATTGCAAATACTTGTTCCTTTTTCTGTGTGTGCTGCTCGTAGAAAGAGAAAAATGCCTCTCAGGATTATTTTTGTGCAGGAAGGTGTCCTTTCTGCACAAAAACAACCCTGCTTACTGCTTGCCATGGTGGCCATGGTGGAAGGATGCCTGCGCTGGAGCTAGGCAGCCAAAGTGGGCCAGCGCAAGGAAAGGACGGGAATGTGTCATGTGATGTTAAATACGGCACATTCCTGCCCCTTCACGCGGTGCAGCAAGGTGGCCTGCTGTGTGAGAGCATGATAAATATGCCCCTTGATGTGAAGCTAAAGGATGCAGAGGGATGGTTGTGCAATATTCCAGTGCTTTCATGGTGTGCCAAGCATGCGTGACCGCTCTCATGGGTTTTAGTGGTTTGAGAAAATGATGGCAAATCGTGCATTTTCCCTCACAATTTCCAACAAATGCTGAAATTGCCATATAATGCAAGGAGTTCAGGTAACACACTTTTAACACAATGTAACATTAGAAATGGCAAGTTTGTTTACATCTACATGTCGCTTCTTGTCATTTTCATTCTGCCACTTGGAAGGAGGTTTGCAGCCATAAGTTATGAATGGCAATCTCTTTGGAAGGCGCAGGGTATAAATAAATGAAACAAATCTCGGAATCTCATTCAGTACACGGTAGAGCTAGATCGACTTTACAGTCTCATGCAGCAATTTTATGACCCAGGATACAGATATTTCAGAGGTTCAGGCAGCAGGCAGAGCACACCAGAACATACTACAAACAGCTTGTAATTTTATGAAAACACAAACAATTTTGCATTATAAACAAGAGTTTTATTTCAGAATGAGACACAACTTCCCAAAACTAAAGCTTACATTGGTCATTAAAATATCCAGTTTTATGCCCTGAAATACCAGAAATTCATTTTTTTAGTAAACATATGGTTGATGCACCTTTACTATTTTTCACTTTTTATCACATACTTACATATTTTTCTGCCATACTGGGCAGAGGAAGGTTTGCATGCCCATGTATCATCATATGACATGAGAGACACATAGAATTACCACTGTTATGCCTGGGCATGATTTTACCTAGGCTGGGCTTCATCATGCGATGGATGTCCCTAATATGTAAGAAACTACCAGCATTATGCCAAAGTTAGCACTAGAGTATGGGTAGACACTATCACTGCATGTATGCCCACAATATTCCAAGATTTGCAGTTGTTCTACAAGGGCCAGAATTAGTCTATGGGGATGCACCATCATTCCATTATTGCCAAAAGTATGTCAATAAGTACCCCTTTTCCAACAAGCTATGTACTATACCAGAAGACCTGTCATACTCCTGCTGTCCAAAACAGGTCTCGAATAGCCATTGATCCAGCGCAAATCTGGAAATGGGGAATAACATTTACCGATATCCTCCCTGTATCGCAGACCCAACATCACACTAGCTCATTCTTACACACATTCATTGGTGGGGCCCATAACACCAACATTCATACGTCTCTCTCACGAGTCTGCACACAGAAGGGATGAGTAATTCAAGCGCTGGACATGTGGGAGGAAATACCTTATAACCTATAGGGAGAGAGAAAGTCAATTTACATAATATACATTCACATCCTTCGCCTATAGATCCCTAGTCCCAAACATCAAGGCACTCCACCCACTTGGTCAACGGACCAATTTAGTTGAATTGGTTGATGGTGATTTAGAACCATCTAAAACACATTTTAAGACCCAGAATCCTTATTTCCCTTAATGAAACCACAAACTCATATTTCTTGTTAATCAATATTTGTTTATCTAAATTTTCATAATGATTAATATTTGTATTTGTCTTGTCAAAGTTTAGAATTTTTAGATCAATTCAAATAAATCGCAGAACATCATATTTACCTAATCTGGCTATTTGAAGTCCTCTAATTCATTGGCTCTGCATAACCAATTTTTGTCGTAAATTGTCCTAAAAAACAGGACAAAGCTCAAAGTCCTCTGCTCAGCACACTACAGTCCCAACTTATCAAAGGACCAGAAATCGTGTAAGCATCTATCATAGCCCGTGGATTTAGAAAAAGTTTGCAGTCATCAAGAGGTCGAGCAGCATCTGGATCATCAGGGAAGGCGTCACGAACATAGATTCGAACAAAGAAAAGATGAAGTAGTTGAGTACCCCTCCCTATTCTACTACGCCTTTTATAATAAAATCAAGTTAAAGAAGATACAAATTTAAGCTTTAGAACAGTCATGATTGGCTGGTTAAGAACGTACGACTTTTATTCCAAGATTCTTAGTACAGTTCGAGGGGTGAGGTCATTGGCCAGCGAAGTGTCGGCTTGGTCCGGTTTACTGTAAGGTTGATTGTTCCCTTGTCTTGGCGAACGTCCCGTTTTATATCTTTGACCGGGTACATGATGTGCAAAGGTCGCTATGAGGTTTAGGAGATTTCTCGCACATGCGCAGCTTACTCCGCGCCTCATGAGACAGTGGCCACTTCTGCGTGTGGTGACAGCGGCCATATTGGATTTAGGCCCTGATGCCAACTTAAGCGAAACAAACACAAAAGAATAATTCATTCATAGAAATGGAGGTTCTAATGCTAATCCCTTGCTAATCCCTCTATGTGCTTGTATTTATCTAGCATATAGCGACATTTAAAGCAATTATATTCACCTTTTTCGATCTTCCTCGAGGGTGCAACATCACAAAGCAACATATATCATGCAGTATTCTATTAACACATATACTATTGTTAATATGCGTACAGATTTTAGTCATAAGAGTTATTTAGCCATGCAAATAGCAAATCCCATGTGTACCTTAAGTATTAATAATGTTGATTAGTATACATGCAACACTCGTTTAATAGTCAGTCAAATACTCTTTATTCGATTCGTTAAAATCATAAAAGGCATGAAAATACATATATACAACATACACCATAAAAACACTCAATTTCATATTTACAAAAATCGGTGCAAAACCTAATCAATTAATACAAAACAAATTAATTATTATTAAAATCCACTTAAAAGCTAAAAGACATTTCATTGAGAGGGGCTTTGCTTTTTGATCCTAAAGGCTGCCACTAAGAAACTAGCCACACAGAAAATAATGCGAGTGGACCCCAAATGCTGAAGATAAATCAATGCAGGCCTGACCTGAATAAAGCCAGCCTCTTTCAATATTGGCAACAAATATCTTTTCCTTATGTCCCTTAAGGTCTCACAGAACATAATAAAGTGCATGGTGTCTTGCTGCGAGAATCTGTCACAATTACAGGGGGGACCTAGTTCAGGTTTTACCCAAGAAGGGTAACTGCCTAAAGTCTGATGGATCAAATTAAACCTAAATTTGGTCAACAAAAACCTATGTAAAGGTTTAGTAACAATTTTAAGGTAGGGCTCTAGTGAGGGAGAAACGGTTAACATAAAATGCGCCCTGACAGCTGGTTTCTCAAGTTCCCTTTCCTCCCGATCCAGTCTAGCCTTCTCCATGAATTTAGTTTTGATCCAATTAACGTCCTCCTTCCTAATAGAAGCTGACAACCAAAAAAGTTCTATACGGCCCAACTGGTAAAAACTTTTTTTCAAATAAACCAGCCATGGAACTTTATGGCCCTGATCCATTCCCATGAGATCGGACATAATGGCATGATTCAAAGTTAGCTCTGAGTTGAGCCAGGTTTTTAACCAAAAAATCAGGGGGGCCAGTTTTAGCATGTCTGTGAGATAATCTAAACCCACCTCCGAGTGTATAGCGAAGGTCGGGGAGTATTTGGGGAGATACAGAAGATATCTAATAAATCCATTCTCCACTCTTTGTATTTTTTGCACAGATGCGTAACCCCACAAGGGTGAGCCATATGAGGCGATCGGAATACATTTAGTAATATAGGTTTTCAAAAGGGCCTCCATAGACCTAGACCCAAGTCTCCTTGAAAAACCCATAAGGCAGAGGTCTTCAAACTTTTGGATGCCGAGACCCCCCTGTCAACATTTTGAGGCGTAAGGACCCCCTCCTGACAAAAATTTCTAAACCTGTTGACTAAATTGCGTGGGATGAAAATGTAAATGAGGTTATGTGATGCCGCGTATTTTGGGATAGCATTGCTTCATTATTTTGATATTTGTTACACACAGTAACACTGAGGAAAGATTTTACCCAATCAGTACCCATTTATAACCAAAATACAGCAATTATCATCAGAAAGATTTCAAGTCAACCTTTGTGAAGGGCCTTCCACTCTGCAACTATACGTGCTGCCACATTAGAAGCTCACCTGGCCCTGACCAGGAGAAGCAGGGGTCCCTTAAAACCCTGGCGGTTTTGTGTAGAGTTAAGCCGTTTACCCATGCAGCTTTCCTCTCACCCCCTCCCTTCCATCCCTCTCTCCTCTCCTAACCCCAGATCCCTCTCTCACTTTGCAGGTCATTTTCTTTCACCCCTTTTTACAACTTCTGAACTCTCCCCATTCAACCTCTCACTTCACCTTTAATCACCTCTTGCCATTCTGTCCTTTCACTGCCCTCATCTCTAACAGTCTCTCACATTTATCTCATGGCCTCTCTGGCCCTGTCACCTCCCGTGCCCCTCAGCACTTCTCATTCACCTCGTCTCTTCATTCAAATTTTTGTCTATTTGTATCTTACACCTCTCCAGTCCCCCATTCCTCTTTCACATCTCCCCTTTGTTCTAACAGAAGCCCTCACCTTTGGATCACACTCACTTCTTGCGTGTCCACACTTCTCTTCGGCAATTCACATTTCTCCTCATTCCTGACCTCTTCAATCAAATTCTCTCACTCCCTTGCTGTCCTCTCTCATTTTGGGTGGGGATGCAAGTTCAGAATGGGATGAATGAATGTATGATTACTGATGGGCTTGTTTGAGTGAGTTGCATATTGAGTAGTGAGGGGGACAGGTGAGTGAAGTGTCACATGAGTGCAGGATGAGTAGTGTACTCGTGTGACTGCAGGTTGAGGTATAGTGTGAGCAGGACAAGTGCATTGTGAGTGCAGAGTGATCACTGTGAGTGCAAGGTGAGCGGGTGAATGGTGCAAGTGCATGGTGATCAGTGTGAGTGCATTGTGATCACTGTGAGTGCAGGATAAGCGTGAAAATGAAGGGCGAGAATGAGGAATGAGTTGTCTGAATGCAGGGTGCATTCCCAGACCTATGAAGTAACTCAGCATGTTATTGACGGGGCGTAGACTTTAAGATCTAAGTTAAACTATTGCGGCATTAATCGGGGATCGAGGGTGAAGGAAATAAATAATGTGCTGATCCTGCAACAAACTTCCAGTCCTATGGTTAGGGTTACCAGCAGATTATTTTGATGGCCCAGTCGGTACAAAAAAAAGCAGTCACCTAAAGCGGTATTTTCAGCGCTTATCTGTGCATACTTCCCAGGGCCGGCTTTAGTGCTGGTGGTGCCCTGTGCGACAATGTTTGTTGGTGCCCCCCCCAATGACCACCCCCACCACGGATTCTCTCACTAGCACCCCTTAACAGTGACCAAGTCTCCATAACCACACACTCTCAGATGCATTGAATTAGTTATATAGTGCCACTCATACCAGTGTAGGGTGTCCGAGCACTTTGCATCGCACACACATTACACAGAGACAATCAATCATAAGTGTGTAAATCAGTGTATAGGAAATGTTACATAAGCCAAAGGACTAAAAGTATAGGAGTCACATGTCATCTATACTGGTAGGCAGTATAGTTCAAGAATGCTTGGTGTGGAGAAGCACAAACTCAGAGTCGAAAAAGAAACAACATAGTTGGGAGTTTCCTTTAATAATAAGAATTGATTTCTAGCCAAATTAACCCTTTTTGCAACATTAATCAATGGTCTAATAATGTATTCTTTGCAGTGTGCATGCAGTTCTAGGATGAAAGTTAATAGCTCACTATTCTATATTAGGACTTTAAGTTATAAATTGGAAGTAACAAAGGGATGCCTCTTTTGAAAGCAGTAACCTGCTGATCTGTGTACATCATACCCACTCTGTAATCTACTTGGTACACGTTCTTCGCAGCAGGCATGTTAACCCTCTGCACTAACTTTACCTAAGTCAAAACCTCAACTATACAAAATTCTGATCTCTCTCCAGGAAGATAATTAATCACGCAAGTTATCTTGACATTTATGTGAGGCCTGGTAATTGCCGGGGAAAGAAACGCTGCAGCAGGTGCTTCAAAAGCACAATAAACTTTCACACATGGTGCCCCCAGGAAGCCAACTTTGTATTCCTTTCCATGAAATGCATTCTCACACTACCGCAGTGAATGTAAAATCCAAATGTAAGGAATAGGCACAGTGGGGACCCAGGGGGTACTGGAACCAGCAAAAAAACCTAAGCCTCTGTAACCAGTTTGCAAAGGCATCTAAAAATGCAAATGGTCTTTAAAGACCTGTGAAAAACACGGGGGTGCCGGAGATAAGACTCCAGACACTGCCCAGCTGAGCCCCCAGCAGCTCAAGTTTCACTGCAGCAGCCCGGGCTGAGACACAGGACGGGGAAGTGTGGGGGGGCTGAAGCCCTTGGGCCTGGGCAGAAGTGTGACTGGGAAGGCGCGACCCCCTTTGCATCACTCCATGGCCCCCCTGGGGGTCGCGCCCCACAGTTTGAAGACCCCTGCCATAAGGGCTGATGACGAGCGGGCCGTAGATATGCTCTTCGCCTGAATTTGGGGGCCCCAGGATCCCTTTTCATCAAAAAGGACGCCCAAGTAGGGGAAAACAGCAACTCTGGAAACTAGCTCCCCTTCGCAAAAAAAGGTTTTAATTTTTAGCCTGCTTCTGCAATGACCTACCACCATCGTATGTGACTTTTTAGCGTTTATTTTTAAGTCTAATTGAGCCATAAAGGCCCCGAAAAGTCTTTGGAGGCCAACTCCCGTGCGCGCTAGTAATACTGCGTCGTCCGCATATAGGAGAGCTGGCACTGAAATAGCTCCTACACGCGGAACATCCGCCCCCACATCCACCAGATGTTTTCCCAATCCATTAATATAAATGGTAAAAAGGAGGGGGGCCAGAATACAACCTTGGCATACCCCCCTTTCAGACTTGAATCGGGTTGTACACCTGCCTTCCCTTGTGACCCTAACTACGGCAAACAGCTCCTGATGAAGAGGGGCCATAAAGTGGACAAGTGTTGGATCGACACCGAACTCAAGTAAAATGTGCCACAACTTAGACCTATTGACCAAGTCGAGGGCCGAGGAGAGGTCCATAAAGGCCAAAAATAAAGACCCCTCCTTGGCCACCGTATACTTTGAGATCAATAAATGAAGGTTCAAACATTGGTCCATAGTGCCTCTTTTCTCTCTGAAACCATACTGGATGTTTGAAAGACCCCCCTTGCACTCAATGTTGTCCCTTAACCTATTCAATAAGACTCTGCCCAGAATCTTAATCACAGAGTCTAACAAAGAGATGGGTCTATAACACCCCGGATCGTTTCTCTGCCCTTTTTTAAAAATCGGCACAATAATTGAAGTGGCCCATGTGGAAGGGAGGGTGTTGCCATTAGCGGCACAGAAGACGTTCGTTAAAATCTTTGCCCAGAATTTAGGTAGGTGTGTGTACAGATCTGCAGGCACACCGTCAGGGCCGGGTGCTTTATTTCTGGAAGTCTCCAGGATTGCGTTCTCCACTTCCTCACAGTTAAAAACAAGGGGAGCACACGCAAAAGCCACTGTGGAATTATATTGTATATCTGTGGCTGAATTCCCGTAAACTCCTTGAAAATGGAGCAACCAATCCGAATCGCAAATTACACTATCCATAGCCGTATTCTCAGATTCAGAGAAAAAAGGATGATTAATGATGGCCCAAAACTGGCTGCTATCACGCAGGACATCCGTATTAAGTAATTTATCCCAAGCGTCTTGTTTGATAGCGTTTCTCCTACTGTTAATGGTTAGCTTATACTCTTTCCTTAATTTAGCGATAAGGACTTTATCTCTTGGGATAATTGATAGTGCTTTTTTCAAGGCCCTATGAGCTTTTGAACAGTTTGAGTCGAACCATTTACAGGGTTTGATTCCTTGCCGGTGTGAGGCAATCGACAAGTCATTAGATATTTGGACACATATTCCCTCAAAGGCTCCCATTATTTCTAGGTTTGTGGCTGATGGGTCCTGACAGATAGCCACATTAGTCTCAATTTTTGGCAATAGGTTTTTAATAAAGTTTTCCGGGACCACCTTTGCCCACTTGAGTCTTCTGCCTTGGTCCGTGGGTAGTAGAGCATTCGCCCCGCCCAGAGATCTTGGCCCCTTAGCCTTTAGATCGCTCCAGAGTAGCTCGAGCAACACTGGGTTATGGTCACTAAAGGGAGAACTAATTACTCTATAGGTCACTGCCCTATGTAAAATACCAGGGGTCAAAAAAATATAATCGATTACCGAGTGCATGTACGAGCCCCCCTCAGTGTTTATTAGTTCCACAATATTAAAATTGGCCAACAGCTCTTCAAGAGCCTCCCCTAATTTAGTGTGCTCAAAATGGGGGGCCAATGAACCTAATGGTCCCTCAAATTCCCCAAAATGGCAAAAGTCGCCGCAAGGGTGAATATTGAAATCACCCATTAAAATAAGATCGAATTGAGTATGATTATCAAGACTGAAGTTATACAAAATTTTTTCCAAAGAGACAATATGTTTGTTTCCATATTCCCTGTCCCAAGAGTTATAAAAATGGATTAATAATAATTTGTGGGAGGTGGAAACTACCCATTCCACAGTTAAGAGGTTAGGTGAGTCTGTTTCAATCATTTTTAGTTGGCCTCTCAGATGTAAAGAAAAGAGAAAAATAAGGCCACCTTTAGCTCTACCCGCACTACTAGAAGTGGCTGGGACAACAAAACTAGTGTAACCATCCAACCAAAACGTGGGGGAAGGGTCCCAGGACTCCTGCAAGGCAATAATATCATGGTTGGTGACAAAGTCCAACCAAACTGGGTCTGTCCTTTTTGCTCTAGTGCCAGCTATGTTCCAACCAAAAGGTTTACAGACTGCTAGAGTATCAGTTTTGGGGACACCCTTAGGTTCTGGTGATGTAGATACCGACCGTCAATCCAGTTCCTCTATGTCTGAAAGGGGAGAAAAACGATTACTCGTGGCTAGCCTTGGCCCCAGATGCGCTATATGCATGGGCCTCAAGTGGGGACTAGTGATAGTTGTGTTTTGGCCCCCCTGTACGGAATGTGGACGACTACTGTTTCCCAGACGTTTCTCCCCTAACACTGAATTACGAGCCCCACTCTCGTTATCTAAGCTACTAGGACCATACTGTGTTAGAGATAGTGGGTGGGATATGTCGGGGGGAGGATAGAAGAATCCCAACGGGACTGGTCTCATAGGGTCATGGTCTGAGATTGCTGAACCATCCCAGAACAGTCTATCGGCCGTGTCAGGGGCATCGAAGTTAACTATGACACAGTCCCCCTGTATGTGTTTAGTGGAATTACCGATCCAACCCACCCATCTTGCCATAATTATTCTGTCTGAGATGTTCAGCCCACCACAGGAGCAATCCGTACACCATTGTTTTGCCTTGCTTATTAGATCAGTGGTGTGTTCTGGTTCTCCCAATGTAAGTGGGGAGACTCCTACAAATATGCCAACGAGAGGCGCAGCCTCCGGAGGCAGGTTTATAGTCGACTGGCAACCCAGCAGTGGAGAACTAGCGGGGAAGCATTTGGGCATCAAAGGTCTATCCAGCGGACCTGAGATAGATTCGGTAAGATCCATGCCGCTAGGTAGTAAACGAGGAACCCTCGACCCAGAAAGGATTGGGGCTGTGTTGCTAATATTTGGCAAGCGGCTAACCTGCCTTACTGGAGCGTTTACTTTATTTCCCAGGGGCTCCCCAGACACTATATAGGGATCCTTAGTCTGCACAAGTTTGTTAGACACAGATTCTATTAGAGCACATTTCTTCAGTAAACTTGCTAAACAAGTATTCAATGTGTCCACAATGTCTTTGGCAATGCCCAGTAACAAAGGTTCGATACGATCAATAAAGAGTTTTTCTAAGTGACCGTCCACATCATCAACAGTAGACCCAGGAACACTACTTTGCGCCCCAGCTACCTTCTTTCTCCTTTTAGTAGTTGTCCTTGGCTTACAAATGGGCACATGGGCCTGCTGTGGCGAAGTTGGAACAACAGTGTCTAGGGCAAATGGAACAATAACATCTCCCAAACTCGTATTATGATTCGCAACCACAATCCCGGGGACCAAGGGTACATGTTTTGCATTAATACTGTCTCTATTAGTCAATGGAGATGGTGGGGGGGAGGTGAAATACCAAGCTCCTGTTCCGCGTTGGCAATTTCCTTTGACAGGACCCCCACAGCAGAAGAAAGATACGATATAATAGAGTCAGATTTTCTAGGTACCTTTGTTTTTTTTCCGCCCTCTGCATTCGACATGATTTTACGCTTACCCATTGCTCGTTGTTAGGGACTAGGCCCGGAACTGCCTCCTCCTGCCCCTGACGGCCACAGACGGCCCGCCCTTTGCCCGGGCTTAGCCCGGCGCCGCCCGCGCGCGTCCCGTGACGCGGAGAGAGCCGCTGCTTTTGAAGCGCCTCCGGGCGCGCTGTTGGGTGGAAGGAAGCCGGACGGCTATGGCAAAGGCTCACGGGAGCTGTAGTCTCCCCCAACTGCGGCCTGCGATGTTGTTTGGCGGCGGAGGAGACACACAGCGTTTGCACCCCGTCCACAGTCCGCTGCTCTGAGCCCTGGTGAGTCCTGTTGGCTGGTGTGCTTTCAAGAAATGCCCCCCGCTCCACCGAGGGAGCCGCTGCTTTTGAAGCGCCTCCGGGCGCGCTGTTGGGCGGAAGGAAGCCGGACGGCTATGGCAAAGGCTCATGGGAGCTGTAGTCTCCCCCAACTGCGGCCTGCGATGTTGTTTGGCGGCGGGGGAGACACACAGCGTTTGCACCCCGTCCACAGTCCGCTGCTCTGAGCCCTGGTGAGTCCTGTTGGCTGGTGTGCTTTCAAGAAATGCCCCCCGCTCCACCGAGGGAGCCGCTGCTTTTGAAGCGCCTCCGAGCGCGCTGTTGGGCGGAAGGAAGCCGGACGGCTATGGCAAAGGCTCACGGGAGCTGTAGTCTCCCCCAACTGCGGCCTGCGATGTTGTTTGGCGGCGGGGGAGACACACAGCGTTTGCACCCCGTCCACAGTCCGCTGCTCTGAGCCCTGGTGAGTCCTGTTGGCTGGTGTGCTTTCAAGAAATGCCCCCCGCTCCACCGAGGGAGCCGCTGCTTTTGAAGCGCCTCCGGGCGCGCTGTTGGGCGGAAGGAAGCCGGACGGCTATGGCAAAGGCTCATGGGAGCTGTAGTCTCCCCCAACTGCGGCCTGCGATGTTGTTTGGCGGCGGGGGAGACACACAGCGTTTGCACCCCGTCCACAGTCCGCTGCTCTGAGCCCTGGTGAGTCCTGTTGGCTGGTGTGCTTTCAAGAAATGCCCCCCGCTCCACCGAGGGAGCCGCTGCTTTTGAAGCGCCTCCGAGCGCGCTGTTGGGCGGAAGGAAGCCGGACGGCTATGGCAAAGGCTCACGGGAGCTGTAGTCTCCCCCAACTGCGGCCTGCGATGTTGTTTGGCGGCGGGGGAGACACACAGCGTTTGCACCCCGTCCACAGTCCGCTGCTCTGAGCCCTGGTGAGTCCTGTTGGCTGGTGTGCTTTCAAGAAATGCCCCCCACTCGTTTAATATTATTATAGTTAATAGATTATATAATTAGTATTTTCATGCGAAAATAGAGGAGGTATACAAAATTTTGCACTACCTGCTCCATCAATCCCCCCTTTGGTGATTTTATCACCACAATACCTAAAAATTTGTAAATGTTTATAAAAGAAAATGAATTCATTGATTTTTAGTTCACATTTCTGTTTCCCCAATTTCTTCTAATTCTACTTCTTCAAATTCTTTTTCTCGTCTTTTATTCTCTTTCTTTCTCAAAGATTCTCCTTTTAAATTTTTCTGTATTTTCTTTCTTTTGCAACATAAACATCCTAGTCTTAAAACTAATGCTAGAAAAATTACACAGGTTAGTGGAAATAAGATTTGACCTATAAATGCACTACCTAATTTTAATAAGAACTCTTTATTAGAGGACAATTTCTTTCCAATCTTTTCCCAGAGACCTTCAACCTCCAGTGGTGCAATTTCCTCATGCAAATCAGTTATATTTTTAATATATGACTTTAGATCTTGACTTTCGTCCGAAATATAAGTACAACAATGTTGAACTTTCAGCATTCCACAGACTCCACCCTCTTTTGCCAAAATTATATCAAGGGCAAGTCGATTTTGCATTACCATGGCGCGCATGGCAACCATCTCTGTATTTACCAATAAAAATCCTCCAGCGGTGCTTGTTGACAAGCGATCCACTATTGTTGATAATTTTCTAATTTTATGTGCATTCAGAGATATTCCCACTGCTGGTATCAATGCTCCAAAAATGTCTCCCACATTTTCTGACCAAGATTCTCTCTTTCTACGTGTTAGTTGTCTACCTAACTCATGTACACCATCTCTTCCTCTTCCCACATGGAATATCTTTGGAAAAACCAGACCCACATAACATGTGCCAAACCAGTGATCTGGTAATCGATAATATGCTTTGTTCCTGCAGATAAAATATAATCCAGAAAAAACTGGATCATTTCCTCCTTTAAATCCCCATCCACCCATGATTCGATATGTATCATAGCAATCACTTGTACCTACAAAATAATTATCATATGCAGTTTGATTCCTTCTAATACACAACTTTCCTTTCTGAGGCCAATCTAAAGCCATTGTTGGACTAGCTTCTCCTTTCAAATGTTTTTCCTTTTCATCATCCCAGACTGTCCTTTCTTCTCTTCCCTCAGATGCTTTCTTTTGCATTTTCAATCTCCTTTCTTCAACCATATCCAAGAACACTTTTTCCTCCTTCTTTAAACTACAAGTTAGATTATTTCTAAATATGGACTCTAATGTTAATTCTTTAGTTTCTAAGAAAAATTCACCTAATACCTTTGCAGTTTTTACTTTATTCAATTTGTTAATTACAGGTACTTGTGAAAATATGTTATCTACATCCTTAAAGTAATATTCTAATTTCCCTATTTTGTAAAACAAACTTGCTATTAGACTACATGTTATTCCATACGTTACTGGGAGGTGATGATAGGTCACTCCTTCAGATACAGATGCAGGTAACTGCATGCAGACGTAGCAGTCCCTCACGTCCATTGTCTTTACATATTCATACAGTAATTTTGAAAATACATTGTTAGAGAAATCATTTATAGACCTGTTTATATGTAAATAATTTCTATCTATATTAGTCGGATATACTTTCTGAAACTTTTCTACATTAGTTTTATTCTCACCATGTCCTTCTATTGTTTCTAGTGTAACTTTAAATGAGATCATCAAAGCCAAAGCACTCCATTGAAGCATTAATAATCCTGTGCAACAACAACACATTTTTAACCACCTTCTATGAAATACACATTTAGTTTTTCTATTCTCTGTGTTTGCCATTTCGAAAAAATGGTCAGTGTCTTTTGACTTAGCCTCTTCTACTTCACAACTAGTTTTGTCTAACCCAAGGCTCTAAGCATCTACTTGGTTCTATCAGTTATGTCTTTTCCAGTAATTTATTGTCTTTCCATTGATATCACTTTTGGGCTTTTCCGTTTGGCATTTGATCGTCTTTCACTTTTCTTTCACAATCTTGATACAGAACTTCCTGGACATCCGTTTCTTCTCCATTGTCGGACAAGATAACTCTCAGGATTTCCGATTCTTCGTCTTCCTCAACCACTTCTGGTACAGTCACCTCTGGATTTTCTTGGCTATCCGCCTCTTCTTTTATTTCAGGCAGCGCCACATATAACCATTCCGGCGACTTATACTTCTGGTTAGGTTATCATGTTCTCTTATTTTCTTCTGTTTTTCCCTCGTCCTTCAATTTTTCTTGACTAGATACTTCATTCATTTGGATGAATTTACTCATGTCAGTCGGTATCTTAATCTCTTTATTTTGTTTGGCCAGATTTCATCTCTTTTTGATCTTTTCAATTTATTTCCCTTTTCGTTCATCTCAGCACTCCATGCTCTTTTTCTCAGGACTCGACCTTCTAGTGCTTCTTCATCACTGTCCTCTGATTCTGTTTCAACTTGATTTTTACTTTCAGCTGTTTTTCTTTCCACCACTTCCTTTATTTTCCCTACTTCTGTCCCTCCTCTTGTTTCTTGCAGACAATCTTCCTGCTGACTAACCGTCCCTTCCTCTAACTGGATGTTCGAATTCCCTACAACTCCTCGGGGGTCTTCCGCAAAAATCTTTCCCTCACTTTCTGTATCTGTCACCTGACCATCTGCTTTTGTTACTTCAGGTGGAATTTCTCTCAACTTTCCATCAGGAATTTCTTTATCGAGAACTTCTTAAATTGTCTCTTCACTGTTTTTCTCTTTTCCTGTATGTACCTGTGCTTGTTCAGTCTCTGAGTCTGAGCTGGTGTCAGAAATCTGCAACTTCCTCCTCAAGGGAATGTTCTCTGGGGCAACGGTAAAATTTGGTTCTGACTCCCCCCTTTCAGAATTTTGTCCTGTTCTAGTGTCTTCAGTATCAGATTCAGAGCTAGTTTCTGATTCTTCAAAATACTCTCCTTCCTTGTTATCCACTGGGTTTGGAATTTGCACGGTATGACTAGCATGGATCCAGTTTTTTATTCCTGCACACTTTACAGCTGTTGTTGTAGTTAAAATCACTTGTCGTGGTTTTCCCCAACGTGGGACCAAACACTTCCTTCTTCTGTGCACTTTAATTCTCACCCAGTCACCTGGGCTCAAATCATGAGCTGGCTTCTTTTCAAGGGTGGTGGCATCCGATCCAACCTGATGAAACACAGAATGTACGGCGTCATCCAGCCCCTTACAGTAATCCAAACCAAGTCATCAGCGATAGGCAATAACTTGTTGACTGGTATGAATACATGCCTCATTGCTCTTCCCATCACAATATCGTGGGGACTCAAACCTGTGTTCCTATCTGGAATTGATCTAATAGTCATGAGTACCAGAGGCAAGACATGAGGCCATTTCAGTCCTGTGGCTAAACACATCTTTCCTAATCTGTTTTTAATAGTGCCATTTACCTGTTCTACCACGCCAGAAGCCTCTGGCCGATAGGCACAATGCAGTTTTTGTTGTACATTCAATGCCTCACAAATTAGCTTCATGATTTCATTATGGAAATGTTTTCCTCTATCTGACTCAATTGTGACTGGAAACCCAAATCTTGGGATGAAGTCCCTCAAAAGCAGTTTTGCTACTGTTATTCCATCACTTCTTCTTGTGGGATATGCTTCTACCCATCTAGAAAACAGGCAGACCATCACTAAAACATACCTCAACCTGTTACAGGGAGGCATCTCAATGAAGTCGATTTGCATTCTGATGAAAGGCCCTCCTTCTCGACCTATCGTTCCTAGACTTACCACTGTTTTTCTTCCAGGATTGAACTGCTGACATATAAGGCATCGTTGACAAAGACTCTCAGCTACAAGTCTGAATTTTGCATTGTACCATGTCTGCTTAAATATTCTAAGCATTGCATCTCTCCCTACGTGTGCTTGTCCATGATACATCCGAGCCATGGCTGGCACCATGCTATCAAGCATAACTGGTCTTCCATCCCGATAGACCCACACATGATCTGTTTCCCTTGGTGCACATCCTGCCTTGACCCATTGTCTCAAATCCTCATCCCCTGCTTCTTCCTTTAACTGCCTCACTTCTTCCCATGTATTCGCAATGTTAGTAAACAACAAGGGACATGAATTCATTTCCTTTTCTTTTGCCCTGTTCACCGAATTCTGATTTCGCGCACAATATTGAGCCATATCGTTTGCATACTGATTCCCAGCTACGATGTAATCTCCGGTCTTTGAATGTGCAGCACACTTCAGAACAGCCAATTGCTTAGGCAGCTGTATCGCCTCAAGTAATTTACCAACCACTTCAGCATTCTTTATAGGGGTTCCACTTGAAGTCAAAAATCCTCTCTGTGACCAAATTTGGCCGAAATCATGCACAACACCAAAGCCATACTGACTATCAGTTATCACAGTCACTCTCACATTCTTTCCCAACATACATGCTGTGGTTAAAGCAAAAAGTTCAACAACTTGGGCTGACTTTACTCCCTTTAGGTAAGATGCTTCCATTACTGCTGCTACTGTGCACACTGCATATGCTGCACTTAGAGTTCCTTCATCTGTTCTCAAGCATGACCCGTCCACAACATCACATAGTCACTTTCTGTCAAAGGTATATCTTTTATATCAGGTCGTGGTTTTGTAAAGAAATCAAGCACATCCAAGCTGTCATGATCCACATCATCTCTGACTTCCACATTCTCAGCATCCGGCAATAACGTTGAAGGATTCACATGCAGACATCTTACAAGGCTTACATTCGTTGCACCTAATATGACCTTTTCATATTTAGTCAGCCGACTATGCGTCATGAACTGAGTGCGGCTCCTTGTTAGAAGGATTGCCACATCATGAGGTACAAATACTCGCACAGGATATCCCATCACAATTCCATCACTCTGTTCCAGACTCCTACAAGTGGCAGCCACTGCTTTCAGACAACCAGGTAACGCTACAGCTACTGGGTCGAGTACAGCTGAAAAATATGCAATTGGTCTTCTTAGTTTTCCATGTTTCTGTATTAATACAGAGAGTGCACATCCATTCCTTTCGCTGCAGTATAGTTCAAACTTCTTCTCGTAATCAGGCATTCCAAGTGCTGGTGCCTCACACAAACTGTCTCTTAATTGTTTAAAGGCTGTTAACTCCTCTTTATTCAATTCAATGGGATCTTTTACATCACTTCTTGTCAGGCGTACCAAAGGTTTTGCAATCAGGGAAAAGTTACTTATCCACTGACGACAATATCCTACCATTCCAAGAAACATTCTTACTTCTCTTTGTTCTCATTCCTTTTATTATCTTGATTCTCTCTGCAGTTATTTTCCTCAATCCTTTTTCAATTTTATGGCCTAAATACTGTACTTCTTTCTGGCAGAATTGCAATTTCGATGGGGATACTTTAAGTCCTCCATCTGCTAAATGATTTAGCAATGCCATGGTATCCACCACACAAGCTTCTCGTGTTTTTGACGCCACAAGCAGGTCGTCGATATATTGCACTAGTACCGAGCTCTCGGACATCTCTAGATCTTCTAAGGACTTTTTCAATATCTGGTTAAATATTGAGGGGCTCTCTGTATACCCCTGTGGGATTCGGCACCATGCCAAAATGCGTTGGCCAAACCGGAACGCAAAAATCTGCTGACTGTCTTGATGCAATGGGATGGAAAAGAAAGCATGACACAGGTCAATTACTGTGTACCATTCTGCATCGTGTGGAATCTGATACAAAATCACAGATGGATTTGGTACAAAAGGACAACATGGCACAACTATTTTGTTTATTTTTCTCAAATCTTGCACTATTCTGAACGTTCTATTAGGTTTTTTCAGGCCCATAATTAGTGAATTACATGGACTACTCATTATTTCTCTCAAAATACCTTGTTTAATCATTTTCTCTATTAAAGGAGTAACTCTTTCAATTATTTCGGGTGTCAATTTGTACTGAGGAATATTTGGGTAACTTATTCCTTCCTTTACAGTCACTCTTACAGGATCTACATTTCTCCTTCATCCTACATCTTCTCCTGTGAAATCCCAGACCTCTGCCTTTACTGTCTTTTTCAGTTCCTTTGGTAGCTCTTCAGGGTTAAATACAGCAAATGCCTCAGTAATCTCAGGTTCCATATTAGCCATAGTCATTTTATATAATACATCTTCATCAGGGGTCTCAAAAGCTATACCATCGGGAGTGCAAAATATAGGGCAATTCATTTTGCACAATAAATCTCTTCCTAACAAATTTCAGGGCTTGAATCACACACGACAAAACGGTGTATTTCAGAAAATTTCCCTATGTTAACTCTTTCTGGTTCAGTGAGATACGTTTTAATCTGTCTGTTGGATACCCCAACTACTTGGATTTCATTCTAGAGAGGAAGGTTTTTAACATCAGCTGACCTGACAGTTGAACGAGTAGCACCAGTATCTACTAGGAAAGTAATATTTTCATCATTCACCTTTCCATCGACAAAAGGGCCTGTCTGGTCTACTTCTAGAGATGTGCCAAGTACGCACTCTTCTTCCTCCCCTCGGCACCGTCAATAGCTTTCTTCTGACTCACTCTCATCGCGTTGTAGCCAATACTGAGAAACAGCACTAGCGCGCGGCGGCTTAGTTACCTGTTCTTCGTTGTAGAATCCTGTCTCATTACTGTATTTCTGAGGATTTACGCTCTGTGGAAAAGGCAGTTTTGGTGCCTGATTCTATTGGGCAACAACCTGCTGCTGTCGCTGTGGTTGACAACTCACCTCTTTCTGCACCTGCAAATTCAATGATGCATTATCACTATTAGTACTCGGGGGAAATTTACACTCGGATTTCCAGTGTCCTATTCTTCCGTAATTATGACATGGCCACTTCTTTTTGGCTTATTCTATATTAAATTGTCCCTTTCCTTTTCCAACATTAAATTTAGGTTCCATACCTGTCTTTCTGCCACCTTTACCTGTGCCCACATAGCCTTTTCTTTTAACTTACGCTGTTTGGCTTCAATTTCATCACTAAAATATTTAGCATGTCTCAGTACTTCATCTATTTTCTTATTTTGCCAGTCCACTGTATGCTGTTTAATCATTTCACTTATTTCTGGCCGCCGCCCATATACAGATCGTTATACAAAATGACTTAAATCTTTTTCACTCAAATTTTCAACACCACTGAACTGCTTAAAGGTGAGGATCAACCTCTCATAATAAGCGTGTACCAATTCCTTAGCTTCCTGATGAGTTCTGTAAGTTTTTACCCAATCAGTCTCCTTGAGAGGTACTTTGTTTTTTAGAAAGGTAATTACTTGTTCATATTTTTTCATCGCCTCTGGATCAGGGGCACCTATTTTTGGGTCTCTAGGGTATTCTTGTGTAGGCCAGTTTATCATTATCTTGCACTCTGTCCATAAATCTGCTGGTACTAGTATGTCAAAAAGACTATTTAAATCAATCCATAAAACTTTTGATAACTTTACGAACCTATCCACTTGCCTATACCATTCGACTGGCTTTTCGCGTAGTAGAGGGAAATCATTGGTAAATTACAATCTTATCTAGTGCAAGGGACATGTACATATCCTCCTCCTGGAATTTCTCTCATGGGACATTCTGTTACCACCTTTTCTTTTTCTCTTACAGGGAAAGCTGCAAACATTTTGTCCGAGGCATCATCTCGTTTTCGGAACCACCTACTCTTCCATTTATCTACATCTCCCCATTTTCTTAACAAAATGATTATGTCTTTAATCCGAGTTGTTCTTCCTGCGGTATTCAAATTTTCAATATCTTTTTCAGAAAAATCTACTCTGTATGGTTTTTGTAAAGCTTTTACTTTTTCGAAGTCTATACCCATTTCATTTGCCACTTCTTCTAATCTCTCATGTAGATTTCTTGCTCTCCAGGTTATACTTTTACATAAAAATAGTAACTCTTCATCCTGATAGGCTTTTAACTTCTCCGTGGGGATAGTCCCTACTATTAATTCTTCCAAAACAATCTTCAGCTTGGCCACATCTATAGATTGGGATTCTTTATCTTTCTGCTGCAAACTCCTTAGCCATTCACTTAATTCATCTGAAGTAGGCCCTACACTATCTTTCTCAGTAGTTTGTTGTGCTAATCTCTTCGGTGATCCTGGGACTGATTCTGTCGTCATTATTATTCTATCCACTAAACTTTGATTTACTGTCAAATTTTTAGGCGTACTTTGTTCTGGAATACCGGTTGTTTGTCTCCATGGGTTCCCATCTGCAATTTTTTCTGGGCTCTCATTTTGGTTATTACTGTTATAAGGAATCATCAGACAATGCCCACTATCCTTCTGTTTATCAAAAATAGGCATTACAGGTCCTATAGTTACTGGAACGGTTACGGCTTCCAAATTGTTTGTCAATTCCCTGATTTTCTCCATTAATTCTAAAGTAGTTTTCGCTAGTTCAGCTGAATTTTCATTACCTATTTTACCATGTTGTCTTTTCTCTATTTCTCTAAAAGGATCGTTTCTTTCTGTTTCTTGTGATACTGATTCAAATTTTATATTTCGTGGAGTCTCTTTCATTGGGGCACTTGGTGTCAATAATGTGGAATCTGATTGATAAGGGGTGGATTTTTATAAAACATGTCATCAACAACATCATCCTCCGATTCATGCACACCATACCCTCTTGACTCGATATTATTTCTCTTTTCCATACATTTTCTATTGCTAATTTCTTCAGCATTTCTCACAGGAAACAAACCCTCAGTCATATTTGCACTTCGCCATCTCCTCATTCTATCATTATGATTCTCCTGTCCATATGATCTACCAAACATATATTTGTACCTTCCGCCACTCCTCTGTCGTTCTCTGTCATACATGTCATCTTCCCATTCTGTCAATGCCTCAAACTGTGTTGGTCTATGTCTCGGTTCTAGATTCATCATTCTTTCTCTCAAATTTCTCAAAATCACTAAATTAAATGAACCATGTTCCGGAAATGCTAAAACTCCATCATCTTTTGTATACTTTGCCCAATTGTCCAACCAAATACAAGTATGGTATCCGTATTTCGCAACCATAAAGGTGGGGGAAGCAACTGTCCCTCTCTTGTCACAATCGGGTTGTCCTTTTTAAATAAACTCTTGATCTTTCCAAACCAGGACTTTTTCTCCTTTTCTGGTGGATCGTAATACATCATTTTGTCTTTTGTGTATCGTTATATTTTCCCTACGACTACTCTGTTGTTTTTAGCCAATCGTAGCGCGACTTACACTAACGCACCAATCCGGAGCGTCTATGTCACTTCAGTAATTCTCCAATCCCAGCGCGACTCACACTAATGCACCAATCCGGAGCGTCTACGTCACCCTGAAATTCTCCACTCTCAGCGCGGCATACACTAACACACCAATCAGGAGCGCCTACGTTTCTTACTGACTGGCCAATCCCAGCGCGGTCTTTCTGACGTCAGCTTTTCTCCTGCTTCTGCTGACCCCTCCTTTACAAAATTTATCGGCAAACTTTTTTACGTTCTTCTGATTTACAAATCTGTTAGTAACGACATAAAAACACCACCATTATCTGTTTCGCTAACGAAAGAATAGTTAATGACCTTTCTTACAAGAATTCCGTCTTTCCCGAGAGCAGCGCTTACCTCTGCCCTACTACGGAATCGTTACTTCCCTTGATAAAGTAGCACATCCCTCTACCTTACCCTTCTAACAAGCATTAGCTAACTGTTTCTCTAGAATTAAGACACCCGGTTGGAGACGCTCTGCTCCTGAGAAATAAAACCAGAGTTTCACAATTAACCTGAATGCTATTTCATTCACGCACTTTCATACGGAAAATGTAGTTCATTCACACATAATTCTGTCTTTCCCGAGAACAGCGAACAGTCTGCCCTACTACAGAATTATTACACTTGTTAATAAAGTAGCACTTCCCTCTACTTTAGCCTTCTAGCAAGCTTAGGAAACACCTATTACCTTTCCAGTGATAAGCGTAATGAGAGTGCCTTTTGGACTCCTGGTACCTAAGACCAAATTTTCACAGGTGACCTTCGCTACCATATATTTCTCTCATACAGAAAATGTCCCTAATGGCAACACACGACGATGTTACCGAATCGAACCAAGACAATGAGTAGTGCAACTCCAATCGTCACACGTTTTCCCCGTGTACCTACAGGGAAACACCAATTCCGTCTTTCCCGAGAGCAGCGCTTACCTCTGCTCTACTATGGAACCGTTACAAACTTCCGACTTCCTACATCCCAGAAGCTGTCAAACAACATAAAACTCGACGCCACTCAACATAGAGTGTTAATACATAAACCAATACTTTCAATAAGCAATTTACAAGCAATAATCACCAAACCAAAACAATAAAAACCATCATACTGCTACCAGAAAAACTGATCCAGCGCAAATCTGGAAATGGGGAATAACATTTACCGATATCCTCCCTGTATCGCAGACCCGACGTCACTCTAGCTCATTCATACACACATTCATTGTTGGGGCCCATAACACCAACATTCATACATCTCTCTCACGAGTCTGCACACAGGAGGGATGAGTAATTCAAGCGCTGGACATGTGGGAGGAAATAACTTATAACCTATGGGGAGAGAGAAAGTCAATTTACATAATATACATTAACATCCTTCGCCTATAGATCCCTAGTCCCAAACATCAAGGCACTTCACCCACTTGGTCAACGGACCAATTTAGTTGGATTGGTTGATGGTGATTTAGAACCAGCTAAAACACATTTTAAGACTCAGAATCCTTATTTCCCTTAATGAAACCGCAAACTCATATTTCTTATTAATCAATATTTGTTTATCTAAATTTTCATAATGATTAATATTTGCATTTGTCTCGTCAAAGTTTAGAATTTTTAGATCAATTAAAATAAATCGCAGAACATCATATTTACCTAATCTGGCAATTTGAAGTCCTCTAATTCATTGGCTCTGCATAACCAATTTTTGTCGTAAATTGTCATGAAAAACAGGCCAAAGTTCAAAGTCCTCTGCTCAGCACACTACAGTCCCAATTTATCAAAGGACCAGAAATCGTGCAAGCATCTATCATAGCCCGTGGATTTCGAAAAAGTTTGCAGTCATCAAGCGGTCGGGCAGCATCTGGATCATCAGGAAAGGCGTCACGAACATAGATTCGAACAAGGAAAAGATGAAGTTGGTGAGTACCCCTCCCTATTCTACTACGCCTTTTATAATAAAATCAAGTTAAAGAAGATACAAATTTAAGCTTTAGAACAGCCGTGATTGGCTGGTTGAGATCGTCTGACTTTTATTCCAAGATTCTTAGTACAGTTCGAGGAGTGAGATCATTGGTCAGCGAAGTGTCGGCTTGTTCCGGTTTACTGTAAGGTTGATTGTTCCCCTGTCTTGGCGAACGTCCCGTTTTATATTCTTGACCGGGTACATGATGTGCAAAGGTCGCTATGAGGTTTAGGAGATTTCTCGCACATGCGCAGCTCACCCCGCGCCTCATGAGACAGTGGCCACTTCTGCGTGTGGTGACAGCGGCCATATTGGATTAAGGCCCAGATGCCAACTTAAGCGAGACAAACACAAAAGAATAATTAATTCATAGAAATAGAGGTTCTAATGCTAACCCCTTGCTAATCCCTCTATGTGCTTGTATTTATCTAGCATATAGCAACATTTAAAGCAATTATATTCACCTTTTTCGATCCTCCTAGAGGGTGCAACATCACAAAGCAACATATATCATGCAGTATTCTATTACCACATATACTATTGTTAATATGCGTACAGATTTTAGTTCTAAGAGTTATTTAGCCATGCAAATAGCAAATCCCATGTGTACCTTAAGTATTAATAATGTTGATTAGTATACATGCAACACTCGTTTAATAATATTATAGTTACTAGATTATATAATTAGTATATTCATGCGAAAATAGAGGAGGTATACAAAATTTTGCACTACCTGCTCCATCACCATCATGCAGCATTACAGTGGGTACTATCATGATATGCAATCCTACAAATTATCACCACCATTCCAGAGTCAAAATTACACCAGGGTGGGCATACTACTACATCACAAACTCACAGACATCCCATCAATCACATTTGTAGCCACATTCTGCAGCAATGCGTTCTCCTCTGATTCCTTCATCCTTGCCTCATCAGGGTCATGCTCCTCTGGTTCCAGGTTCCTCCCCACATGACAGGTCTCCCACATACACCTGCATTGTTATTGACAGCATACAGCATGTATCAAGGTAAAATACTGACTGGCGTTGTTCAGGGCCCTGCATTGTTGCTCACACTCTAAGTGCGATACAGGGCATGTCATTGTTTTTGGAGTGCTGATAATCAGTACTCCCTAGAAGACATGCGGGAGGAGACTTTAGGCTCCATCTCTCTAACAGAGTGCTAGTGCATCAAGGTTCTTATAGACATAAAATGTCCTGTCTGGAGAGCTGAACATGAGCAACCACCCCAACAGTCATGCACATTTTGTTTCCAGTTACTCTGAGTATGATTCGTTGTGCTGCTTCAATGAGGTGGTAAGGCACAACTTCAGACCCATGGACTCACACAGAGAGAAATAAGCTCAAATAGTCCTGCCTTCAATGAACAACTTATTCATCCTATCTAAAGTCACTTGTTCATCTGCCTGCATGTCTGCCATTCTGTTTGTCAGTCTGACTATTCTTTCAGCGATACCCACCCATCTAGTCATCCTGCCCGAAGTCGCCTAATTACCATCAGTCAACCCTTATCTCTTCGTCTGTTCATCCATTCATCCATACACACCCATTTTCCCACCCACCCACTATTGTTTAGCGAAATTGTGGGCCTTTGAAGATACTTTAAGCACTACTCCATCCCAGATGTTAACGCTGTCATACCTAGGACAGCTCACCAATGCATTTGGAAGCTCAGAATGTGGGTACTGGCTCAAAGATTGGCTGTTGTTAGACTACAGAGGAGATGGGCTTCTCTAAGCTCTCTAACAATGCCATTGGATTCTGAACAATGCTTTTTCTTAACCTTACTGATGTCAGGCTTCATCCTATATCTGAGTAAAATGTGTACCTGAGAAGAGAGGTCTACGGGTTGTTACTGAAAACGAGTGCTTTATATTTATATTTATGTTTTCCCTAAATTAATTTGGCCTGGGCAGTAACAAATACATAACAGAGTCTGAGTGTTTCCTACATGGCAAGGATATGATGGACGGAGTGCTAAAACTTTTCAGACACTCACCCGAGTCACAGATCTGGGATTAATTCCGAAACCGGTCCCAGAATGCTGATTTCCGGTCCAGGGAGGACCTGTATTGGCAGTTCGGACTTGACTGTTCCCATTAGGAAAGGGTCAAGGCTGATTTGCATATAGCTGGGTCTTAACTGGGGTGGTGAAGTGAGGTAAAGAATGCTGATGGATTCAACCCAGATCTGGGACTCGGGGTGAGTGTCTGAAACGTTTCAGCGCTCTGTCCATTATCTCTTTGTGTTTGCTTTGTTTTCCCTAAGTTGTCAGGGTATGCCCAGACGTCGGTCCCTTGCTCACTTTGCCACTGGATTCCAGCTAGCCTGGCTGATGAGGGGTATTACCCCGAAACCGGTCTCAGGATGCTTGTTTCCAGTCCAGGAAAGACCTGGCTTGGCAGTCCGAGCTGGACTGTTCCAATGAGGAACAGGGTCAAGACTGATTTGCATATAGCTGGGTCTGAACTGGCGTGGCGAAGTGAGCTAAAGAACAGTGATGGCTTCAACTCAGATCTGTGACTGGGTGTGAGTGCCTGAAATGTTTCTGCGCTCAGTCCATCATCTACTTGTGTTTGCTTTGTTTGCCCCAAGTTGGCAGATGTGGGTCCCTTGCTCACTTTGCCACTGGATTCAAGCTAGCCTGGCTGATGAAGGGTGTTACCCCTAAACTAATCCCAGAATGCTTGTTTCCAGTCCAGGGAAGACCTGGCTTAGCAGTCTGAACTGGGGTAGTGAAGTGAGCTAAAGAATACTGATGGATTCAACCCAGATTTGTAACTAGGGGTGAGTGTCTGAAAACTTTCAGCGTTCTGTTCATTATCTCCTTGTGTTTGCTTAGTTAGGTAATCCACACCTTTCTCCCTTCTACTGAAGGTTTCACTATATGTTTCCTCTTTGATCCTGTTTGGCCCCTAATGCCAAAGAGACCCCCACCCTACAGATTGAGTGATGCTGACGAGTACCATTGCTATGTCCTAAGAATGGAGAAAAACAAAATGGGTCATCCCACCATATGTACTCCAGGGGTAGATGCTCTCAACACATTTGTCCAGGGACATGGCTGGCGGTAACAAAGATTAGTTGAGCAGTACAGTGGTTCCACCATGGAGTGATAAGTAAAGGTCTACTAAAGTGTTTAAGTTGTAAAAGAATAAGTGCAGGGCCTACGTTTTTCTCAGAAGCCTGCAGATGACACTACTGAATGCCAGCGTGCCGAATACAAAGGTTGTGCAGTCTTGATTCCACCTCATGCCTGTTTAATCCACCACTAGGCACTCCCTGGCACTTCATCTCATTCCTGCAGATTCTTTTTCATCCCTCTGTCTATAGTTTTCCATCTTCTCTTCCTCTCTTTCTTTGCCTCTTTTGTATTTCTCCCTTTTTTGATCTGGGACAAGATCTGGTAAGGAAAAATACATAGCGGTCACCTACAATGAGTACCAGTGGGTTCCACCTTAATCACAGCCTCCCATTGTAAATTAAGCCTAGTTCCTTTACAAAATGGGGCCAGTTTGTATTTTATTTTAATGATTGTGAATGGCAGCAATCATTTGCACTTGTTTTGTAATAAACATTGCAAATATCGGATCAAGTGTGTATGGAAAACTGATCTTGAACACCTTTGGTTCACTGCCACTAGGATTACTTTTAGATGATCGCAAACATCATTTTAATATATAATGGTCAATTAAAGATTGAGCATGGCTGCTTGCCTCAGAGAAACAACATGATCCTAGCAACATCGTTTTCAATCAGCTTTTTGTCCCTAGTTCTTGTCTAAGGCGAGGCACAAGGATTCCCACAAGAGACGGTCTCTAGAGACCTTTCTGACATCAAATGGGCACCAAACCTCCCAGGACCAGTAGGAGAAGGCCAAGGTCTGCACTTCCCAGAAACCCCTCTGAGGACAGAAACTCTGCACTAATCTGGTTGGTCAAAAATCTAAGCTTTGTGAATGCACTGACACTGTTTTACAGTAGACTGCTGCCAAACAGCTAATTTTCAATATATCCCTGAGCCCCACTCCTGTTTACTAAAGATTTCCATCAACTAGACCTTCACCTGCATAGACAATCCTACCATGGTTGCGGAATGTAAACCTTTGTGTTTCACATCTCTAATCTAGGAATAATCCTGAAGGCTTTTTTGCATTGGCCCTTGTTTCCTCTGGCTTCGCTACCTATCAATTCCCAGCAAGCTCAAGCAGTTAAAAGACATGGACAATGAGCATCAAGAAGCTGCTTCTTCCCCTAAACCAAAATCATCATGTGGCTGTCCATGAACTACCTACAACTGCATGTGAACGGAGTGATTACACTTCAAACTTATGATGTCATTTGAGGCATCATAAGTGATGTCGTGTGAAGTTATCACCCGTGGAAAGTGGTGGCCGGAGAAACAGATTGTGTAACTAGCCACAACCAGACAATTTGAAAGATTATTAGGTTTATTTTTTAACATAACTTCAATGTATCCATCTTTTTCAGGGAACTTCTGATATTTCTTAAATCCATTTTAATATCTAAACATGAAATTTGCTTCTACTTGCCATCGAAGGGTTCTGGTGACATGGTAAACCGCATAGCGGAAGGCAGAGTGATTTGTAAATGTCAAAAGAACACTGACGACCTGATTCACCAAGGGTCTCCGCACTCATGATAAAGGCCTCGCCCTCCACAGAAGTCTCCTGACTCGGGGCGGAATCTTCTCAGTGAGAATTCTCATTACTAAGATTTCGCCTGAGAACGGAGACTTGCACATGGCCTGCGGGGCCTGCACCATGAGTGCGGAGACCCTCTGTGAATCAGGCTCTCAGATGGCAAAAATGACCATACTTCACAGTAAAAAAATGTATTTATTATGGCACATGTTTATTTTGCTATATTTTAAAAGGAACAAGGGAACCCACAAGGTAGATAAGGACCTTGGGTATCAGTTTTGGATTGAAACACTGGTCACTTAAACAAAGCAAAACTAGATAAGATAAATATAGACTAGAATCAGTGCTATATTGGGAGTGTCCAGCCGGACATTCAATTTAATGAAACAATGGAGTCAAAAAAATAAGAAGAGCACATCACTATAGTGGGAAGCAGTCCTGCATCTTACACAAACACATGACAGGTACATAAAGACAAAGACATTTCAGGCAAGACAAGAGTAGCTTGTCAAATTTAAATTGTAGCAAGCTTAGTAGAAACAGTAAATGCACTTCTTTTAACACAATGGATTAATATGCATGCTGTTTACATTAGTCGACGATGTTTCGATCCTTTTAGTAGGATCATCATCAAGACAGTTAAGTTACAAGCCTGAATTACAGTGTGCCTCGGAAATTCAATTACACACAACCGAAGCAAACAGATGTTCCAATGAGTCTGGAGGCTCGCAGAGATACGTGATCTTAACGATTGGCCATACAAGGTAGACAATTGGAATAAGGAATGAATAGTCTCACGGAGAGGTGGCAATGCACGTTGTGCCGTTGGATCCTGGACTGGATATCAGGGATCCGTTTGCTTCGGTTGTGTGTAATTGAATTTCCGAGGCACACTGTAATTCAGGCTTGTAACTTAACTGTCCTGATGATGATCCTACTATTGTTTTGAAAGGATCGAAACGTCGTCGACTAATGTAAGCAGCATGCACATTGATCCATTGTGTTAAAAGAAGTGCATTTACTGTTTCTACTAAGCTTGCTACAAGTTAAATTTTACAAGCTACTCTTGTCTAGCCTGAAATGTCTTTGTCTTTACCTGTCATATGTTCGTGTAGGATGCAGGACTGCGTCCCACTATATTGATGTGCTCCTCTTATTTTTTTGACTCCATTGTTTCATTAAATTGAATGTCCAGCTGGACACTCCCAATATAGCACTTATTCTAGTCTATATTTATCTTATCTATTTTTGCTTTGTTTAAGGACCAGTGTTTCAATACAAAGCATGTTTATTTTGAGGCAGTTGATTTAAAAATGTTGTTTTTTTAAACAAATATTTATTGACCACAATAAGTCAAATACTGGCCTATAATATTCAGTTCTCTGCCCTAAAAGGAATAAAATTAACAAAATATTTAAATATGTAACTAAGAATGTAGAACCTTAGGAGAAAAACCTTTTACTCTAATAACAAGGACCCGTGGCTTGTAGAAGGGATTATAGGGCAGAAGGTTCAGGTTTTGTTTACTTTACATGAATACAGTGTTAAATAATTGACAATAGTAAAGCTCTGCAGAGTGGTTTGGTGTTGTCATTATAATGATTAAACCATATTTCAAAGGATACATGAAAAATGTTTCATATTTGACGGTAGCATCTGAAATCATTTTCATATTTCACAGGTCCCTGTGAACCTGTGTGATGTGCATTTTGTGCAATAAAATATGACCAACTTGAAATAAATAGCATATATGTAGATGCACAGAGTATAATATGTAATTTACTACCATTAATGAGTGTGGGAGGGTGCCTCGAGTAAGTTAAGAGTCGCTTTCCCTCCCTCAACAAAGGTAGCAAATAACATTTTACACTTTGTGAATCTCCATATATTATGTATCTCATGGTTTACTCATGTACATTTTTAGAAGGTATTTCACCAAAAACAGAGTGAAATGAATTGTTGTGGTGTAGTAAATTAACAGTAAAATGACATTGTAGAGGCTCTGTGACTATTCAAAAATGAGTTTCCCTGTGTAAAATAATTGTAATTTGTGATGTCTAATGCAGTCAAATGTGTTGTACTGTGGTAATGAACTGTAATTTGGCCTTTGCACTCTAGTAATAAAAGTGTGAACGTGTGAATATTAGTATAGTTGTTCCAAATAATGTGTTATGTGGTTTTAATTGCCTTGGCATAAATTTACACAATAAAATGTAAGAGATAACAACTGTGTACCTATGGTAACGTTCCTCTTTCCACTGAAAATATACTTTTTAGTTTGTTAATAACTTTGTTGCTATTTATCTAATTTGTCCGCAATACAATTTTTCTTGTGGGCCAATCAATTTTAATTATCCCATTAGAATTTCTGGTGGTCTCAATTCATTCAAAGTCATGGCAAGTTTTTGTGTTTGTTCTCTGCACCTGCACTATATTGAACTAAATGGCAACAAACTTGGCTTGAAACTAGAAAGGAACTCAGAATTAGTCCTATTTGAAGTTTGCTGTAAATCTCTTCAATCAGTATTTAAGTATGTGTGTTACAAAAAGGTGTTATGCCAATTTAAAAGGGTTAAATTAACTCAATATTTTAACAGCATCAGTGCTTAATTTGTAAAAACAATAAGTGCCAGGGCTCTTGTTAAGAGGCCTCCGCAGCTTACACCATCCATTTCCACTGCCGGTGTTGCCAGTGCCATGAATCCAGACCATCTAATTAGCTGACAGCAACCACATTTCTGTTGTGCAGCAATTCCAGGATTAAAGGCATCAAAGTCTATGTCCTGGAAAAGTGTCAGCGGTGTTGAAAAGGAGCATATTTGACCATCAGCTTGAATGGCCATACTGACCTCAATAACTACATTTGTCTCAGTTTTTGTCATGATGTTCTAAGCTCTAGGTTTGAGAATCAGGTCCACAAATACTTTAATCTAGAAGGAGTTGAGTTATTGCTTTCGTGGTAAGGGTGTGAATTATGGTTTGTGTAGCGGACCATAAGTGACAAATTTGAGGGACTTTTAAGTTTTGATTTGGAACCATAACATAACTTTCACTGTGTTTGTCAGTGAATTTCTCATATTGTTTCCCAAAAGAGTGTTATACTCTTTGCACTAACTGAACATGAACTTTATTTTAACTTTGTTTTTTCAATGAATTTCATATATCTTTTTTTACAACAAACATTACCCATTGTATGTAAGGCTCCTGCACTTGCATCCATCTCCCACCTTGGTAGACCTTTAACCATGCATAGCAGTATTAGAGTCAGGGCGTGATCTCTGGTCAGGTCCTGGATCCAATAATCCAACACCCTCTATGCATAGTCAACCCTCAATGCATAATCATGCATAGAGGGTGCTGGATTATTGGATCCAGGCCCTTACTCCAATACTTTCCATATGCAGGAGGAATTGAATACAGGTACTGGCCATCCACTCATTGACCCTTGCAGTTGAACTCAGATCCAGGCCTGCAGCCAGGTCCTATTGCCACCAGCCTCTGTACCCCAGTGGTTGGAAGTATAGACTGTAGTCAGCACCTGCACTCAACTGCCCCTGCAAAAGTAACCCTATACGTCAAATGGTGTAATAAGAGTTTGAGACTCCCAGAATTCTCCTCAACATATCCAAGATCATCAGTGGCTGGGCATATACTAAGGGAGGGATAGGCGGTGTTGGAAAATGACCCTCTCTGAAGGGTCAGCCAAAACGTTTTGCTTTCCTCCTCCTCTTTTTGCTGTATTCTTTTTGTTGGCCTAAGGATTCTGAGCACTTTACCACTGCTGACCAGTGCTAAAGTGCATGTTCTTCTCCCCTAAAAAAGATGACATAGGTGTATACATGATTTGCATATTTGTTGTACTGTTATGTCCTTTCTAAAGTGATATACATAACATGTGTATTTGTAACACGCATGTTCACCCAAGGGTATCTTGACGCTGAATAACAGATGTTTCTACCATATGCCCAGGGCCTGTACTTCAAATGCTACTAGTGGGCTGCAGCACTGGTTGTGCCACCCAGAGAAGTAGACTTTCAAAAACCTGTCTCAGGCCTGCCACTGCAGTGTGTGTGTGTGCAGTTTACTGCCACTTCGACGTGGCAATTAAAACTACTTTTCAAGCCTTAAACTCATCTTTTATTACATAAGGTAGGCACTAAGCAACCTTAAGGGCAGGGTGCCATGTAATGAAAAGATAGGACATGTATGTTTTGCACATCCTGGCAGTGACAAACAGCCTATTTTGTTTTTCACTACTGTGAGGCCTACCCCTCTCACAGACCAGAATTGGGAATTCCTTAATACTCCTTTAAGCTGTAATTCCTGATCAGAGAGGAGTAGCTTTTTCATGTTTCATATGTTTGGAATGGGAATGATAAATCCTCCTTACTGGTGAAGTTAGATTTAACATTATTGTTTTAGAAATTCCACTTTTAGAAAGTGGACATTTCTCTGTACTGACTGCTCTTTGTGTCTGACAGTCTGTCTCCATACACATTTTGTTTGGGTGATAGCTACACTTTGTGCATTCCCCCTAGACAGCCACAAGCACAGGAAGGGGAAGCTCATCCACATTCTGAGCACTCATCTGCATTCTTCTGCATTGTGATGGGTCTTCCTGAGCAGGGAGGAATGGGAGGGGCTGGCACTTACACTTCAATAGGTAGTGTCCTGTCCACACACAAAGCACTGATTTACCCCCACAAAGGTAGCCTGGCAGAAAGGACTGAGTTGAAAGGGATACCTGTGTACTTTAAAGAGTTGCCTTGAACTCACCCTATCAAAGGCACTTTTGGGTATTAGTACTGGGTCTCTGATCCCCTGAAATCAGACACTTCTGAACTGAACTTCTGTTAGAAGGACTGCAGTGCTGAATAAAGGACTCAACTGGACTACTTTCCTGGAAGGACTGCTTTTCTGCTTGCTGCTGTGTTGTCTGCTGCTCCCTGACTCTGATGAAGGAGAGATTGACTCTGCCTTTCCTCCAAGTGATCTCTAAGGCTTGCTTGTCCCCTGTTTTCTGAAATCTCATGGACACAAAATACTTCCTGAAATGTTGCTGGTTCTGCTGGACTCTGCCTTCTGTGAGTTCTACCCTTGCCTGAGGTACCCCCTCCAAGCTCTAGGCCTCAGAAGTGGGTTCTGCAGCTGCTTTCTTCAAAAGTGACGCTTCGTCACCACTGCTATGACCACAAGTAATGCTTCACCTTTCGAAGACGATGCAGAGGTTGTTCGACAACAACGGTTCTCCAGCCTGCACGGCCCAATGATGACGCTCTGTGCGGCTCGATGATGACTGATTGCTTCACTTCAGCAAACGTGACGACAACGCAGTGACCCGACTGTGTGGAAAAGATTGACACATCGAGCTCTCTGTATCGACACTTTGCTCCAGCCAAGGTACTCTCTCAGCGGGCCCTACGTGGTTCCTGTAGCCGATCTGCCCACCATCACGGTTGAACTTAACTTTGGATTAGCACTGGTCCCTCGCAACCTCAAGAAACCTTTTGACTGCTAGTGACTTCTAAGCACTATTTTTGCAATTAATCTTTAAAAATCCTTATCTTCTACTTAATAGATTTTTGTCAGTTTGGTATTATTTTGCACAGATAAATATTCTCTATTTTCCTAAACCTGTCTGGAGTCTTTTTGTGGTGTATGCATTGTGCTACTGTGTGTATGTGTTGCACAAATACTTTACACATTACCTCTTTAGTTAAGCCTGATCGCTCTGTGCCAAGCTACCAGAGGGTGAGCACAGGTTATCTTTGAGTGTGTATCCAGCTTACCCTGCTTGGTAGAGTGGTGGTTCCTGCCTGGCCTGGGTGCATACCTCAGCCAACCAGGAATCCCATTTGTAACATTGGTGGCAGCGGTGGGATAGGACATCTGTTTGTGCAATACCATATATTAACTCATTGTTCAATACAACTCTATACTTAGACCAATTTGATCCTTTTTCAAATCTCCCTGTTCTGACATATTTAGATTTTTCCGAAATCCTTTTGTCCTAATCCCTTTGTCTCTGGAATGCCTGTTGTCCTGCCTGGCACTATGGCCCACGAGCTAAGACTCAGAGAGCTGGATATTAGAGCCCTCCAAGTGGGGTCCAGCAACAGCAATATGGGAGGCAGCATACCTACAGTGTCTTCACATTAGTCTAGATCCCATATTCCAAAAGATATGGTGCAAATCTATGTAGTGGGGGATGACATAGATAAATTTTTGGAAGCATATGAAGTGGCTTTGAAAGTCCACAGGGTCCCAGAGGAGTTCTAGGGGAGGAGTAGTCTTTGAGTGTACATGCCCCCTTTGGGGAGGGGCACACTCCTTATACTAGAGGTGGGGAACTAGACCAACTACACGGCCAACAAGACAATTTTAGTCAGTAAGTTTGGGTTGACACCTGAGATGTACAGCCAACGCAACCAGTAGATCACGATCACAAGCTACACCTTCAGAGTCGCTCGGAGCCTGAAGTACAGTTTTTTAAAAAGCACAGTGTCACATATTGTTTTTTAAGTTAAGAGAAGTCTTTGTTTCTTTTACAGTATTTTCTTCAGGCTGTAAATAGCAGGGCCTGTTAATAAGCAGTGCTGGAGTCAGATTTATGACCCAGGACACAGAGGTGAAGAACTGAAGTACTGAGATATTTAACTCTTAAATAAGTCCTTGGCAACTCAATATTGGAGTGGGAAAACAAAATTGATGTTTCTGAATGCTTTTAAATGGTAAAAAATTAAAATCAAAGTGTTCCTTTTACAAACAGCAGGTCTCTTGCTCCCAGTAGGCAGGAGACATCCTGCCATATTTATAACTTAAAAATACACTCTTCTTCTTTTTTAAATGGGAGAAATTTAAAGTGAAGAAAAATATTTCAGTGAAACATTAAGTCTTGATGTTTTTGTCCACTTTTAATTAAGCCAATTAAGTCTAATAGTTTATGAAGGATGTTTCTTCACTTTAAATTACTCCCATTTAAACAAATGGTGGTATCTTTCGGTTATAAATCTTGCACTTTGTCTATAGGCCACTGGGAGCCAGAAGCGTGGTGTTTGTAAATGTGACACTTGGAAATGGAAATACATTTACTCCCATTTCAAAGTGTTACCTTTTCACACAGCAGGCATCATGTTTCCAGTGGCTGGTAGACATAGTGCCATATTTATAAGTGGAAAATACAGCCATTATATGAAGTGAGAGACATTTAAATGTAGAAAAATGTTCCATATCATGAACATTTCTGCAGAAAGTTTTTTTACACTTTAAAGTTTTCCCATTTAAAAAAATGGTTATATTTTTTTATTATACAGGTAACGGTGCCACATATGATGAAAGATATTCCAGTGCCACAAGTACATATAAACATACACTCTCAGTCACCCATACACATTTTTCACATTCATATGCACACATGTTCATACATCCCCAAAGACCAGACTCTCACTGACGCACATGGCAGTCCTGTCATAGTGCCCCTAGTCAAAGTAATTTTGGTCAAACCATAACATCTGGCTCTATGGACATTAGGCTTAAAGTTAATAGAGCTGGGCGTGAGGGTGTATGGTAACAATGCGCGAGTTGCCTAGCCTTCAATAGCTCACGATGATCTTCGCTGATCAGAAGTAGCTCTCACTACAGAAAAGTTTGGAGACCCCTGACTTACATGTTTCCAGAGTGCATTTTATTTTGTGAATTAGCAGGACGCAGTTCAGTTAACAGATTTGAAATAGGTCTTCTCTCACTTGATTTCTCCTAATTTTGAACAAAATCTGGAAAGCAAATGTTTAATTGCAAATAAATAATGCTGTGAGCCAGGCCCACTAACCGGTCCATTTCCTTGAGCCTCACAGTGCTGGGCTATTGCTGCAAGGCTCCTGGGAGAGAGGCCAGGCCTTTAGGGTTGTGTCTGGTCAGTATGTTACCATCATGGATAGTATTTTCATGTCTTAAACAGAACAAAAAGCAAAAAATGTCAATAGAACAATATATTGTGCCTCATCAGCTAAGTAAAATCTCTCAAATTGGAAGTGCACAAAATATACAGAAAATGTTGTGACCAGAGGTCTTCAAATTGAGGCGAGGCTCCCCTGGTGGACCTCAATTTATAATAGGGGCATCAACCTCAGCAGTGGTTGAGATTAATTCTGGCATTCCATCCTTCACTTTTTGTATACTTTAGTGAGTCGCCCTGAGTGGGATGGGTTTCCCCCGACGTGCGTTACGTGCAAACCGCGTCACTGCAACAAAGCTATACCTGGCTGATGATCCCTAACAAGGGTGACACCTGTCCTGCCATCATGTCAGGATAAGCAAGGTTAAATGGGCAACCTCAGAAGTCCTGCCATTTTGTAAGGCATGCTTGTATGCACATTTAGAGTAGACCATCTGCACATTTCAACTGCCCATCTTTAATAGCGGCCATTTATCAGGGGATGGAGCATGTTATCATCTGCAGGTCGCTATCTCTGCAGCAATCCACATTTAGTGCTGCGCATTGGCTAGCACCGGCATGTGCGTATATACCACTGGTGAATGTGTGCATTTAGCACTATGAAGATCGTTTAGCAGAGCCTAGAAACCAGTGACAGCCCAGAGTAGAACTACCTTCACATTTTCCTACAACTCTCTCTAGCCATGCATCTGAATGCAGATCATCCGCTTAAAAACGGTATTCTTCAATTCCCCTACTTAATGTTGTGATGCTCTGACTTTGAGTGTCAAATGTTCTTAATGCAATGGAGAAAACTGTTGCTCTGGGAATCAATCGATTTCTGAAATACAAGCTGGAATTTTAAATGAAAAAGAACAACATGTGAGGTGTACAATACTGCTCCTGCACTTGCATGGACTCAAAAGCGGGTTTGTTGAATAAACATTCTCGAGTTTCCGTGAAGCCTAGGAGAATGCATGCATAATACAAATATTCCTTCCTTACTGAAAACATTGCAAAGCTATTGGTAACAGATAATTTCTCCATAAAGCCATTTGTGCCCTTCGGCACTTCCTGTCTTCACAAGCCAGTTTATTGGTGCCAAATTAGGGAAGGAAAACTGACTGGGACGAGGAGCTTTCTGATAAGTAATGGATTCATTACCTCATCATCCTATGCTCCTCTTTAGGTCCTTACTGTTGAGGATATACAAAAGCTCCAAATCAACCAACTTTCAGAATGTCTTAAATTACACATTGAAAAGAAACATAGGGATTATATTTATGAGCACTTTCACCACGCAACGTGGTGCATGCGCAACACAACTCAGAAATGAGTTTTATGAACAGTGGCGTAGCTAGACCTTGGCACCCCCGGCGATTGCTGCCTACGGCGGCAGGTAATGGGGGGCGGGGGGTGCTGCCGATTCCCGTGTCTCTGCCACCCCGCGATGGCCGCAGGTGCCAGCGGGGTTTCGGGGGAGGCCGCCGCACCCAAAACTCGTGTCACCCGTGCTGTGTGGGTGTGGGTTTTCCCGCGCAACACCCATGGATTTTAATGCTTTCCCAGATTTACCAGAACTAGAAAGCCTGGAAATGTGCCAAAATGCTATATCTTCCCAGGGGAGGCGTAACAAGGAGAAATATCTTTATTTCTCCTTTTTACTTCCTCTTTCTATAGATGCTGCATTCCGCAGCTCACATAGATAGACGAATGTGCTTCTCAGGATTGTTTTTGTGTAGGAAGGTGCCCCTTCCTACACAAATACAATCCTGCATGCAATGGAGACACCCTTTCCCATGGTGCAAGGGTACCAGCGTTGGCTCTAGGCAGCCAAAACGGAACCAGCTCAGGGACAAGGACAGGAATGCGCCGTATTCTTTTAAATGCGGCACATTCCTGCCCTTTCCCTGTCACGCAGCGCAGCGAGGTACCTTGCTGCACTGAGCTCCTTTGTTGAACATATGCCCCTGAGTTCCTACAGAAAAGAAACACCACAATGATGTCATTGCGGCTCTAAAGACACCAGTGGCAAAATGTAAAGAATCATCATTATTCACATCACATCCTCAATATGTTACTAAAGTATTCTGATGATGTTACAGAAGGATTATAAGGCGATCGGTTAGCAGCTCTACAGATCTCTTGCAGCCGCACCCCTGTAGATTTTGCCCAATATGAGGACACTCTCATAGACCTCCCTTGGAGACATTCAGGAAACACACACTAAGCAGAGACATATGCCTAAGAGTTGGCTTGTTTCACGCACATGCTCAGTCGTGGTGGCCACCTTCTTACCCTTATTTGCTGCCCCGTGGGCAACAAAGCATTAAATAGAAGGAACTCCTTTGTTCTGGCGAGATAAACCATCTAAGCCCTTTTCACATCCAAGGATTCAGACAATCGCCCATACCCATTATCTGGAACTACTGGCAACACAATCTCCTGAAAACAATGAAATGGCTTCTGCACCTTTGTCCTTAACTTGGGACAGGTCCAAAAAATATTCTATTGACAAATAACTTTAAGTATGGAAAATTAAGAACCAATGCCCCCAGTTCCCCCGACCATCTTGCTAAAGTGATTGGCAACAGTAAGGCAACTTTTGCAGATACCCAGGTCATATCTGCAGACTTCAAAGGCTCAAACGCTTTTTCCTGCAACCCCTTAAGCACTATGGATGAATCCCATGTAGCTGAAGGAGAATGAACCACTGGCCTCTTTAGCCGAAAACTCAAACTCTTTAATAGTTTGGACACCAAAAGAAGAATCTTATCAACTCTACAATCCTTAATTGCTGCCCACTGGCCTAGCAGCCTGGAAAGGGAGAGACCATACACATATTTTCAATGTCTAGCATACGCTGCCAGAGTTGATGCTTTCTTACATGCTGGAATATCCAAAGCAAGCTTCTTTGAACATCCTAAACCCTGCAAAACCTGCTGTTCAGCCTTCACAACGTAAGATTCAAAATTGTCTACTGTGACAATGTCAGCACTAGTGACTGCAGGGGAGAAGGATGGAGTGGAAGGTGGCAGAACTAACTCTGTACCAACTGTCATTGCAGTGGAAACCAATCCCTCCTGGGCCAACATGAACTACCAGAGTGATCTGAGACCCTCTGGCAAAAGGAATGACATTGCATCCACTGACCACACTACTGGACATGACATGTCTGAACAAAAGTGAGGCAGAAGAGCATTGTTTTGTGAGGCAGACAGTTCTAATCATGGCCTTTCGAACCTCCTCGCTATCCCCTGAAATGCCTGACTGCTCAGGTGAGAAGAAATGGAAGTGGGCAGGTTGCTGCTTAACCTGTCTGCTAGCTAGTTCTACCCATGAGAAAATCTGCATGCACAATCTTGCCAACTCCTTGTTTCTTGTGCCCACTTGCCCGATGAAGTATGTATTTGCCACCTAGTTGTCTGTTCTCACGAGAACTACCGACTCTTCTACCTGGGGGGGAGGGGGGGCACCACTGAAAGGCACATCAAACTGCATTTAGTTATTTCCTGTTTGACAAGTTTACACTTTCTTCATCTGACCACTCTCCTTTTGCCTGAAGCCCATCTAGAGTAGTGCTCCAGTCTCTTACATCTGAAGTAACAGCCTTTGGATGGGAAGATGAAAAAGAACACCCTTTTTAGGTCTGGCATAAACCAAGACTTTTTGATTTTACTAGAATTATATATATAATATACTTACATATAAGGGCATTCAGCCACCTCTCTTCATCCATTTGTCTTTATTTGTGTCATTCACATATTTCTTCCCTACACTACAGCATACAGCATAAGGCAATATGTCAGCCTACTTTCGCCACTGGCTAATTTCACTTTGAGTGACTGCATTAAGCCCTTTCACAAGGAGAACATCCGCACAAAGGACGTTCCATTCGGTGACAATGTTTTAATTCTTAATTTATAATTTATTTTGTGTTGCCTTTGTTTGTTGAGCCTCAAGTGATAGCAGGACGCTTTTTACCAGATGAAAGCACAGGGTAAATTCCATCTTTATTAGCTTCTGTCTACTGCAAATTCTGTTGTAAATTCCATTTGAAGAGGCCTTTCTTTATCTGACTGGTGCTTTTTCACTAAATATAAGCTCAAGAGGGTACACTATCTTTCTTTCTTTTTTCTTTCTTCCTTCCTTTCTTCATTCTTTCTTTCTTCTTCGTTCTTTTTTTCTGTTTTCTTTCCACTTTCATTCTTCTTACTTTAATTTCTTGCTTCCTTCTTTCCTCTTTCTTCTTTTTTCCTTTGTTCTACTCTTTTTCTTTATTTCCTTGTTCTTTCTTTCTGTATTTCGTTTTTCTTTTCTGTTTGTTTGTTTTTGTCTTTCTTTCTTCCTTCGTTTATTCTTTCTTTTCTTTCTTCCTTTATTCCATTTTGACTTTCTTTATTTGTTGTCTTCCTAGTTCTTTCTTGGCTTCCTCTTTCATCCTTTCTCTTTTGTCTTCTTTCTTGACTCCTTGTGTGGTTCTTTCGTTCTTTCTTTCTTTCTTTGTTGCTTGCTTTAATGTCATCAGTGATGTCATTTGAGATGTCATCAGTGATGTCATCAGTGATGTAACTGACCATGTCATGAATGATGTAATATGTGACATCATCAGCAGTGGATTGCGGGCGCGCGAGTTATAGTTAGCATAACTAACTTTAATGGAGGAATTTCAATGTTTTTGTACGAGTGAAATGTCCAGCTAACTATAACAGCCCTGAAACCTATGGTTTTTTCAGTGAATTTCTAAGGTTTTTCAAATGCTAATTCCTAACTATAACATGTCTGAAACCTATGGTTTTTTCAGTGAATTTCGAAGGTTTTTTGAATGACAATTTTTAAATGTAATAATAGTTATATTTATTTTTTTGATACTGATTTTCTACATTTTTTTAACTATTTATTTTACATATTTAATTTTTTTAATTACATTATATATTTTTTATTATAAATGGATTTTTATTTAAATATTGAAACTCTAATATTGTTTTATTTTTGTTTTATATTTTAATTTTAATATATTTATATTATTTTCTTTTTTGTTTTTTGTTTGGGGAGTCGCGCACCCAAAGCGTACCTTTCTCGATTACTGCGCGGAACCTAGCTGCCATTTTAGGAAGGTTGAAAAGGATCCGCGTAGGGTGTGCGATGGGTGTGTATTTTTGTGCACGATTGCGATGCGACCGGTATGCAACTCCAGCTCCCGCGCATTCGTGACACATGCACATTACTGTATGAAACGCTTCCGCGTGACGTCATATACGCGTTCGACGCGGTAGGTGCGCGACTCCCGCGAATTTTTTTTATGTCTAAAATGATATATATATGTATTTAATATACATATTAGGGCAAGACATTATCAAAGCTAATCATAAAAATAATATATTTTTACTTGTAATAAATGTATATTAGTTTTAAATGCAATTTCGCGATGTCGCGCTGGGTGCGTGCTGCCTGTGCGCACTGTGCGCGGACCCCATGTGACCTGAAAAAAAAAGATTTGATTGGTTCATAACATTTCCCATTCTAACTATTAAAGGACCCCACCCATTTCCATCATTCTTCTTTGTGCTTCTCTGGAGACACCTCTCAGCTTAGAAGAACTTTTTTTACCATCATTTCTTTTGTGGTGTTTGTTTTTTCAACTCCAGGACATCATGGCATCAGGACAGCAGTCACAACAAGGTTCTAAACATTCTTCAGAGGAAGAATTTGTTGCTGAACCTCCACATCCCCCGAGACCTACATCAGTGGTGTGGAAGTTTATTACTTTCCCAGACGGCCAAAAAAAGGTGAATGCTACCAAAGTCACCTGCAAAATATGTGCAAGAGTCCTATCTAGAGGCAGTGCTGAGAAGAAATATTCATGTGGTATAGCCTCTATGTACAAACATCTGAAGACTCTTCACCCAGTGAATCTGGCTCGCGAGGAGTACAGGAGATTACAAGACAACCCTCCACCTGCAGTGCCTAGTACCTCTGGCACTTCCACATCACCAGCACGACCGGACATATGTCCTGAATTTGCTCAACTGAAGATGCACTGCAAAAAGTGCAACCAGCTTCTATGTTATGGAGAGCAGTTTGTTGACCTAGTGTGTGCGGCGCAACGAAATCATCGTTGTTAGACTTTTGTTTGCTGTTTTTTTGTTGGGAATGGCTGTTAATTCCTGAAGTTGCCTGTTTTTTTCGTCCTTTTTTCCTTTTTTTCTTTTAAAGAAACACCAAAAAAATAACAAAATCATTTAGAAAACTACAAAAAAAATATAAAACAAAAAAACAACCAAAAAAAAAGTTCTTTTCAGAACTAACTTCTCTGGTTAATTTAAAGAAGCTCCAATTTCTCGATGGGATAACATCTTCAAACTGAAACTGTATAATTTTTTACTAAGGCTTTTCTCGTGTGAAATTTCTTCCCACATTTCTTTTAATTCTGTCTTTTCAGATTTTGTAATGTAGGATGTCACATACCGGGCAACAGCAAAGGAATTATCCGCAACACTGAATATCCATATTAGCATTCCACAATGAGAGAATAACTGGATTATAATCATTGATAAACTTTGATCCTTCACTTCTTCTCAAATTGTACGTATTTTTGGGAGATTTTCTAGTGATGGTATGTCTCATAGCTGACATAAAACTGTTTACTCTTCCTTTGGATATTACAGGACGTGGAAATACAAAACGACATTTGGTATAAAATGTTTCCTTAGACTTGTACTTTCGTCGACAGTATTTTCCACATCGATGACTTTGGAATCGTAAGACTTGTTGCTTTAAGGTGGTTTCGTCTGTTCTTTTTGGTATAGCACATGTGACATATTCTTCAATGAAAGACAAAACAGTGTCATCCGAATCAGTTCCGAATTTGGGTGCATCCTTAATCCATAACAGCATATGTATATGAGGAGCACCTCTAGCTTGATACTCCTTTCTCCAAAAGAAATCCACAACATCTCCAAGAGGAGGATTCTTTTTATTGCAGATAAAAGACATCATAGCTTCAAACCTATGATTGAAATATCTGCATACATTAACAGGATCTAAAGAGCACAATTCTCCAGGTGTCTTGTAATCAATGTTTTTTATATTAGAATTTGCCTCTCGAAGAAATTCAAGTAAATCATCCCAAGCGTATTCTGCACAGCTTAGGGTAAGAAACCACGTAGCAGTTCCTAAGTTCCTTAGCATACATTTAAGTTCTCCATTACGACGGTAGCAATACTCATTAGTACCATGCTGACATGCCATCAAATGAATCAGCTAAGATTCTAAATGATCATCTCTCTGATGTACTTTATCCATAAATTCCTTTGCAGAAACATTTTGAAGATGTACTCCTGTTTTCAAAATGTGGTTGACTGCATATGAAAGTCCAGACAAGTCACTCTCAAACAAAAGATGAAATATATATGAGATACATTGTCGAAATCTTGGATCTTCTGCATACAATCTTGTTGTCCGATATTCAGATGCAGGAATCTGCACAGGTCGCTCATCATATCGTCCACCTTTTCCTGTTGGGAACAGCTGTGGAAAACAACGAGCTTCCAAACTTTTTTCCCATACACTCATGGGGCTTCCCTTTGCTTTTTTCATTTGGAATAATTCAATATTATTCCCCATCACTTCTTTTGAATTAAGTGGATGTACACTATAATGTTCATAGATTTCTTCACTTTTGGACATGTCCACTTTTTCAGTTTGTCCACTTGACGTTTCAGTTTCATCTCCTAAAAGTATTTCTTCTTCTTCCACATACACTTTTTTGTTGTACTCATTGTTTTTTATGAGATATAATGTTGCCTTTTGCACTTTCCTAACATCCAGTAATTCTTGCCAGATTTTCTTACTCTTAGGGGCCGATACCGATACGGGTCGGAAGGGCACCGAACACGATCCGGCCGGAAAAACTACGTGCCGTACGCGTGTTTTCCGACTCGTACAACTGTACGAGCAAGCAAGAACGATGAAATTCACCGACCGACTCGTTTCCGGGTCCAAACCGCTCCGTACGTCCCGGTCGGAAGCGTTTCCATCTTCCTCTGTTGTGTAAGAACTGCCCTTAGTTTCACTTTAAGTTTGTTTAGGCAGTCTTTTAGGAAATTACCACTTATGCCACAATGTATGAAGAATTTTTAATTCTGTCGTCTTTGCCATTCTTCTTTAGTGAGTGGCATGCGAATTCCCCCAATATGCATGGACTTGCTTTCATCTATAATATTGGGTTCAGGTATTTTCCCTAATTTACATTACCTTCTGGTCACTCGTGCCACGGTATGACTTCCCTTTGGTCAAACGGTGGTCCAATTTGACCACCAAATCTATGAGCTTCTCAAAATCTTTGGGGGATTGCCAAATTGGGCATTGCATACACGCATTACTGTTTGTTCCCAGGGAGGTGTCTGTTTCCTGGAAACAAATTGCAGCAGGTGGTGGTCATGGATCAGAAAACTTCTACTTAAGTCCGGAATGGCGTATGGCAGCAAGTGGTAGAAGGAACTGAAAGATTCTCTCAGGCAGCAGGAACAGGACTCCGACTGCTTTCCTAAAAGTAAACAAGTAAGGAAGTAAGAGGCATTACGTGCTGGGTGGGTGTGGCTTACAAAACTTGCCATGTCCAAGATGACCACTGTTCTCGCGAGAGCTGCAACTCCTGCAGCCTTTACACATAATGAGTCCTCACCGAGCCAGTACGATGCACGCATCGGACAGCCTGTGCGAGCCGGAGTGTCCAGCCTGCAAATCGTCCGGGTGGTTGCCTTTGGGGGACCGCGTCGGACCCCCTGTCACCTGCAGCCCTACGACTCGGACACAGGGGGAGACCCATGGGTCTCCCCAACACAGGCATGTATGGTGCGGATGGCACCGATGCGTACTCACTGTAGAGGGCGCACTTGTCCGCGACGTACCCATTCAGTCAATGGGAGCTCATGTACGCGTCGTACGACCGGCTCCCATTGACTTCTATGGGAGTCCTACCGAACCGAGTCCGACAGCATACGGCCGCATCGTACTCGCTCGGTTGGACTGCAGTACTCCGGCTCGGTCGGAAAATACTCCGGATCCAGCTCGGTCAGAGTGCTTTCTGACCCGGATCGGAATCGGCCCCTTAGTAGGAACACCATTAACTAGAATAACTAGTGGTTCACTTTCTGCATTCTCTACACCAATAGTTTCAAGATATTTTTTTAAATCTAGGGGTAAATATACAACTCTTCCTTTTAATCCTCTTTGTAAATCTGAAGGAGGCAATTTACCTGTTTTATGCTCCATACGAACAATAGCTTGAAATGGGTGCACACATTGAATCAGAATAGACTCATACGTATTTAAATCTATCAGTTCTGGAGGAATAGTTACCAACTCTAGATTATTATGGACAGCTCTAGCGACATTTTATTCTCATCTAATTTGTTATAACAATATTTGCAAATACGCTGGTCAGAACCCAAATCAAAACAATTCTCTACCAACAAATAAGTTGCAAATTCCTTCCACTTATCATTAATTTCTCTTTCACTTTTTAAATACAGATCAACAGTCCTAGTCTGATTTTTATAGTGAGTTTGCCGGCAACAAATACAAGAATAATTTGGCCTTTCACCTGAGATCAACTTAAACTTTGTAATTTGTTCTTCAAATTTTTTTGTAGTAGTATGTTGCACATTCTCCTCAACAGTTTCCTCGATTAATGTGTCATTTTCTGCACTCTCTTGTCCAGGAGCAAAGTAACAAAATTCTATTTCATCACAAACCTTCTTCACATCTGATACTGGCCCATGCAAAAGAGCACTGTTCAACTCCTTTAACATTAATGCTGGTCTTTTTGCATATACAATCTTCTGACTAACTTCCGCATTTGTGAAGGCTGTACTGCTAACATCCTGAAATGATGAAAAATACTTTGACATACCTTTCTAGAAAGACAAGCCAGAGAATGACCTTGCAAACCAGTATTTTTTCTCACTCTGCAAGGATCTAATCCTTTGCAACATCTTAATCTTATGTTTAACACTTTTTTTTTACTATACTATCCTAAGAAATTGCGTAAATATCAATAGATTCCTGTTGTATACTGCAAATACTACTGCAATTCCAAGTGTACACTGGGGCTTTAGAAAGTCTCCCTAGAACTTCATCAGCTAGCACTTGTTCTGCATTTCTGGGAACCATCTTCTCTTTGTCAATTGGACAACCATTTCTAACCTCATAAGCTCGACCATTGGTATCAACTGCATGCAATAAATTATTGGTCTGAAAATAACTCTCTTCATTAAAGAAAGGCTCTGAACTTGAACTGTGTTTCCATTCACCCAAAAAAAATCACAAAAATTAGTTCTGTTAATTACTCTTTTCTTCTTACTTTTGGCCTTCATAAAATGGATTGTTTTATCTAGTGATCGAATTCTGTTTAAAACTAAAATGAATAATTTCCTTTTTAATTCAAAAGCCGTTTGAACAATGGATTCAATATGCTTCTTCTTTTTTATAAAATAGTGATCTTTTTTAAAATATTTTTTCACATCTTTTAACAAGTTAAAAAACAACACTATTATAAAAAAATCTTTTTTCTGATGTATTTATACTGATTTTGCCTTCTTTTACCATACATTGTGTCTTTTGAATATAATTTTCTATTTTTTCCTTTGTTTTTATTTATATTCTTTTTTCTGGTCGAGGCATTCTTTCTACTTTGCACAATCTGCAGACTGTTCCTAGGATTTGAAAGTTTTTTAATGAATTCTTTCGTTGTCTTACCGGAAGACTTTTTCTTTTTACCCTCATGATGTTGGTCATCCAATACTTGTTGAATTTTCTTCAAATAATTGTCCTTTTTCTGTCTTCTTCTCTTTCTTGATTTTTCAGGCAGGATACGTTTATTTTAATGATGATAAACAATATCTGTTAAAAATAAATACATTTATTTTAATAAATTTATAAATTATACTTTTCTATTACTATACAAACGCATTGTATATAAAAACCATTTAACCACTTTCTTTTGTAATCACTAATTGAAATTGTAATTGAAGGTGTAAAGATAAGTGTATAGGTGGTTAGAGGTCTGCATGTGTAATGGACAATTGTTTGTACCAGTGTTTCTGTTAAGCCCTGGGACATTGTATGAGTACTTAGGTACTGACTGAATGATTTAGAGTACTGCAAGGAGAGTGCCTGGGTGAATGTATAACTGTTATGGTTTTGGTGCAGTAATTGGATTAGCACATGGTGCTGGATGGCTGACTGGAGGAGTGCATAGGAAGTGACAGGGTGTTTGCTGCAGTGTATAGGTACTGCTTGAGTAATTGAAGATGTGAAACACAAGTGTGTAGGTGGTTAGACGACTATATGAGTAGTAGACAGGAGTTTGTACAAGTTCATGTGTTAAGGCCTAGCTCACTGTTTGAGTAGTAGGGTAAAAAACACAATGATTAGAGTACTACAAGGAGAGTGCCTGGGTGAATTTATAAGCGGTTGGGTTTTGGCGCAGTGAATGGATTAGTACATGGTGCTGAATGGGTCACTAGAGGAGTGCACGGGGAGTGACAGGGTGTTTGCTGGAAGTGTATGGACACTGACTTGGGGAATTGAAGGTGTGAAAGACAAATGTATAGGTGGTTAGACGACTGCTTGCATAGTGGATAGGGGTTTGAAGTAGTACATGTGCTAAGGCCTGGCTCACTGCTTGACTACTTGGGTACTGACTGAATGATTAGAGTACTGCAAGGAGAGTGCCTGGGTGAATTTATAAGCGGTTGGGTTTTGGCGCAATGAATGGATTAGTACATGGTGCTGAATGGGTCACTAGAGGAATGCAAGGGGAGTGACAGGGTATTTGCTGGAGTGTATGGACACTGATTGGGGAATTGAAGGTGTGAAAGACAAATGTGTAGGTGGTTAGAGGACTGCATACATTGTGGATAGGGGTATGAAGCAGTCCATGTGCTAAGGCCTGGCTCACTGCATGAGTACTTGAGTACTGACTGAATAATTAGAGTACTGCAAGGAGAGGGCCTGGGTGAATGTATAAGTGGTTGAGTTTTGGCGCAGTGAATGGATTAGTAGGTGGTGCTGAATGGGTCATTAGAGGAGTGCAAAGGGAGTGGTAGGATGTTTGCTGGAGTCTATGGACACTGACTGGGGAATTGAAGGTGTGAAAGACAAATGTGTAGGTGGTTAAAGGACTGCATGCATAGTGGATATGGCTTTGAAGCAGTCCATGTGCTAAGGCCTGGCTCACTGCATGAGTACTTGGGTACTGACTGAATGATTAGAGTACTGCAAGGAGAGTGCCTGGGTGAATTTATAAGTGGTTGGGTTTTGACATAGTGAATGGATTAGTACATAGTGCTGAATGGGTCACATGAGGAGTGCATGGGGAGTGACAGGGTGTTTGCTGGAAGTGTATGGATACTGACTGGGGAATTGAAGGTGTGAAAGACAAGTGTGTAGGTGGTTAGAGAACTGCATACATAGTGGATAGGGGTTTGAAGCAGTCCATGTGTTAAGGCCTGGCTCACTGCATGAGTACTTGGGTACTGACTGAATGATTAGAGTACAGCAAGGAGAGTGCCTGGGTGAATTTATAAGCGGTTGAGTTTTGGCGCAGTGAATGGATTAGTACATGGTGCTGAATGGGTCACTAGAGGAATGCAAGGGGAGTGACAGGGTATTTGCTGGAGTCTATGGACACTGACTTGGGGAATTGAACGTGTGAAAAACAAATGTGTAGGTGGTTAGAGGACTGCATGCATAGTGGATATGGGTTTGAAGCAGTCCATGTGCTAAGGCCTGGCTCACAGCATGAGTACTTGGGTACTGATTGAATGATTACAGTACTGCAAGGAGAGTGCCTGGGTGAATGTATAAGTGGTTGAGTTTTGGCGCAGTGAATGGATTAGTACATGGTGCTGAATGGGTCACTAGAGGAGTGCAAAGGGAGTGGTAGGGTGTTTTCTGGAGTCTATGGACACTGACTGGGAATTGAAGTTGTGAAAGACAAATGTGTAGGTGGTTAGAGGACTGCATGCATAGTGGATAGGTGTTTGAAGCAGTCTATGTGCCAAGGCCTGTGTCACTGCATGAGTACTTGAGTACTGACTGAATGATTAGAATACTGCAAGAAAACTGCCTGGGTGAATTTATAAGTGATTGGATTTTGGCACAGTGAATGGATTAGTACATAGTGCTGAATGGGTCACTAGAGGAGTGCGCGGGGAGTGACAGGGGTTTTGCTGGAAGTGTATGGATACTGACTGGGGAATTGAAGATGTGAAAGACAAATGTGTAGGTGGTTAATGGACAGCATGCATAGTGGATAGGTGTTTGAAGCAGTCTATGTGCTAAGGCCTGAGTCACTGCATGAGTACTTGGGTACTGACTGAATGATTAGAATACGGCAAGGAGAGTGCCTGGGTGAATGTATAAGTGGTTGGGTTTTGGCGCAGTGAATGGATTAGTAAATGGTGCTGAATGAGTCATTAGAGGAGTGCAAAGGGAGTGGCAGGGTGTTTGCTGGAGTCTATGGACACTGACTATGGAATTGAAGGTGTAAAAGACAAATGTGTAGGGGGTTAGAGGACTGCATGCATAGTGGATAGGGGTTTTAAGCAGTCCATGTGCTAAGGTCTGAGTCATTGCATGAGTACTTGGGTACTGACTGAATAATTGGAGTACTGCAAAGAGAATGCCTGGGTGAATTTATAAGTGGTTGCGTTTTGGCACAATGAATGGATTACTACATGGTGCTGAATGGCTCACTAGAGGAGCACAGGGGCCGTAGACTTTTAAGCAGTTATGTGTCAGGAAAGAGATGAAATAACCACATGCTCTGTCACAATGGTTGCAGAAGTGGACACAGACTCACATTGTGATTCTAGACAAGCAAGACTATTCCCTGGACTTTAGCAAGAGAAACTCACTAGTCTAGAAGGGGTAAGGTGACTGCATACATTCTACACATTTCACTACTGCACTGCTAGTGTGAATGCCTGACTCATTCTGCGAATGCATAAGCAATCACTGGGTTCTAATACTACTAAAATGTCACAACAGGAAAGCTTTTTCAGCACTTTTGTGTCTGCAAAGACATGAAGTAACCACATGCTTCTTTCACAATGGTTGCAGAAGTGGACACAGACTCAGAGTGTGATTCTAGACAAGCAAAACTATTCCCTGGACTTTAGCAGGAGAAACTCACTACTCTGGAAGGGATAAGGTGACTGCATACATTCTACACATTTCACTACTGCACTCTAGTGTGAATGCCTGACTCATTCTGTGAATGCATACGCAATGACTGGGTTCTAATACTACTGAAACTTGATAACAGGATAGATTTTTAAGCAGTTATGTGTCAGCAAAGACATAAAGTAATCACATGCTGCTGTCACAATGGTTGCACAAGTACAAACAGACTCACAGTGTGATTCTAGACAAGCACGCCTATTCCCTGGACTTTAGCAGGAGAAACTCAGTAATCTGGAAGGGATAAGGTGACTGCATCATTATACACATTTCACTACTGCACTCTAGTGTGAATGCCTGACTCATTATGCGAATGCATAAGCAATGACTGGATTCTAATACTACTGAAACTTGACATCAGGATTGGTTTTTAAGCAGTTATGTGTCAGCAAAGACATGAAGTTACCACATGCTTCTGTCACAATGGTTGCACAAGTGCACACAGACTCACAGTGTGACTCTAGACAAGCAAGACTATTCCCTGGACTTTAGCAAGAGAAACTCATTAGTCTGGAAGGGGTAAGGTGACTGCATACATTCTACACATTTCACTACTGCACTGCTAGTGTGAATGCCTGACTCATTCTGCGAATGCATAAGCAATCACTGGGTTCTAATACTACTAAAATGTCACAACAGGAAAGCTTTTTAAGCACTTTTGTGTCTGCAAAGACATGAAGTAACCACATGCTTCTTTCACAATGGTTGCAGAAGTGGACACAGACTCAGAGTGTGATTCTAGACAAGCAAAACTATTCCCTGGACTTTTGCAGGAGAAACTCATTAGTCTGGAAGGGGTAAGGTGACTGCATACATTCTACACATTTCACTACTGCACTGCTAGTGTGAATGCCTGACTCATTCTGCGAATGCATAAGCAATCACTGGGTTCTAATAATACTAAAATGTCACAACAGGAAAGCTTTTTAAGCACTTTTGTGTCTGCAAAGACATGAAGTAACCACATGCTTCTTTCACATTGGTTGCAGAAGTGGACACAGACTCAGAGTGTGATTCTAGACAAGCAAAACTATTCCCTGGACTTTAGCAAGAGAAACTCACTAGTCTGGAAGGGATAAGGTGACTGCATACATTATACACATTTCACTACTGCACTCTAGTGTGAATGCCTGACTCATTATGCGAATGCATAAGCAATGACTGGATTCTAATACTACTGAAACTTGACATCAGGATTGGTTTTTAAGCAGTTATGTGTCAGCAAAGACATGAAGTTACCACATGCTTCTGTCACAATGGTTGCACAAGTGCACACAGACTCACAGTGTGATTCTAGACAAGCAAGACTATTCCCTGGACTTTTGCAGGAGAAACTCATTAGTCTGGAAGGGGTAAGGTGACTGCATACATTCTACACATTTCACTACTGCACTGCTAGTGTGAATGCCTGACTCATTCTGCGAATGCATAAGCAATCACTGGGTTCAAATACTACTAAAATGTGTCAACAGGAAAGCTTTTAAAGCACTTTTGTGTCTGCAAAGACATGAAGTAACCACATGCTTCTTTCACAATGGTTGCAGAAGTGGACACAGACTCAGAGTGTGATTCTAGACAAGCAAAACTATTCCCTGGACTTTTGCAGGAGAAGCTCATTAGTCTGGAAGGGGTAAGGTGACTGCATACATTCTACACATTTCACTACTGCACTCTAGTGTGAATGCTTGACTCATTCTGTGAATGCATACGCAATGACTGGGTTCTAATACTACTGAAACTTGATAACAGGATAGATTTTTAAGCAGTTATGTGTCAGCAAAGACATAAAGTAACCACATGCTTCTGTCACAATGGTTGCACAAGTGCAAACAGACTCACAGTGTGATTCTAGACAAGCACGACTATTCCCTGAACTTTAGCAGGAGAAACTCAGTAGTCTGGAAGGGATAAGGTGACGGCTTACATTATACACATTTCACTACTGCACTCTAGTGTGAATGACTGACTCATTATACTAATGCATAAGCAATGACTGGATTCTAATACTACTGAAACTTGACATCAGGATTGGTTTTTAAGCAGTTATGTGTCAGCAAAGACATGAAGTTACCACATGCTTCTGTCACAATGGTTGCACAAGTGCACACAGACTCACAGTGTGATTCTAGACAAGCAAGACTATTCCCTGGACTTTTGCAGGAGAAACTCATTAGTCTGGAAGGGGTAAGGTGACTGCATACATTCTACACATTTCACTACTGCACTCTAGTGTGAATGCCTGACTCATTCTGCAAATGCATAAGCAATGACTGGGTTCTAATACTACTGAAACTTGACAACAGGATAGGTTTTTAAGCAGTTATGTGTCAGCAAAGACATGAAGTTACCAAATGCTTCTGTCACAATGGTTCCACAAGTGCACACAGACTCACAGTGTTATTCTAGACAAGCAAGACTATTCCCTGGACTTTAGCAGGAGAAACACAGTATTCTAATTAAAAACAAAGGCACCACATACAACTCCTCACAAATTAATAGCTCACCTTTCAAATTGATTTGTAGATTAAGAAGTATCTGAATCTCACACACTCAGTCAGGATTTTCTTTTTCACACAGAGAATGTAGCTCAACAGACTCTGCAAGGTTGAACCAGTACTGGCAAACTTTCCCTCAATTTTTTTTATTTTTTATTTATTTAAAGTTTTGCTTCAACAAACAGTCATACATTGCGCAATATAGAAAAAAGCCAGCATACTATAAATAAAATACAGACAACAAAAATACAGAAATAGGGGAAGCATCTTAAATCCATTTGGTGACTGGATCCCAAATTTTTGATCCTTGCCTTTTTTTCCTTATCCCCTTAAGCCTATACATAGCCATTTCTATATGATAAATAGAGAGTAGCTTGCATTGCCAATGATGAAAGGTTGGGGGTTCATTATCAATCCAACGAGAAGTAATGCAAAAGCGGAAAACGGACATACAGATAAACAGAAATGCTTCTTCAGCAATAGGTCTTATCCCAGACTGATCTGCTTGAACCCCAAAAATTACCAGTTCAGGAGAGAATTTCACACCAATCCCTAATTTATTATTAATAAAAAATTCAGTATCGATAATAAAGCGGAAAAGTTTCTTACATTTAAAAAACATATGGATAGAGTCCGCATCCGCCTCCTTACAGCGATTACATCTTGATTCACCGCCAGCCTTCCACTTAGCTATCTTAACGGGAGAATAATAAAGATCGAAGACAGACATATAATGTTGGATTTGGAGGGATCCATTAAAGAGTACCTTCATGGATATATCGATTGATCTTCGTGTATCGATATCTACTAAATCTAGCTTCCTTTGCCATTTATTCTCTACAGAAAATAAATCATCTTCAAGTTGATTAATAATCATTTGATAAACTGGGCCTATTTTCTTTGCTTTCCTAATAGTTTCTAATATCTTATTAGAGTTCATACAGGAGTTAATAAGAAGACCTTTTGATTCTAGGAAAGTCCGAATCTGAAGAAACTTAAAAAAGTGATGCTGTGGTAAGCCGTATTTAGTTCGAAAAGCTGAAAATGAAGAGAATTGAGCCTCTTCATATAAATCTCCCAAAATCTGTATTCCTGAGTGAAGCCATGTTCTGGTGATTTGATCATGAAAAACAGAAGGTAGGGCAAGATTATTAAGTATTGGAGAATAATAACTAATTTCACCCAGACCAAGAATTTTTTTCCTGAATTGTCGCCAAATTGTAGCACAGGCTAAAATAATCTTAAATTTGTTTTTTTTATAATAGCTGGGTTCAATAATTTTGACTAAACATTGAGGAGCCGCCTTACCTAACAATAGTTCATAGACTGAGGGATAAACAAATTCTTCAGTGACCATATCCGAAAAGAGGAGTATACCCATAAATCTTAAAGAAATAAGCCAATAATACAACCGAAAATTAGGGACTCCCCACCCCCCTTTTAGCCTGGGCAAAAAACACCATTTCAACGCTCGACGAGAGCGATGATACCCCCACAAGAATATAGAGATCATTCTGTCAATTTTTGTGAAATAATATGCCGGAAACAAAAGTGGTATGGTTCGGAATAAATATAAAAACTTTGGTAAAATTAGCATTTTAATAATACTGACTCGGCCATAAAGAGAGAAATGCAAATTATTTAGTCTCTCCAGAGTCTTGTTAGAAGAGTTCAGGACAGGCTCAATGTTTAAACGTACAATCTCATCAACCTTAGATGAGATCGTTATCCCCAAATATTGGGCTTCAAGATCAAAAACCAATTCGTTAGGTCGGCAAAAATCAGAGTGAATTAATTGAGTTTTGGCGACATTTAATTTATAACCAGATAGCAAGCCAAATTCTTCTGCCAACAGAATGATTTTTGGTAGTGCACGTCCGATATCTGTGGTAGTTATGGCAACATCATCCGCATAGGCGAAAATTTTAAATAAGTTGGTATTAATCTTTACAGGTATAATATCTGCCGCAAGGGATAAATTACGTAGATATGGTTCTAGATATAAAGCGAACAGCAAGGGGGAACAAGGACAACCTTGTCTAGTCCCCCTTGTTATCGCAAAGCCCTTCGAAAAAGAGTTGGTTATTCTTATGGCAGCTTTGGGTTGAATATAAAGGGCTTTCACTGCATTAATATATGTAATGGGAAAGCCCATCCAGAGCATGACAGACCATAAGAACTCCCAGGAGACCCTGTCGAACGCTTTTTCTGCGTCCAACAGGGCCACCGCAACCGGAGATTCAGAGGTCTGAGCCCAATCTAATAATGCTATTATTTTTTTAACATGGTCTGTGGTGTCTCTTTTCAATATAAAGCCATGTTGTCTAATGGACACAAGGGTCGGCATCAGTGGATTCAATCTATTAGCAAGAATTTTTGAATACATTTTACTATCGGTGGAAATCAGGGAGATGGGTCGATATGAGCCTAGTTCTTCACTATTTTTTACTTCCTTTTTAAAAATTACTATTATAGCATGGGACCATGATTCAGGTGGGTTGCCGGCAAAAGCCGAGCAACAAATCTTCAACAGTTCTGGCTTTAGAATTCCTCTAAATACTCGATAGAATTCTAAAGGGATGGAATCAGGACCCATGGCTTTTCCGACCGCAAGACCAGTAATAGCTAGTTCAATTTCTTCCCAAGTTAGTGGGGCGCTGAGACACTCCACGTGTTCTGCAGACATTTCTATAGTGTTAATCTTATCAAGATAGTGTGTTATAGCGAGATCAGAGACACTATCCGGTTGATGATACAGCAGTTGATAGAATTCATTAAAAGCTGCAAGTATCTCTACTTTAGAAGTTTTAACGCCCCCATGAAGATCTTGAATTTTGAGAATCTCATTAGCGGTAGCTTTTTGACGTAATCTTTGTGCTAAGATTTTCCCAGTTTGTTCACTCAATTCATAACTTTCAGTCCGATGATGATTATAATGTAAAGCTACTTGGTCGGCTATATGAGCATAAACAGAGCTGCGTTTAATCGATAAATCAAGTTGGGATTCCTCTATATCCCTGTTCAATTTGATGCTTTCAGCCAGCCGTTTCTCTGCAAGTAGAACCATATCACAGTCCCTTTTAAATTTATTCCGTTCATTCTTTAATTGAAAATTAGCATATTTTAATGTCTCTCCACTTACAACTGATTTGAATGTGTCCCAGACTACTGGAACTGAAGCCGACGCATTATTTAACTCAAAAAACTCCTGGATAACATTAGACATAAACTGAATATAATCTGGTTGTAGAAGTAAATTCCGTTGGAACGTCCAGGTCGATTTATTGCCCTGTCCGCTTACTGAGAAACTAAGCTTTAAACAAAGAGGGTTATGATCAGATAATAGCCTAGGCAGAATTTCTAGCCCCATTTTATCCAAAAAGAACTGAGATAAAAAAAAATAATCAATCCGAACATAATTCTTATGCGGAGCAGAAAAAAAAGTAAAGCCATACTCATCCGGATGGGCAGTATGCCAGGCATCAGATAGAGCATTGTCTAAGACCAGAGACCGCAAAGCCTTAAAAGACCGTGGCTTCGAGCCTTTATATCTTGGATTTTGTCTAATGTTAAAATCAGCATCAGTATGAATATTGAGGTCCCCACAAAAAATAATGGGACTACTACTAAGAGCAAGCTCCTGATTTGATAGTTAAATAGCTCAGAATCGTCAAGGTTGGGGCCATAAACTGAATAAATCATAAACCTGTTCTGAGAGATTAAAAGTTCTGCCATGGCCCAGCGGCCCCACTTATCAGCAGAGGTCTTGATTTCAATACCCAGATTCCGGCGCATGAGTATAGCTACACCCCGTTTAATACCTGTCTGCCTAGAAACTATCAACACATCCAATCCCAGATTCTTTAACAAATCCTTTTTTTCCCATGATAAGTGTGTCTCTTGGAGACAGAGTATATCTATTTGCAACAAATGAATCAATTTAGTCAAAATACCTCTTTTTTTCGCATCATTAAGACCATTAACATTGAAAGTGCAGATTTTGATTATCCTATCCATTGAAAGATAGAACACAAAAAGAGATTAGAAAACTAAGATCTATCGAGCATAGCTCCAAATAAAGTTGAACGCAAACCACAAATGCGAGAAATTTCATTACTTTGCCCAATATTACATCATAAGTGGACCAGTCTGAACAACACTCCATGTTTTGCAAATAACTAGTTATTATCATTAAATCTTGCTCAAATTGGACTGATGTTGAATTACACCCCCACCACCCCCACCACCTCCACTCCCCCACACCCTCCCCTGGCACCTTCCCCCCACCCCAACCCACCTTATGAGGCACAGGGATAGCCAGTCCCTGGGAACACAGAGTGCCTCCCCGCACCCCTCCCATATGACCCGAAAAAATTAATGTTCAAGAATCAACTTAATCCAGCCAACGATATCAACCCAACATAACTATAACATTTTGAATACCATTCCTATTGAAAATAAGCATTAGATCATAAAGAATCAAGATAATCTTTTGCCAGAATTTCAGAAACAAAATATCTTGTTTGGTTTTTGAAAATAACTTTGAGTTTGGCTGGATTTTGTAAGTAGACAGTGGCGCCTTTTTCTTGAAACCCAGCTATTAGTTGCCTAACTGCCACCGTTTAGTAACGTGGTTTGGATTTTGAAAGAGAGAGCAGGGAAACCTGCTCTCTCTTTCAAAATCCAAACCACGTTTGCTATGGCAGGGCGGGAACCGCAAGGCTCCCGCCCTGCAATAGCAAACAGCAGTGTCCCGGGGGTGGGCAACCCGAGACACTCAGAAGCCGGCCCTGGCAGTCCCCAGGGCCCTCGAGGGGTCCAGGAGGGGGGCCACGCAGTCCCCCTCCCACAATATACAAAGCCCCAGGGGGTGGTGTTCCCCGGGGTTTGGGGGGGTCTTTGAGCCTCCCCACCCATTTATTTGTGAAGCCCCGGGGGTGGCGGTCCCCAGGGCTGGGGGGATTGAGACCCCCATATATTTTTTAAAAGCCCCGGGGGGTGGTGGTCTCCGGGTTGGGGGGCACCTTTGGGCCCCAATTCTAATAAAAACATTGCCCCCGGGATTTGGCCCACCCGGGGGCTAATTAATAACGAAGCGTGGATCGTTATTTTTTCCAGCCAAATCTGCGCACCCTGCGTGGATTTTGCCGCTTTTTTTTCCAAAAAGAATTATTTTTTTTGCCCCTGGGGGTCCTTGTTGGATTCCCTAAGCAGGCCAAGGGGGTCAGGGTGCTTCTACCCTGCCCCCTTTTAACGTTTTGCGCACTTGTTGCACTGATTTCCTGTGCCTCGGTTCTACCGAGGCACAAAATGGCTGCCAGCACTTCCTGGTTTGGAGTGTTGACAGCCAATTAGAATGCAGCTCGTGATCTGGAGGGTGCGTGCAGGGTGCGCTCAGGGTGCGCAGATCCACCGCGCCCATAGATATATATGTGTTTTTACTTTTGATTTTCTCAGCATCTACTGAACAGATTTACACAATTTAACAAAAAGGCACCTTTCTGAACCAAGGGCTACCTCTTTGCCAAATTTGGAGTAATTCCGTTCAGCAGTTCGGGCTGTAGCCGTGGCTGAAGTTCCCTATGTAAAATTGCATGGGGAAAACGCATTTTGGACCTCCCTTTTTTCTCGGCCCCCGCTTGACGAATCACCCTGAAACTTTCAAGATAAGAGCAGACTGGAGCGCCCCACGAGTTTTGAAAATTTCGTGAAGATTCATCAACCACCAGCGCCAAAGTTATTAGAAATAGAATGTTGTGAATTTCCTATGGAAAATAGGTCCTAACTATAAAATATATATATGTGTGAGTATTTGTGTGTGTGTGTATATATATATATATATATATATATCCTACTGCCGGTTGCTAGTAGGTAGTTATAGTTAGGACCAAAGGTTCCATAAGATAAGCATTTTTTGTTTGGCCAATAACTTTGGCGCCGCTTGATGATTCTTCACAAAATTTTTAAAACACTTCCCCTTTTTGGTTCAGCTGCTGTGTTGAAAGCTTCGAGGTGATCTGTCAAGTGGGGGTCAGAAAAAAGGGGGGGTCGCAAAACGTGTTTTCCTCACGTTACTTTTATGGGGATTTTTCATTTTTCGAACCCAGCCCGAAATGCTGAACGCAATTACACCAAATTTGCTAGAAAGCTTGATGTTGGTACAGAAAGTGTGCTTTTTGTAATTTGGTATAAATCCATTCAGTAGTTTCAGAGATATTCAAGTTTAAGAAATATTGATATTTTGGAGCCCAACAGCCTACTGAAACCCTACTGAAATTTGATTGGCTGACAACACTTCAATCAGGAAGTGTTGGCAGCCATCTTGGGACTCGGTTGAACCAAGTCCCACAAAAAATGTTTAAAAAAGAAAAAAGGGGGCAGGGTAGAAACACACTGACCCCCTAGGCCTCTTTGGGACCCCCCACCGCCACCCAAAACATTTCGACCAGATCTGTGGATCCGACTGACAAAGTAAAAAAATTAAGCATGGACTCCCACACTTCGTTCATTATCCACCCCCGGGTGGGCCAGGTAATGGGGCATATTTTTATAATGGAGGGGGGAAACACAGGCCCCCTTTCCTGGGGCTGAATATTGCCCCAGGACTACCACCTCCACAGGGCTTAAATTTGAAGTATGGAGGGTTGCTGCGTGGACCTCCCGTTGCCCTGGGGACCACCACCTCCTCTGGGCTAAATCACACACTGGAGAGGGTGGTGGGCCCCCTCCTGGAGCCCCAGATGACCCAGGGGACCGCCACCCAACAGGGCCAGTTTCAGCAATGTCCCAGGGTGCCCCAATGGGACCCGCCAAGCCATAGCAAACGCTGCTCCACTTCTAGTAAGCTAGAGCAGAAAATGCTCTTGATTACAAGAATTGGAGCAGAATTGCTTTTACACACAGGGAGATGCATGTTAGCAGCTCCCTATGTGTAAAAGCAATGCAGGCTCCCGCAGGATGCGGGGAGCCGACAGGGACTGCGAAGGCTCCCCCCGCAGTTCCTAACCTTTAAAAAGTGGATGGCCTGGGTGGCGCCAGGGCACCCACACTCCATACAAGGCCGCCGGTCCACAATCGGACCAGGGAAGGGGGTCCACACGGCCCCCTTTCCTTTAATTAAAGAAAAGAGAAATGCCAGGTCCCAGGGATGTGGTCCTGGGGCTAAATACGGTCCAGGGAAGAGGGAGCCACACAGCTCCCTTCTTTTATATGTAAAAAGAAATGCTACTGCGTGATGCCGGAAGCCCTGCCCTCTTTCTGCACCACTCTGAAATCGCACTGCCTGGTGCGCTGCTGGTTGGGGGATAAAGACCCATTGGCTGATGGGGCCAACAAGAACTCCTGTTACGTCCACTTAGTCCCACACAGCTGGATTGCTGACAGGTGGTCAGAGGCCACTCTCCCTTTCTCCAGGAGGGCTAGTTGGCCCCCAAGGACCCTCTGGAGCCAAGGGGACTTAATCCACAGCCAGCAGTGTGCCAGAAGTTGCATTTGCAAAGTAAGTGGACTCCGAAGATGTCAGTAATCCTGCTGTGTGGGTCTTATTAGAGGTAACAGTAGGACTTGTTGGCCCACCCAGGACCCTCTGGAGCCAAGAGAACTTTATCCCCAACCATCAGTGCACCAGGAGGCATGTTTGCAGAGTGGTGGAGAAAGGGAGCATGACCTCTGTAGACCTCTAAGCGATCGAACTGTCTGGGACTTACTGGAGGTAACAGGAGGTCTTGTAGGCTCCTAAGGACCCTCATCAGACAATGGGACTTTATTCCCCAACCAGCAGCGCGCTAGGCTGCTGAGGGTCCTTGGGGGCGAACAACTCCTCCTGTTACCTTCAGTAAATCCCACACAGCAGGTTTGCTAAGACGTGTTCAGAGGCCTCGCCCCATTTTCTCCGCCACTTTGTAAACATGCCTCCTGGAGATCCACTGGTTGGGGACTTAAGTCCTCTTGGATGCTGAGGGACCTTGGGGGCCAAAAAGCCCTCCTGGGACTTTCTGTAAGTCCTACACAGTGGGATTCCTGAGAGCTGGTCAGAGGCCCCTTCCCCTTTCTCCACCACTCTGCAAAAATCATTACTACTTAAAAAAAAATTCAGTGAAAAAACCAAAGGTTACAGGGACGTTATAGTTAGGAAATGGAATTAAAAATGTCTTAGAAATTCACTGAAAAAAACAAAGGTTATAGGGATGTTATATTTAGGCTCAGGTTTCGCTGCTACAAACCCAGTAAAATTCAGCAGTTTTAGTTAGCTGAGCTAACTATAACTCGTGCCCCCACAATGCACTGCTTATGATTTCACATATTACATCACTCATGACGTGGTCATTGACATCACTGATGACATTGCAAATAACATCTCAAATAACATCACTGATTACATCATCCACAAAATCACTAACGCACCCACTCGCAACCCCATAGAACCTTTCATACACAGACCCATACCTGTACTTGCACATTCACTCACTGATTCATAGATCTACACACACATCCACTCACTCCCTCATACAGCCACTCATATACCCACTCACTCACTAATACAGCCTCTGACATATCCACTCATACACCCATACAACCACTCATACTGAATCAGTCACCCATAGAGCTACTCACACACCTACTTAATGGTGTAGTCAATCACACAGCTGCTTAGTCAGCCATGCAGTTTCACACACCCACTTACTTACTCATACAGATATTAACACATACTCACTCACTTATACAGTCACTGACACAACTACACACTCACCCACACAGCCACGCTCATATTCACCCAATCACCCATACAGTCACTCGTATACCCCTTCACTCACCTATACTGCCTTTCACATGCCCAGTTACTCACTCATATACCACTGACACATCCACTCAGCCACACACACACACTCACTAACCCTTTCAGTCACTGACTCGCCCACTCACTCATCCATACAGGCAGTCACCCACCCACACAGACACTCAGACACCCATGCAGGTACTCAACCACCCATACAGCCACTCACGTACCCACTCACACACCCATACAGCCACTTAGATAGCAACTGACAGACTGATACAAATATTCACACAACCAGTCACTCACCCATACATTCACTGAGACACCTAATCACTCATTTATACAGTCAGTCACGCACCCACTAAATCATCCATACAGGCACTTGTACACCCACTGATTCCCCAATACACCTTGGTATATATATTCAACACTCATAAATGTTTTAAAAACCCTCACGGTCACTGGATGATGTCATCAGTGATGTAATTTGAGATGTGATCAGTGATGTCACTGACTATGTTCTTTCAATCATCATTCTGATTGTTTTGCCACCATAGGGGAATTATCAGCTATTCCATTCTAAAGGTGCTTACGAGCAAGAGACTAGGAAAAGGAAGATGAAGGTGAGAAAACTACACAATGGTATTTCTCTGAGTTAATTTTGCTCTTGATCCTGTGTTAGTACATAGTTTTTCTACAACGGTTACATCCAAATCAAATGTTTCCTCATAGTCAGAGCAACAATCCACAGTCAGATATGCACAGCAATCTAGGTGTCCATTGGAGAACAAGCGCTTGGTCAATAAGCAAAAGTCAGCACAGACCCAGTGAGTCCTGTGGGTGGAATCATTAAAAAAAACTCCCTTGCCCATACTCCATCGTTGCATTCTTGTACACTTTCAAGTCAGTCAGGGGAATGTAATGAAGAATGAAAAAGGTCAAAACCCAACAGTGACCTTTCTACTCCAGAAATCATCCCGAAAGCTGTAAAAACAGGAGGATTCTGGGAGTCTTGACGCCTTATGACACCCAGTTGATGGGGGGAGGGTTCATTTTCAATTTTTCTTTTGTTTGGGCTCTGAGGTCATACTGTATGAGAGATGAAACCACTTCATGTAGTATGAGGAGTGCGTCGAAGAGTACCATAAGGTAATGAGTTCTCTTTCATTGTTGGAGACTGATAACTGGATTTATAAATAACTGTGAACTGCAAAATGAAGTGATGTTTTATCTACACAATGATGGATGAGAAAACCATGGTGGAGAATATTTTACCCCTCAGCAGATGTATACTGAACACTGCTCACCATGAAGCTGTGCTGTTCACCAATAAAACTTGAAACATGAACGTTAACCTTTTGATTGTGCTAATGGTTGCCTGAGTGTGCCCTACACAGCTGTGTGTGTTTATTTGGACTGACACTGCACAATGTCCTAGAGACCACCCACGGAAGGATGGAACGCAATGGAAACAAGAGACACCAATAGAAAACGACCAGCTCATGATGCAAACATACACACCTTCCGTGTTATTTTCAGCTCTTTGTTAAGTTTTTGCAAAAATCGCTCCCTTACCAGATATTTAAATTGGTTTTGGTCTTAAGCTTTTTTCTCTTTTACCCTTTGCATACAACACAATTCTGTGAGCTCTATTATGTTTTAACAGTCTGTCAACTGAACTGAAGAAAAATTACTTAACACGTGTTCAAAACAGCTAATTATGCATTTGTTCTTTTTCATCCTATTTTAGATCCTTGCAAAGTAAATTCATTTTTGTGCTTTACCTTCTGCATGAATGCATTGTTTTTCTACCACCATTACATCCAAAACAAATATTTCTCTGCTGCTACATTTGCAGCAGTGGAGACCTCTAGATCACTATCTACCAGGGATCGTTGAGTTACAACCAAGTGACGTAGTTATGGTCTGGCTTGACAGCACATCTATTTCCATGCAATTATGTGAGCATCACTAGAGAGGGGCTTAAACTGAGCTCACATGTTGGGAGCCAGGAGTATATGTTTTGATTGGGCAGAAATGTACTTCAACAAAAAAAGTGCTCACCTTGAACACATCTGAGATCAAGTCAAGTCAAAATATTTTATTCGGCCAATAAAAGCCCTAAAAGCAGACAGTTAAAAACATTTTAAAACATTTTAAAAAATCAATACATTAAAAGAAAGAAATTGGACATATACATTAAGAGAGGCCCCATCATAAAAATATTAGGTATACTAGAATTCGTCACTTAACAAATAGAATTAAAACTCATTACGGGGAATCAGGCAGCAAGTACCAAAATAGACATAAAATACAGCGACTAAAATACAGTAGTGACAAGTGCTTAATAAAGGACAACTTAATTACACCTTAAGAAGCACTAGGTGATACATGGAATGCCGTGGCCACATTTAAATAAATGCCGCATAACTACTGCTGGAACATCTTCTTCCTGAGACTTTAGGCCCCTGACAGGAAACTCGCAACCCCAAAGCACACCATGGTGGAGGAAAGTATTTGTAAAAATAATAATGCAGGCCATACTTGGACAAAATTAGCATTTCTAAGTAACGGCAGTATAAACTTTTTGCTGGTTGGTCGTAGAATTCACAAAAAATAATAAAATGCAAGGTATCCTGCTCAGGAAAATTGTCACAAGGACATGGCTTTAGGGCACCAGGCATCGTGTAAACCTTGAGGAAGGCTGATAACCAGGGTACTGGGTTCAGCCGAAATCTGGTTAAAACAAAGCGATGTTGCACATTGGAGACCAGTGACAAATAAGGCTGTATCTGTGAGCATAAACTCAAAGTGACATTCCTTCTCACTGAGGGCTTGGCTAATTCCATGCCCTCCCTAATCACTTGCTACTTAGCAAGAAACATCTGTTTAATATCCCTGATGGCTTCCGAACCTAAGGGTCTAGGTTTAGTATACATGTCAGGGCAGCCTAACTACTTCATTTACTCCTTAATGTATTTTAACCAGGTAAAGCGTAGGGCCCCCTCGTGGGCAATACAGTCTGCTATAACAAGCTGGTTCAAAGTGGTGGTTGGGCTCGACCAGATTCTCAGCCAACGTATCAGGGGCACAGCAGCAATAAAGTCGCCTAGAATTATGATCTCAAAATAGAAGTGTTTCCCCTTCCTATAATGATCAGGAAAACACTATAGGGCAGCTAAGTATTCCATCGTGGAACATCTAGTAAAGGAGTTGTAAAAATGAACTACTAGTACTCATCTGAGATCAATTTGTTTATTTATCCAGCTGTTTGAGCTTTAACTTTCAGGGGCAAACACATGGCATTGTAATGTAATTAAAGTGTCTTAGATAACTTGAAAATGTATGAGGTTTTCTTTTCAGGCAGCAGCATGGATGGGAGGATTGCAGTCATTATCCTAAATGAGTGTTTAGGCCCGGCATGACAGTGCAACTGTCACTTGACCTAATAACCCTGAATAACCAAGCTCGTTTCTCAGAAGATATGACAGCAATTGCCACTTGGATGACGGAGATTTTTCTCCAGATAAATGGTGGGCAAACCGAGATCATGCTCTTTGGTGATGCCCTCTCGCTTTGGTCGCCAGATTGGTGACCTGCTGAGATGGGCATCGCCCCCACCCCCAAGACAGTAGTTAAGAACTTGGGCATCCGTTTAGACCAGAAACGTACCATAAAGGACCAAGTGGTGGCCACCAATGGTTCCTGTTTCCATATACTGATCCTTTTACACAGAATCTTTCCTCTCCTTCCTCTCTGTGTGCATAAGACGCTCGTCCAGGCACTAGTGATGAGCCGTCTGAACTACTGCAATGCCCTTCTGACTGCGGCTAGCGACCCTTCTCTGAATAGGCTCCAGGTAGTACATAATACAGCTGCCCATCTTATTAAGAATTTACCATCTAGAACTTCCTCCCTTCCTCTCCTGCATCAACTTCACTGGTTACTAATTCACAAGAGTCCAATTTAAGATATGTTGTATTGTACATAAACCCTTGAGTGGCAGAGGCCCTGGCTATTTAACTGATAAACTTATCTCTTATCAGCCAAACAGATCGCTTCACTTAGGAGAGAAATCACTGCTTGTTACTCCCCGGTTCAGGAAAGTCCGAACAGGTGGTAAAGCCTTTTCCTATCTGGCCCCCTTTTACTGGAATCAATTACCGACACATCTTTGAAACTATTTAGAATATTTGTCTTTTAGAAGACTTCTTAAAACGGAACTCCTATGAGTTGTGGTTTTCTGGTTTGTATTGTCTGCTTTGCTTCCTATAGCACAGAGGTCTGCGCTTTATAAATTAAAAAATAAAATAAATAAAACCTTCAGCAATAATACTCTACAGTCCTTTACTTCCACTCAAATGCATATCCATTCCCGTGCTATTTACTTGTGATTCTTCACATCACCACACAACGTTCTTTTAAAGCCGGACCTATTGCCAGTGCTTCTTTTCTGTCAAGTGCAAGTGTGGTCTCACAGGACCCAGTGTGGTTAGGTACTTGGCTGTGGGTTATTGCACCAGAACTGCTGCCACTAACAGCCAAAGCTTCTCGGTCCTTTACTGGCATAAGAGCAAAGAGAGGAGCAGCCCTAAAGTGTCCAGTAAAGGCAATGGGAAGGGGGCTAACTGACACGTTTTTTAAGAACACTCTTCCTTAACCTCTGTGATTCCTTCACTTGCACAAAACAAGAATCTATAGAGACAGCAGATATACAAAATACTATGCTGGGGGGTTTTCAGCCCAGACATCTAGACTCCTATATTCCAACACAGGGATTCTGGTAATGTCAGGCATCAGAAACTGGCTTTGCTAGGGAATAAAGCACCTAGAATATTTAGCACTGTCAGATTTGCTGCAAACTTTTACTAGTGACTCTGAGGCAGCACAGTTCTCACCAGCTCTTTCAGGCAACACTACGTTAACTGGACTTCTCATATATTGCCCTCCTGGGCTGGCCACTAAATTCATCTTGACCATTGCTGATGCTATTACTCAATTAGCTATATGCCACAATGAGCTAGGTGATCTTAATCTTCCTTTCGAAGCTAAAGATTGCCTGCGAGCGACCTCTTTAATTAAAGATCACGAAACCCTTCACCTTCTCCAACTAGTTTCCAAACCTAGGCACACCAAAGGCTATACTTTGGACCCCATTTTCTCTAATGGTCCATCTCTCTTACTGGACCCCCTATCAGTCTGCCCTGGTTGGATCATTACTTGATCCCCTTCTTTCTTCTTTTGACTAAACCGGCACTTGGTGCTTACAATGGCCAGACCCTCCTCTCCAGAAAATGAGCCAAGTTCAACTCCGAGAGCTTTACAACTGCCCTGGCTGCTTCTAATCCCCAAATTAATGAGGACACTGACTTAGACTTAGTGCCTTACAACATGGCCTCTTGGCTAACAGCGGCTCTTAATGGTCCTTTGTCCTCCAGACACAATTCCAGAATTATCCCTTCTGCACCGTGGTTTAATGAACAGATAGCAGCAGGAAAAAAACACTGCCAAACGAGAGTGGTGGAAAGATAACAGGCCAATCAGCCACTCTCGTCACAAATTATCACTGAAACAGCACCACAAGCTTATTAGAAGTTCGCACAAAGAGTTCTATGCCCAGCAAATGTACCCTGTGGTTAGACCCACTTAAGAACTATTTTCCCTATTTAAATCCTTATCCTCTCTTGAACGTGTGTTTACTATTGCTACCCCGTCCACGGGAAACTGCAACCTTATAGCTTCTTTTTTCTCTTCTAAAGTTGCCAAGATCTATGATACTTTCCCATTGTGGCCCAGCAGGCAGGCTTTCCATCAGCCACGGACAACCCCAGCAGAATGGTCAGCTTTGACATCCCTTCTCTTGAAGAACTCCATACTCTTTTTCTGCTAATCAAGTCAGGTTCTCCTCCTAACCCTGTCCTGCCTAAAACTATTCACCTGGGCTCAGCAGTCATCCTCCCTCATCTAAAGAAACTGATCACTATGTCCATTAACTCAGGCTCAGTTCCCAAAAAATATAAACACGCTATGGTGCCCCCTATGTGTAAAAAAACTCTAGCTGGATCTTGGAGAATCTTAGAACTATATCTCTTTTGCCTTTTTGCACAAAAACTCTAGAAAAACATGTGAATAACTTGCTGTTTTCATGGAATCTAACAAGGTGTTTACTCTTCAATATCCTGTTTTAGGGCTAATCTCTCTACTGAGTCGGCCCTAGTTCTTTCTGGGAAAACTCTCAGATGGAATGTGGACAAAGCTCAGACCTCTGCCCTACTACTGCTGAACCTGAGCCCAGCTTTCGACACCGTCTCCGAGGGCCTCCTAATTCAGAGACTATGGGAATGCGAGGTTGGTGGTAAGGAGCTCAAATGGTTTGAATCCTGTCTCCAGGATCGGACCTTCCAGGTTATTCAAACACCCTGCACTTTCGAATTTTTTACTTTGCCAAAGGGAGTCCCATAGGGCTCTATTGTGAGCCCTACTTTGTTCAATATATACATTCGCCCATTAGCAGGAATTATTGACAGACATTAGGTACAATTGGTGTCGTATGCTGACAACACCCAACTAATTTTCACACTCGGAATCTGAAGGTACTTCAACGAATCAATTCAAATCCTGCTTAGCAAAGGACTCCACTTGGATGACTGACAGTTGTCTGAAATTGAATGCTCATAAAACTGAAATCCTGATAGTAGGCAGAGTTCCCTTGACCTGGACCTCTGCCTGGTAGCCTGACCTCCTTGGCCAGCCCCCGGAACCCAAACACAAAGTCAAAAATCTAGGAGTTTGGTTTGACTCCGAACTCACCTTTGACAATCCGATCAGAAGCACTGCGGGCAAATGTTTTGGTACCTTAAAGGGCCGTAGGAAAATCTTGGATCTAATCTCGATGAAATCACAAAAAAAAATTGTCCATGCCCTCATAACCTCTCAGCTGGACTATAGTAAAGTCCTGTATATGGATGCCACTAAGGGCAACCTGAGTATGCTTCAGAGAGTACTAAATGCTAGTACTCAATCTTCCTAGAAGATCTTCCACCTCGGCAGCCATAAACCTACTTCACTGGCTCCCAGTAGCAAAAAAACATTGAGTTCAAAGCCATGTGCATTTGTTGCAGCATTTCTTCACCAGCAAGGCCCTAAATATCTTCGCTCCTTGATTTAACCTTATGTCCCTTGACACGCTCTCAGATATTCTACAGCGAAACTAGCCAGGGTGCCCAGGGCATTCAAAGCCAGACTAGCGGCTTGCTCCTTCTCCTTTCAGGCTTCCAAAATCTGGAACTCTCTCCCACGCGATTTGAGAACAGAACCCTCTGAGAAACCTTTCAAAAGCAAACTCAATACCTGGCTATTCCGCTCTTCCTAATTATTTCCCTCTACATCTTTTCCGTCTGCTTCATCGATGATCTTCTCTCTCTGTTGGTCCTTGGTCTCTGTGCAGGGATCCACTGTCTGGTGTAACCCGGCGCTTTTACAAACCACTTATTACTTTTTAGTAGGGCATCACAATGATGCTACTATGTAATTAGGAGTGACGTTTCCCCCAGGGGGTATGTGAGTCCCAGACCCATCTCTGTTTTCATCAAACATTAGTATTTTCTCAGCCCACTTGTCTTATGTAGGTTCATGGTGTTGTCCTTTACCCACTGAGGAACCTTTGAGATTTTAAGTCAAGTGACCATTTTGTCATGCAATTATATTGACTGTTTTAATTGAAGGTAGACAGCCTGTCCGTCCCCTCCCATCCATCACATGACATTACATGACATGAGATCGCATCCAACTAGTGTTCCAAAACTGCATAGAACAGGGGTCTCCAACCTTTTCTGTAGTGAGAGCTACTTCTGATCAGTGAAAATCATTGTGAGCTAATGAAGGCTAAGCAACTAGTGTCTTGTTACCAGACACCCTCACACCAATCTCCATTGCGGTTGTTTATAAAAATGGCTCCCTCGAGCTTTGAGCTGACGAGCTCCTGGACGACGCACCTGCGTGCCTGTGCGGGCACTGAGGCCCTTGACGGTTGCTTGGCGGCCCTCTCTTCCACCCCTAACTATTTTCTCTACTGAGGAGGGAAGTTATCCCGAAACCCGAGCCATGTCTCGGGCGATATTTTAAGACCCGGGACATGTATCGGGTCTAGAGATCATCAGTTCAACAAGTACTTACTTGCACCCACTGGGGTGAACCACTCAAGAACTCCATCAGAGATCATCAGTTCAACAAGTGCTTACTTGCACCCACTGGGGTGAACCACTCAAGAACTTCATGTACCAGCTTCCCTTGGGGCGACCCGGAGGAGGAGCTAGCGGAGTGCGGTCCATTGCGGTTGTTTATACCAATCTCCATTGACTTTAAGCCTAATGGACATAAAGCAAGATACTACGGCTTGAACAAAATAATTTGACTAGGGGCAATATGACATGACGGCCATGTGTGTCAGTGGCAATGCGGTCTTTGGTGATGTATGAACATGTGTGTGAATAAATGGAATAAATGTGTACGGGTGACTGGGAGCTTATGTTGCATGTACTTGTGACACTGGAATATGTGGCACTGTTACATGAATAATAAAAACATATAACCATTTTTTTTAAATGTGAGAAAATTGAAGTGCAAAAATCTTCTGCAAATATTTTCATGATATGGAACTTTTTTCTTCACTTTATATTTCTACAACTTAAAATAATGGCTGTATTTTCCATTTATAAATATGGCACTGTGTCTATAAGCCACTGGGAGCATGAGGACTGATGTGTGCAAAAGTGACACTTTGAAATAGAATTTCACTAGGGGCAATATGACATGACGGCCATGTGTGTCAGTGGCAATGCGGTCTTTGGTGATGTATGAACATGTGTGTGAATAAATGAAATAAATGTGTACGGGTGACTGGGAACTTATGTTGCATGTACTTGTGACACTGGAATATGTGGCACTGTTACATGTATAATAAAAACATATAACCATTTTTTTTAAATGGGAGAAAATTGAAGTGCAAAAATCTTCTGTAAACATTTTCATGATATGGAACTTTTTTCTACACTTTATATTTCTACAACTTAAAATAATGGCTGTATTTTACATTTAGAAATATGGCACTGTGTCTATAAGCCACTGGGAGCATGAGGAATGATGTGTGCAAAAGTGACACTTTGAAATAGAAATAAATTAAACTGAAGAGGCAACTTTGTGTGTATGGATTCCATAAAACCCATCATTTAAATGTATTCCCATTTCCAAGAGTCACATTTGCAAACACCAGGCATCTTGCTCCTAGTGGCCTGTAGACAAGGTGCCATTTTATAACAGAAAAATACAAACATTTGTTTAAATGGGAGGAATTTAAAGTGAAGAAACATGCTTCATAAAACATAAGACGGAATTGGCTTAAATGAAAGCGGAAAAAATAATTAAGACTTAGGCCTTCATTATGATGTTGGTCGGAGTTGCCTCCGACCGACACCGTTTCTGCGAGGGAACCGCCTGACCATAGGTTGGTGTTTCCCGAACACCTAATTACGATGCGACCGCACATAGTATGGTTGGAAACTTCCATTTCTCTATGGAAGCTTGTGCAGGGGGCGACAACCGCCCGCAGCACAAGCTCCCATTGAGAAATGGATGTTTGAGAGCATCCCTGCACCATGTGGCAGGCACTGGGTGGTTTCCCTAGCAGGGCCTGATTTCCTTGGGATGGACTGGTTGGTGTTTAGTGAAACATGGCATTGTTGCAGTTTAAATAAGTACAGACAAAGCCAATAGTGGTGTGGTTGGTTTCTTAGGTAATAATAAAGCAACCATCTTAAAGTCAAACCACACAACTCTACCATAAAACTCAATTCCCCATCAGGATAACACAACATACAGATAGAGCTCTTTCCTTTATGTCCATACATTCTAAAGGAGACACATTTGGCACTCAGGGAGCTGCATGGGTAAAGTGAATAATAATCTTTTAAAAATGGTGGTTAGTGTGCACCTACGGCAGGCAATGTGGTCTGGGGGAAATGGAATAATCATTAAACAAATGTATACTGCTGATGTTTCTGCATTGCACTGCATCCAGGGTGTTCAGGAGGAATTAAAACTATACCTAAAAAAACTAAATGTTGTTGCACGGCTGTGCGCCTATGGTGAACAGATGAATGGATAGATTGATCGACTGAGGCAAAATGAAACAAATAAAATGTAAAAAAATAAATAAATAAGTAAATACATCTAATATATATATTTTTTAATGTAAATATTTTTTTAAAGATGTTTTTAAATTAAAAAAAAATAAAATAAAAGAGAAAATAATTTATTTTAAGAAAAAGAAAAATGTCAATAAAAAACTTAAAATAAAACAAAATGATCAATAATTGGAAATGTTTTAATGGGAGAATGAGAAGAAACCTATTGTGAGGCCAGGAGGTGCCAAATGAAAACACATGCAAAAAAATGCATGTACTATGTAAGCACTGTTCATCAAAATCATATTCTTAATATACATACTACAATGATTCTCAAACATATTATTAAACTGATATCACATCCATCCATGCAAGCCTATGGCAAAGGCACACTAGCTGGATGCACAAAATGGCTGCCAGCCATTTCCACATGGTCAACTGCAAGCAAGTAGGCATGGATAGCAAAGACCACATGCAAGCTTATGGCAAAGGCACACTGGCTGGATGCACAAAATGGCTGGCAGCCACATGGCCAAACAACAACAGCGAGCAAGGAGGTATGGGTAGCAAAGATAACATATTCAGGCCTATGGACACAGACTCCACAATATGGCCCCCTGCCACATGGAATGGAGAATATAATTTAGATAGAGAACCTTTAGTGATAATAAGCATCTGCACCCCTAACACATCAAACACTTTCTCAATACCTTGAGCAATGAACTCAAGGTATTGCTAAATGCCCATCAAACTCGGCAAAGTATTTCAATTGCACTTCGGCCGTTGATAATGATGGATCAAGATGGCAGTATCAGACCCAAATGTTTGCAAATGGCTGCATAACTGGAGCCTTTCTGTTGCATGGACAGATTTGCATCCACTTGAATGGGGATATTCGTTCTACTCCCCAGTTCTTTATCTCCACTCAACTCTACACGTTTCTATGAAGTCTATCTAGTAACTCTTTTTTGGGTCACAATCCTTTAGTGCAACACCTTACATAGGTTAAGTGAATGACCTGCATCCCATTATACGGAATGCAGGCAATATCATTTAAGGATGGTGCATTCAGTGGTAGATTTGGCTGGTGCTTTGTGAACTCCAAGTGCCGACCACAGCAGGGGAAAAGAAACTTCCAAGTATGAGCAATACTATCTATATGAAGATAGATATTGTGGTCGGTGGTGTGGTTTTTAGACTCTGAGATGGAAGAAGCATGTTATTAGCAACTGACTGTGCCTTGTACTACCCTCCCAAAATCAGAATTTGGACATAATAAGATAGCCTTATAACTCAACATAGCTGCTATACCAGTTATTAAAGGCCCACTCCAGCGTTAAAGGCCTGAGGTGAAGGCCTTTAACAAGGGGGCGGGCCTTTAATGGCTCATTTAGCCCGCTACGGAGGGCTATAAGGCTATTAGAACATTCCACCCTTAGAAGGTAGAATGTTCTTATTAGTGATAGAAAGACCACCAAGCCCAATGGGGTTGAAATTCCCTTGAGCTCCGCGACGCCTTGGTTCACAGCAACAGCTGTGAAAGGAAAACATTGGAATGTTGATGCTCCGGGCTTCTACCAGCCTTTAGAAGCCCGAAGCACTGCATTGTCTTCAATAGGGCGCGTAACATTTCAGTGTTATAATTGAACATATAAGCATATCTGTTTGGTTTCACTGTCAGACAATGACACCATGTTAGACCTGGCATCTTTGATGTGTTTTCCTCTGTCTTTTGTGCTTCTAACTTCCTGTTTTTGACTGTATGCCGCATTTAGTTTTTGCTGGTTTTAGGACTCTGAGCACTGCTAAAGTGCAAGTGCTCCCTGTGTAAATTGTATCTGTAATTGGTTATCCATGATTGGCATATTTTATTTTCTGGTAAGCCCCTAGTAAAGTGCACAGTGTGTGCCCAAGTTTAGAGATTTGGCGTTTGGGGTCCCTAAACTCACAATTTAACCCCTTCCATGCCCATGACGGAACGGTTCCGTCATGAGCATCGGTTGCGCTGTGCTCATGATGGAACCGTTCCGTCATGGCCCCGCCCGCGCTCGAACCCTTCAGCACCGCGGGGGACTTCCCGCCGCGCTGAAGGGGTTAAACACACATCTTTTTGTGAAGTTGGTTTTTAAATTGCATGTTTGAAAATGCCACTTTTTAGAAAGTGGTCATTTTCTTGCATTACTATTTTGTGTCTCTGCCTGCCAGTGGAATCCACATCTAAGGGAGGGTGACAGTTGAGCTCTAGACAGTCACACAGTGGGAGCTGATGTGTGCCCTGCATATCCTGAAGGCCCATCACCAGGCTGATGGGTCTTCCTGATCTAGAGTGGTGGGAGGCTTGTTGCTTCTGATCCAGCGGAAGCAGTGTAAAGTTTATAATCATACACATTACCCCACTAAAACAAAACTCCCATGGAAACTCAATAACCACTTACAAACATCAGGTCCTCCGACAGATCTTTGATAGAGCTAATAGGGACTCGACAATAAGGGACAGATGCTATTTCCTTCAGGAGGACCAATAATGAAGAAAATGCCTAACTAACAACCATAGTCACAATATGCAATACATCAATAATTCATCAATAAAGACAAACTCTGAATACTTATCAAGTTACTTTTATCAAAATATTTCTAAATATGAATGGTCAATGTACATAGGAATCATCAATTCTACAGGTAAGTACAGAATAAGGGAATATAGTTCATTGACATTCCATCATATAATCAATAACAGTTTGAGAGGAGAGAGATAAAAGGAAACATTTCATTGCAATATCAATATGCAAATCAGATTTTTATATGAACCTAGATTAATGAAAACGAACACACAGCGTACAAAAGCCAGAAATAGCTAACCTTCTGGCCAAAAAGGGATAGCTCATGCAACATCACCAGCTGACGAAGTGTAAAGTAATCAGGATAGTCTCACTCAGGAATTGCAAGGATAGTAGCCAGCCAGAGTAGCATAGAGAGTACAGCAGCAAAGGCTGTCTTCTCTTAGAAACAGCTAATGACAAATTATTTTTTCACAGTAATAATTATACCCCAAATGTTCAAGAATCCAACCCCCTTAAAGTTTCCATTTGACAAATTCACTCGATTTCATTGGTCAGGTTTATGAGCAGACCATCATCCTAGCCAGTTCATCTGGAAGCAGTAAAAGACATTTTGATATCTTCATATCCTCGTGTTCGCTTCCACATCCGCTTGCAACATACTCGACACAATTATTCATAGAAAGAAATACTCCAACCATAGGAAGAGGAAATCCTAGTGATACGCTTATATTTGTGCACAACTAAACAAATAAATCAGCTTTTTAGAAATAATGAAGGACAAAGTACATTCTTCTGAGGCCTACGTTAGGAAGGAAAAATACTTTAGCAGGGTTTGAGGCCTTCTTGGATAAACCATAAAACCGTTTGTTTTTTCTACAGAAATAAACACACTTCAGTTAAGAGAACTTAAGAAAATACATAAGAAAATCGTTTTTAAGGATTCATTATCCTAATTAAACCCATAAGTATAATCTAAAATTTCAATAACCAAGCTATTAATAATATCTGGTTTTCTCTTATGAAGTAAAGATAAACATTTCACGAAACATTTTCCGTAAGGGTTTCTATTATTACTAATTCATGTTTCTACGTGCAAGTTTTTAACTGCATATTTATTCAAGTCTCTCTTTTCAGCATGTTAAACGTTGCAGTTTCTATTTTACTGAACATGTCGTGCATTTCTTGCATATTTTCACGTTGCACTTTTGAATATTCCATGTACATAATGTCAATAATTTTCACACTGTTAGCCATTTGTTTTGTTAATTGACACACTTATGAGCAGATTTGATTAAGCAAGATCATTTCGCTAAAATCATGCTTCATCACTTTTGCCCTGGGAGTGAAAGTACTGGACTTTGCTTTCTACATCCTGGTTTATGAAGGTTCTCTAAGGGCTTGTGTGTGTGTGCTCGCCTCTTGAAAAGCAGGCTCAGGGCCATCAAAGATGAATCTGCAGCCCTTGAACTCCTCTTCTGGGAGTTCTGACCAGTAAAGTGGTGCCAATTCGAGGTTCTGGGCTATTAGAGGTGGGTGTGCTGCTACAAACCAAGAAAACCCATGCATCATCTCTCAATCGCCCGTTTTTCCAACGCAGCACTGCTGTACTGTTGAATAATCAACACATCGCCGATGTGCAGGCCAAGAATCAACACAGTGCCTGCCGTGCGGCTCGAAGATCACCCCAACCTGAGAACCTCATCACCAATGTCTATGGTGCACGCTCCGACTCGGGTGCAGGCCCTGCTGTGTGGTTGAATAAATCAACGCATCACCTACTGCGCAGCTAGAAAATCGATGCAGCGCCTGTTCTACCACCGCTACATCAACCCAGCACATCTGGATTTTTTATGCATCGTCCCTGTGTGTCAAGTTCTTCATCAACGTAGCCCTTCAGTAAGAAACCGAGGCAGTGTCCAGAGATTGATGCATCACCTCCCCTCACAGTAAGGAACTGATGCATCACCTCCTAGGACAGTAAGGAACCAACGCATCACTTCCCCTGCGCTACATTAAGGAACCGATGCATCACCTCTCCTGGCAGTAAAGAACCAACACATCACCTACCCTGGGAGTAAGGAACTGACATATCACTTTGCTTTTGTGGCAGCTCACCTCCCCACCCCCTGTTTTCCTCTTTGATTGTGATGCATCCCAAGTACTTTGTGCTAAAAGTGACGCATCCAAACTTGCTTAATCTTTGTAAAGTGATAGCTTTATTTGTGTATGTTGGATTTTCTGGTATTTGGTCTTGGTTTATTCAGCTAAATATTGGTTATTTTTTTAAACTGGTGTCCTTTTGGAGTGTTTTCACTGTGTTACTGTGTGTGTTTGTACAAATGCTGTACACATTACCTCTGAGATAAGCCTGACTACTCATGCCAAGCTTCCAAGGGGGTAAGGAGGGCTTATCTTAGCCGTGTGATCTCCTTACCCTGACTAGAATAAGGGTCACTACTTTGGCACGTTGCAAACCTCTGCCAACCAGAGACCCACATTTCTAACACACCTGAACCGCCTTTGTGATGCTATCCTGTGTTAAAGACAATGGGGCATGCTTACATACAAATGTGCTGTGTTATGCCAAATTTGGCAATTCCGTGCTACAAACTTTTTAAAACGCAGGAATGCCCCATATTCACAAGAATACGGCACACCCCTGACTTTCCCCTAGCAGTGCTGCTTAAAAAAGCTGCCTAGCGCCGGCACCCTGCTGCCATGTTGCAAGTGTACCTGCACTGCAGGGACGATTTTTTATGAGCAGGAAAGGACACCTTTCTGCACCTAAACAATCAATAATGGCGCTTTGCTCTTTCTTTGTGTGCTGCAGATTACAGCACACTTCGAAAGAGAAAAAACAAGGAGCAATTAATCGTTTCTCCTCGTATCGCTATTCTAAGATCAGATATTCCCTGGTCTTAGTTTATGGCGCTGCCCCAGCCTTGTAAATCTGCGGCAGTGCCAAAAACCAATGGGTGTTACGGTGGAACGGCCACTGCAACACCCATAAAAAGTGGGTGCTCTGGTGCCGTTGAGGGCTTGTAAATATGCCCCCTATGCGCACTGCAAAGTGCACTCAAGCAGGTGTGTAGAATGTAGGTTGTCTTCTCAAAAACAACAAATTTATTATCAAACAATTTCTGGCATTTTGCGCTATTGTGGAAGTCATAAGTCATACTTGAGGCTGTGAGGCATGGGAACATCAGGTGCAGTTAGTAATCCCATATGCTCCTTATGATAGGAAGAGTGAGGAAAACTGTCACAGTGAAGAGCCTGGCTATACAAGAAATGACAAAATTGCCACTGGAGCAACTCATGGTGACATGGAATGGGTATTTCGGTAGGGACCTTACTAAGATGAACAAGATACCTGTGTCTGCTAGAGTCTCCGGAAGACCAAGGATCAGGTTAATGCAGCATAACGTCTTACATCAAACATATGTGACACCAAAGAGGTTTTATAAGATGTAGCCTGGGGTTCCCAACACCTGCCCAAGATTTGTTTTCAAATTTACAGTCATCCCCGATCATACACAGAAATTTCAAACATTTGTAGACTTAGTTGCAATATTCTAAAGCCAAATTAGTGTGTGTAAGTCTGACATTCTTACTTGTTGATTGCCTCGCCTCAAGGGCCGAATCCATATTCTAAATTTGCTGACTTCAGCCCTAATTATGAGTGGTTAAATGTGCTATCAGAATTTTGAGATGTGCAGGAATACTGTGACTCTCTTTAAATTCACACAGATATTTTGACTACTGAAAACACTGAAGTCTCCATGTGGAAGTCCTGGGAAAAATGAGCAATAATGGGGGAGTTGCACAAACAATTACTGATTACCCTGGTAATTCTTCATTTGTTAGAGGACCCCCGGGGCCAACTCCTAATTGGCTTTAATGCCCCAACCCCTGGAATTAATGTTACCCCCGGTCGCTTGTAATGAGGGCCTAGCACTTTTTATTGGCCAAGAGACCCACAGGCATGCCCTGGAAATCGGCTGCTTCATGCTGATACCCAGTCCTGCCAGGTACCACGCATCAGGCGTTAGACTAACACATTTCAGTGTGGTGCTCCGCATCACCGCTCTGAAAAACATTGTCACAAATAATGCATATCACCCCGAAACTGCTATCGCTGCCTAAATTAAACTGTTACTGGAGTGGCAGCTGTCAGCACGCCATGGCGAGTGCATGCTGCTCCCACTGCTCGGCTGGCAGCTGAGGCTGGTGGCAGGCTGCTACAATGTATTAGAACTAGATTGATTCTTGCAGCACGGCTCTCAGCTTGACATCATATCGATGTAGTGCCCAATGGCTACTATTGAGACATGACACAGCCCAGTCAACCAGTTGTGTGATACAACAGGCTCTGGTATTGCGAGGATGTCAGAACATGCTGCCGGAGTAAGTTTGTTGTGGGAGAGGTGGTTCCGTGCTGACTACAGGTTTGCAGCTGCCGCGTTGTGGATCAGCTCTCAACTCTCAGTGCGGCTGCTTAATTGCCAAGGAAGACCATCCAACCATTGCAGCAGCTAGGACTGTGGAGGAGGCAGATGGAAAACCCTCAATTGTCGCAGTGGCTCGTCCTGAACCTCGCAGAGAGTCGCTGCAGCAAAGTTGAAGTAGTGAGACAGTATGCAGTGCACTTAGCCACCCGCGGCCGAGTGTTTGTATTATTTAACAAATTCCTTGGCTGTGTGATCTGGCAGCTGCTTGCAGTCAGATGTTGACGGTCGCACAGTATGTGTCACATTACAACACAGGTACTCTAAGTTGACACTGTTTCTAGCTGCTCAGTCTGTGTAATTTGTAATATTTATATGTTAACCTCGTCTTCATGGCATGATTTTGCTCGCGAGAAAGTGTCATTCATAGTCTTTGAAATGTTACACTGAAATTATGGAAATGTCACACATGGCTATTTTCAAGTCTAAGCGCCAGGATACCCGTAGGGTGACAGCATGCGATATATAAGTTTTAAATTCAATTCAATTCAATAGCAATCTGAAACCTTGCCAACTATGCATACCATAATGGAAAACCGAACTCTTGACATGGACTGGAGCTGAGAGTGCAGCGCTCTGTGCTCTGTGAAACAGAGGTGAGGGAGGTAGACATGTAGAGACCTCGAAACTGATCCTAAATAACCTAAAAAGGAAAAAAAGGAGCACATTACCATGCACCATGATTGTCTGTGAATCGCTTTAAATAGTAGGTGCGCTCTAATCCAACCAACTCCCAAATCCTGAGGCAGGAGGACGAATCGATACTGTGTCAAACACTGTAGACTAATGAGAGCAGAGGTCAAAGAGCAGAGAGCAACCTCCTCTCCCGACCCCATACTATAATTTCCTGCACCGACCCCGAGGCACAGAATAAAACCACTTGTATTTCCTCAGGGAACCACCCGATGCCTCTAGTCCATGTGTGATTATGACTACGTCAAGTGGTCGCCTGAATTGCCATGTGATGCTCTGCTAGTTCCTAACCAACTAAACTTTGATTTGCCTTTTACCCTCTTTGCAAGACCCACATTCTTGACACTTTGGTGCGAATGTATTGTAACATTAAATCAACGATAGTGTTTTGCATTTAAAAAAACAGCCCCTCCGAGAGAGCTTTATCAGAAAGTCGGCGTGGCATATTTCATACTTTATTTGGGAGTAAAAAAACAATTTATTTTGTCTGGGCCTGTGCCCAGAATCGAAGAGAACAGATCCGATACATCTGAAATATCTGGTGCGAGGAGTGCTGTAGTGAAGGAGTAAAGGGTGTCGCTCTGATCCCTTCACTTCTGAGCAGGTAGCACAGGCAGAGAGAAGAAATGCTTCATCCTAAACATCTAGGAACGCATTTCTATAGGTTCTGGTAGAGTGTAATTAACTACCATATGTAAATGAATTGGATTAACATTGCAATCCTTTCTTTCGCACTACTGTCACAGGTCTTACATACAAATCAGTGCAACATTATATGCACTGGCCCTGATTATGAGCTAAGCGTAGTGGTAAATTGCAAGTATGAAATATAATTAAAAACCAGTGAACAATTCCACCATAAAATATCTCCAGTCAAAAGCGGGTCGTAAAAGATTCTGAAAACATAGGGAATGAAGGAAAAGCCCCACAACAATACAAAAAATATTAAGACCAACACAATAATGCAAAAAAAGAAAACACAGTACATGCAGTGTAAACCTGTACACAATGCCAGACTTACATTAACAGCCATGAACAGGTGAAGCTCTGGGGGTTGATTTCAGCAGCTTCATTCTGCAGTACATAACCATGACTGCAGTACTGCTAGGTCAATGTAGCATGTGGATGAAAACCAGGCCACCACTTACTTACCTCAAGTGACGCAGCAGGGTAGAAGAAGAGCCAGGATTTGCAGAGTAAGGCTGGAATCCATAAACATGAGTCCGCTTGAGATAAGAGGACACACAGGCTCGATATGGGCACCATACAAAACATATTTTCATCATGAGAGATACCCTGGAGACTGACAAATAGATCCACTGCCAACCCCCTTCCTGAAAATGCTAGCAGCAATAAAATTAGTTTTAAAAGGCCTCACACAGTAGACAGTAGGTTTGGTGCGCGTGATTTCTCAGTCAACCTTAATCAAAGTAGTCTACTGATTGATGGATGCTGTAAGAAATTGGGTTGTTGGTAGACAGGGGTGTGAGCCCTGGTCAAGCAGCAATTACAATCCTTGTTAGGGTGAAGCAGAAGCCAACCCTTAACTAACCTGTGCTCAACCCTCTGGTAGCTTGGCACAAATCAGTCAGGCTCTAGATTAGAGGCAATGTGTAAAGTATTTGTGCAACACAGGGGGCGTGCAGTAATGGAGCTCCGTTGACCACCATCGACTCCCTCGTGTTATCGGGGCTTCAGAACTGCCAAAACAGGACTCCCCCTCATGGCTCACTGCTCGAGGCCGAAGTGTGGTGGCAGTGGACGTGTGTTGTTTTGCTGGGCCCAACCAAACGGCCGAGCATGGTGAGACCGAGTGTCAGAGCGTCACCTAAGATTGCAACCAGCAGTGACAAATGGCAGTGAGCTGCCCAGCAGACTTGGATTTGGAAGAGACGGACCCTGCGGCGTGGTGACCTCTCCCTGGTGGAGCAAAAGTTACCTTCTCAGTCCACTGTAAAAAGTCCCATTTGCGGAGTAGGGGACCGCAAGGAGTTGTGAAGCTACGCAGAGGTCCCTGTTGTAGAGCAAAGAGAAAGCTTGGCATCCCAGGCGGGTCTTGCTGTAGCACACAGATCCTGCTGTAGTCGCAAACGATCAGGCTGGTGTGTCACGATGTCGCTCACCATGAGCAGTCGATGCTGTAGCGCTATGAGTCGGGCTGACAGAACTTCGCATTAGCGGGCTATGTGAGTGATGAGGTTTTGGCACCAAAAGGCCTGTTTGCAGTCGTGAAGAGCCCAAAAACTTTAATTCTGCCTCTCTGAGGCCACACCAAGGGTCCAGGACCTTGGGGTCTGGGGATTGCCCAAGCAGGATCTAGGTGCTCGTACAGGTGGTTGTGAGCCTGTTATGTCTCTGTGGCTCTGAACAGGAGGCCAGTAGCCTGGTCATTGGAGTCCTTCTGGGAGTCCTGGGTCAGGTCCAATCCCTCTCACTCAGACAGGAGGGCCACAAGGAAGCAGCCCAGCAATCTAGCAAGACAGCAGTCCAGCAAGGCAGTAGTCCAGCAGTGCAGGAGTCCAGCAGAGTAGCTGTTCTTTCAGCAACACAGTAGTCCTTCTTCCTGGGAGAGTACCCACAGGTCCAGAAATGCAATGAAGAGTTGGCGTCTGAGGTCCAAAATTTATACCCAGTCGTTCCTTTGAAGTGGGGAGAGGGTTCTGGAGCCATGCCTTTGAGGTGGCAAATGGCCTGTCTTCCCTGCCCTGACTCCAGACTAACCACAGGGGGTATGCAGCCTTTTTTTGGAGGTAGAAAAAACCCTAATCAAGTCTAAGTGGGACACTGCACAGCTCTTCCCTCCTATCCTGCCAGTGATGGTACATCCAGGCACACAGAACTCCCTATTGTGTGTAGTTGTCTAGGAGGATTACACAAAGCCCAACTGTAAACTATACCCAGTCATGTGACCCAGAGACAGACTGCAGGCACAAATGGCTAAGGCAGGAAAAAAGTTAACTTTATAAAAGTGGAATTTTCAAAAATTTCATTCAAAATCTGACTTCACCATAAGTTAGGATTTTTCCAAAGACACCAAACATGAACTGGTTACCTGTTCACATTTTGAAATTACACACATTTGTCTAGAGGGACTCGTCCCAGGAGCCATCTGTTTTTTGCACCTGTGGCCAATCGAGGAAGGAGGAGCCCTTACCTTCTATCCCATAAGTGTAACCTGCAGCTCCCGCAGCACGGGACACACACTTGCCTGGAGGGATTCATTGTCCCAAGAGCCATCCGTTCTTTGCACCTGTGGCCAATCAAGGGAGGAGAAGCCCATCCCTCGGATCCCATAAGTGTGCCTGGCAGCTCCCGCAGCGCAGGACACACACTTGCCTGGAGGGACTCGTTATCCTAGGAGTCATCCATTCTTTGCACCTGTGGTGAATTGAGGGATGAGTAGCCCATCTCTCAGATCTCATTAGTGTGCCCAGCAGCTCCAGCAGCACAGGATGTGCCTGGGCTCTACCCGGGCGAAGACCAGGCCAAGATGGGCCCTTTTGAGCCAGTCAAAGACCGTCTGAGCCCGGATAAGGCTGGGCAGGGCCACCCCCCTGACACCTTTATTTTGTACCTCTTTGTGCTACCTTGCTTGTTTGCCATGCACTACCTATATGGCGCTGGAATACATGATTTTATAAATGCTTTATGTTTCGTTTGGCTGCCAGAGACTGAGTATCAACAATTTGTTTCTGGTTTACATGATTAACTTGTAGCTGCTACAGTTGTGACTATTTTACTATAAGTAAGAGGAAACACAATTTCATCACTACCAAGAATGCTGGGCAGCTTGAAATTTCATTCTTAACGGAAGCTATGGACCCCCTCAATAAAGACATTTGTAACACTGAGGCTAAAATTGAAGCAACTTATAAAACTGTGTCTACATTGGTTGAGCTCCACAGTGTGTCCCCCTATTCTAGTAGACAAAACCAAGGGAACTTTGCAGAACAGTGGCACCTTAACCACTCATGACTCTGGGTGTATGAATGGACGTATCTCAGTCGCATCTGAGTTGATCACTGCTTCATCCCCTCTCAAGGACCCTGGTCCACCACCTAAAAAGAAGCAAAAAGCCCAGGCAGTTCATGTCCAATCTACACAAGGGCCCACATCCTCTGGGGGCCCTAAAAATTAGACCCCCCCTATTTTTGATCTCAAGAATCTTCAGTATGCGTTTTTGACCACTGCCCGGTCTTGATCTCATCCCTTGCGCAACGCATTACCAATCAACCGTACACTATTTTAATAAAACTGACCTCAGCGGAAAATCTTATAGAGGCATTTGTGGGCTCTCTGAGGTCAACCACTAAGGCTCTGCCAGCTTATACCTGTAAGCTATCTATGCCTATATTAGACCAAAGAGATGTGGTCCCTTCTACTTTGGATAAAGAATGCTCCCCCAATGGCAATTCTCTTCCGACAGCCCAGTAGTGGGTCCCGTGTTCACTTCACCACTAGAGTCAGGCTAGCCTAGCTGATGAGGGATGATCTCCCGAAACTGGTCCTACGATGCTTGTTCTATTCCAGGAAGGACCTGGCCTGGCAGTTGGAGCTCATCTGTTCCCATGAGGAGCAGGGTGCAGACTGATGTTTGCGTATGGCTGCGTCGAAACTCAAATAGAGTGGTGAGCACAAAAATTACGAATCTAGGCCCAGATCTCTGTACTGGGGTGAATGTTTGACATTGTTTAGCATTCCGTCCATCAGTTGTCCTTTTTGTATGGGTCTCTCTCTCCATGGCACCAGTCTACAGAAAGATAGTGCTGCTTTAACAACCTTTTTTTTAGCAAAGTATCTGATTCTTCAGTTGACGCCCAAACTCCCTCTCATATTTGGATTGAACATTTTGATCATATTTATAAAATTCCCTCCCCCCCGAAGCTGATCAGACCAATAATAACCTAGGGGGCAATATGTAGGTGGCTAGTTTAACCCTGGTTTTTGAGTTTTCTGAGGTATGCAGGGCACTGGCTTAAAGCAAGAAGGGCAAGGCTCGTGGCCCAGACAATGTCCCGCTCGATGTCTTCTCTGATAAACCTGGATTCTGGGCCTGACTGTTAACTAACGTGTTCAACACTGTCGCCAAGGTAGACCTTCCACCCACATGGACTAGATCTGTAATTACCCCTGTTTATAAAAAAAGGTGATAAAGCACACCCACCTATTTCTTTTTTTAATGCAACAGCAAAAGGTATGGGCCATATATTATTACAGAGGTTGGAGAGCTGGGCATATGAGAATTACATCTTGAGTGATGCTCAATATGGCTTTAAGAAGGGTTGGGGCACTGTTGATCAATGCCTATATTTCTAGTTAGTCATAGGCAAATACACGATTGCCAAAAAGGGGCCATTGTACATGTAATTTGTGGATTTGTCAGCGTCTTTTGACTGCCTCACTCATTCGAAACTTCAGATGATTATAAGCGAGATGGGAGTTGACCAGGGCCCATTTCCTTCATAACTCAACTCTATAATGGGCCTCTGTCTATGTCCGTTCTGGTAAAGTTGGAGAATGCACCAATATTTTTTTGATCCATAGGGGTGTAGGACAAGGATGCATTTTAGCCCCATTTTTATTCTTCCTTTATATAAATGGCGTAGAGAACTTTTTAAAAGTCAGAACAAAGGATAGCTCTTATATTAGGGCACGTATTCTACCAATTTTATTGTATGCAGGTGATGTGGTATTATTAATTGACAGAACATACAAAGGGCTCCAAATATTAATTGATGATTTTATCGTTTTTATGAATGAGCTAGATTTGAAGGTGAATGATTGTAAAGCATTCACTATGGTGTGCTGTCCTAAACTGCCCAAGAAATTGTCCCAGTTTATTAATAACAGGACCATATTGTCAACCACATCTTTCTCATATTTAGGAGTTTTATTTTATGTGAAATCCAATTGGAAACCAATGCTTATAAACAGGACTGCTCTATTTGAGAAATCTATTAATCCCTTCACTGTTTTTGTACACAATCGGGGCCAAAACATTTGAAAGAGTTATCTGTGATTTATGCTGGTAAATGTGTGGTGGTTGCAACATATGTTGGAGGAATCTGGGGTATGACCAATGCAAAGTCATTCCAACAAGTGGAAAATAACTTCCTGAAAAACGAACTGGCTGTCCCATGCAGTTTGGCAAATTCTAATTGTCATGCTGAATTGGGCATTCCTTTAATAGAGGATAGGATAAAACTATCCTACGTGATTGTGGCATTGTATTTAGGTAAGGGAGGGGACTTTATTAAATACATTTATTATAAAGTCCTGTCCTGTCTCCTTTGTGTAATAATGGGGAGGGGGCGGCTGCTGAAGGACTTACCTGTCTTATCTGCTCCGTTTCCTGCCTACAACAACCTTTGTTCACAAATCCAGTTCCTGCTCAACTTTGATGTAATATTAAGGTAGCAATGTACTGGGTCCTTTAGGATCTAGGGAGGAAAGGGTAGAGTAAGTATTCACATTCACAAATAATGGTTACCTGCATCTTGCGTTGCACCTTTACCGAATGGACCTCGGGTGATCCGTTTTTTTCACAATGTTGTTATTAGCCAATCATAAAGTTTTCCAACTATAGAAAATAGAATTGTGCAAATCAAAGTCAGTCCTCCTTTGAATCCGATGTGTACAGCAGTCAAATGGTCACCGCGATGGCAACTTTTCCAGTCCATGGAATTTCTAAGTGTTTCGGTACCTCTGCAGAATTCCGGGGAGTGGAACTCTGCAAGCTCTACCCAGGCATAAAAATATAACTAAAAAAAATGAAATATATATTAAACAGTAAAATAGAAACACTAATTTGTGTCCATGATAAAAGGTAATAACAACAAAAAAAATTAATCCAAACAAACGCTAATCAATAAAAAGATTTAAAAATACAATATTATGGGAGCAGAAATGTTCAACAGTTACCACACCAAAACACTAAGGGGCCGATAACAAGTCTGGCAGCTTTGACCGCCAGACTTGCAGTGGCACAGTGGTGTCGGTCCTGCGGCCACCGTATTTTGAGGCGGCCATTTGGACCACCACCACTGCACTTGCTGCAAAAGGGAAATGCCGTTCCCTGGCAGTGGTGCAGTGGACAGGGGTATCCAATATGTAAGGCGGGACCGACCGAGGTCCGCCGAGTATATTTTGAGTTTCTCCACTGCCAGCCTTTTCATGACGATGAGCCATGGGGATGCATTCAGGGGGGCACAACATGTGCCCCCTGTTTGCATGCACCCAAAGTTCCAGCACGGCATGGACTTCAAACTCATCAACCTCTAAAGCTGCAAGACAATGACACTACCAGATTGCCAAAATAATTCCCAAAAAATGAAACTGGAAGCGAATATACAACTACTTTCCCAAGTAAGTAAAACATTTAAATTACCATAGTGGATATGTAATTATTTAAAAAATGTTAAAGTATAAATAACTAAACAAACACTCTATTTTCATGTTCTACCAATCTTTAGGTACTAGAGAAAATGTACCAACCAAACTATAACCTACAGAACCACCAATAAAATTCAACAATCGAACACCTGGCGAAAGGCATGTAAAAAGTAAGTAAACTCAATAACACTTTAAATGTAAAAATTAAAACTAAAAGCCCTAAAATCCTACAAAACACTCACAAAAAAACATAAAAAATATAACTAAACTACCCATTTCCCTCAACACAAAACAAACCACCCGATCCACATTGAAAGAGCTTCCAAAGAAAACTGAAAAAAAGAGCCGCAATTAAAATCCACAATACATATGTAAGTATAAATTGCAAAATGATTGTTGTAATATATTATGTTCATTAGGAAAGCAAAAGTACAAATATTACACATTATTTAACTGTATTATTAAATTCATTTCAGACAGAAAAGAGAAAGAGCAAGAAATATTACAAAAAGGCAAACAATTACTCTCGCACATTGGCTACATATATACCCAAGAAAGCACAAGCAACAAGAATGGTAACTGGAAATGTGCAAAAAACGACTCTAATGGTTTTTGACAGCCTACTATGAAAAATTAAGTTAATAATGTAAGAGAACACAGCTAGCCCACAAATGTCACTGAAATCAAATTAATACTAGTACTTCAAGATTTAAAAGGGGCAAGCATTAGTTCTGAATAGCCTACTACTAAAATTCTAAAAGATATACTCCCTGAATACCTGAACACAGGACAGCTACTAGTTATACCCACATTAAAAAGCATAATAGCATGAACTAAAAAGCCACCACTCCTGCTGCCCCTGGAAGATATCAAGACATCAAAATTCCTGAACACTAAACCACCACATATAATGATGAACTCTACCTTCCACAGGAGAACCTTTATAATGACTAAAACTTATTTTTGCTACAGCCGATAATTTATTAAGACTAAGGGCCTGATTTAGATCTGGGCGGACAGGTTACTCCGTCACAACGATGACGGATATCCTGTCCACTGAAATATAAATCCCATTATATCTCAATTCATTAATTGTATTGTAGTATCCTGGCTTTAATGTTATTTATGTCACCTCATGCTCAGTCAGTGGAATGTTCTAAGGATGATGTATTACAGAATGTTGGGAGTCAGAAGTCACAGTTGAGAAGGGCTGAGCAGCATGCTGACTGCTCCTGGTGAGGTCTGTACTGGACTTAACTGCATGTTCTGTAATCTACTTCAATAAATCTACTGAAGATCCTCTACACATCTGGACTTCGTTACTACATTTTATTGGCGACGATCTGGTAACTGACCCTCGTGCTACTTGCTCTACAAAGAGGATATTCTCACAGAGGTCACATATGTTTGAAAAGAAACAAGAAACAGAAATTCAAGAGAAGACAAACTCCAACAGCACGGCTCGTATCCCCACCAGTTGTCCAGACATCGGACAGGCCCATTCAAAACTACTGTCCTCTTTCTCTGTGGCCACATCTACTAGAATTACCTACTCAACCAAAGTAAGGAACAACAACTGTTTCCTGTCAATGTTATTCTTTGGACCACATCTACTAGTGCTGTGTCTTCAGTGAGGGTAAGCCTTTTTACTTTGACGTGCTATACCTAGACTCTCTTTTCTGAAAACCCTCCACGTCGTGTCTTTGCAAGCCTTGTGGGTATCAAGATGTTCTCTGCCTCGAGTGAGTGCACATCACGTTTGCGAGGATGTACTGTGATATTAACACACGATCAACATGGCACAGTGAAAGCTTTCCTTCTGGCAAGCATTTCCACATGTTTCTGTGTCCTGCAGCTACAGGCTTACACGTTAATGCCTCTTGTTTGCTATAGACTCTAGTATTTATCGAATCCTATGCACTGTTCAAAATCTTGTCATGCAGTAGTGTCAGTGTTTTGGCAGCTTTTGTAATCTATCAGCTTTAGACAGCTATTGTGTTTTGTGAGCCACGAGGTTGGACACCTTTTTTCTGTCATTGCTGAAGTCCGTTGAGACATCGAAACTGTGGGAGTTAGTCAACTGCTATTTTGCGGTTCAAAAGATGCTGGCGCGAGTCACATTTAGAGCAAGCCCACATACCAGCATCCAACTATTATTCAATGCCTCCAGTGTACCTCTGTGACGTGTGCTTCTCCTCATCGTTCATCGTTGCACAGTTAAAGGAACATTATTTTTATTTGGTTAGCTGAAGCTGATTTGTCGTGACTTTTGCTAGCTCACTGTGTTTTTTGTCTGCATTATTACTGTATATGGATGTTATTATCCATACACATGTCTACATATGATATGATTATTACAGCACATTTGTTAGTGATGCCAAACCTTTTGTTCTCTTTCTTAAGGGACGTCAAGTCTTCTGTTTGGTATTAAAAAATCTACTCATTTCCATAGGGGATGGGCGTGCGGATGGGTACTAGTCCCATTCACACACAGTTCATTACTTGACCCTTGGGGTGTTGGTCCCAGGGTAATGTTTCTATCTCTATTTCTAGATAAGTCATGGGTTCTCACCCACATATGCGGTTCCACACCCATATGTACTAGTTATCAAAACTAAATTTATATTAAGTGTGAAATTGGTCATGGGTTCATACTCATGTACGTTACTTGACTTCAGTTATGTTACCTCACATTTCGGGTAAGTTTTACATTTATGTTCAGTCTTCTAGTTTTCCTTTTACCTCATACAGGGTGTGTAGTGAGGTCCTGTCCCATTACTATGGGGCACAGCAACAGACCATTATACTAGGTCGCCTTTACCCTACTCAGGGTGTTGTCATATGGGTTGTTGTCCCATCACAACAGTGCACAACATTTGAACCTCTACCCGAGGTTGCCCTCGTAAACATTTTTTACGTTTTACCCTACATAGGGTGTGTTGTATGGATTGTAGTCCCATCACAACAGTGCACAACATTTTAACCTCTACCCAAGGTTCTCTTCGCACACTTTTTTACGTGGTGTGTCATTTGGGTTTTGTCCCATCACTACAGTGCACAGTGTTCACACTTTCACCATAACTTTTAACACCTCAGGGTAGGAGTTAGTCATGGTTCAGATCTGTCCCATTCTCACAGTGGTTGAGTACAATTTTACCCTCACACAGAGTGTATTTCTTTGTCTTGATATCAATTGGTGTTTCCCTCAACGTTATGCTGTTTTGTTTACTTTTTCCAGTTTGGAATGCAACGTCATATTTTCATTATATTTTATTGTATTGCTATTTTAACGGGAAGTATGAGCGATATTATTGTAATTTTCTTTAATTTTCCCTGTTTCCTTTTACAGTTCAGTTTTCCTCCTGATGTCTATTCCTCTTTTGTCATCTGTGGATTCTGAACTTTTCTCTTACTGTCAGTTTTCTCCGTTCTCTATCTGGTTTCTGCCTTACCTCCTCGCATGTCTGGCTGGCTAGCTGACGTGTTTAGGGGATAGTCATTGGTGCTTTTGCGTTGTCTTGTTTCTTGTTGTTTTCTTTCGCTGTGTTCCTCTTTTCTTTTCTGTTGTTATCTGTAGTAGGGATGATGGATCATATTTATCTGCTTTCCTCACCTGTTGCTTCTCTGTTTTTCTTCTATATATCTTTATGTTCTCTCTTTTTTGCTCTCTTCTCTTATTGGTTTGTGATGTTTCTGATTTCTTCTTTGTCTATCCTCAATCTCGTTTTTTTCTTTCTGTTTACCTTCATTATTGTTTTTTTTTTTGTATATAGAAGAAAAGGGGATATTAAGTATCCTGAATTTAAATTTATTCATGTGACCTCATGCTCAGCCAGTGGAATGTTCCAATGATGATGTATTACAGAATGTTGGGAGTCAGAAGTCACAGTTGAGAAGGGCTGACTGCTCCTGGTGGGGTTTGTACTGGACTTAACTGCAGGTCCTGTGATCTACTTCAATAAATCTACTGAAGATCCTCTACACATCTGGACTTCGTTACTACATATATCTAAATCAGGCCCTAAGCCATTGTCAAAGATGCATGAAGGGCAAACATTAAAAATGTGCCCTAACCATTCACTCACATATGCACCATACATGGTGAATATGAAAACACCAATATACCCGCCTCATATATGCCTTGCTAGCTAATAAGCAAAGTAGAACTTACTACAAACTATTAAAACACATTAAAATTGAAGCAAACAACTACTACAAACTTAAAATAATGACCAACTTTTAACAAGTCATGATATAAAAATTAGCTAAACTATATCCACACACAGCCATTCTAGGCTGCTACTACTATTTTAATCAATGAATTTGGAGACATCTCAAACAGTATGCAGTAGGGGCCTGATGATCACTTCGGCAGTGCTGCAGCATGTCTGCCCCTCCGCTCCACTGCCAAAGCTCTGGTCAGACCGCCTGTTTCCTTCTGTCTGGCAGACAGGTGTTTGGCATTCTCACAGCAGTGCCTCAGAAAATGGCACCACAATGAAAACGCCCAAAACAGTTCCTGCACGGCATGGACTAAAAAAGTCCATGCAGTGCTGGAACTGGGATGCATGCACACAGTGGGCCACATATTGTGCCCCCCTGCATGCATCCCCATGCAGTGGAGTCACAGGGTGCTCTGCAGGGCCCCCTTTGTTTCCTCTCTGCCAAAGTGTTCATGGAATAGGAACCTCCATGACACTGCCGGTGGAGAGGAAACTTGTAATATGCTTGGCGGGAATGCGGCTGCCGCACCACCACCAGGGAATGGCGGTTCCCTGGCAGCTGTGGTGGGGTTGTGGAAGACCACCACCGCCACACCCACACAAGTCTGGCGGTCCGTGGACTGCTATACTCGTGATCGGATCCAAAGTGTAGAATATGCAGCAAACAGCCAGTTTGCATTTGAAATAAACAATAATTACTCTAGTCTATCTCTCAACAACTAAGGTAGCTAACTACTGCAACTCATTTATAGAAAGTATAATTTACCAACAAAACAAACACAGATTAATGGACTTCCATAAAGACTCTTGGGTTGGCAGACTGCACTGCTCTGGATACAAACTCCAACCAAATAAAATGGTAGAATGTCAATGAGAACACCATGGATTAAGACACTAAAACCAACAACGCAGTAGAAGGATAGCAGAATGCCTTCCAATCCACACTAGGGACAACCCAACCTACACTCTTCAAATTCATAAAAGCCATGTAAAAAGAAAAAGCCACTAAGAATCTAGCAATCAGTAACCCAAATTAAACCTAAAATAAGTTTAAAAAGGGTAGAATGTATGACAAGCTACAATGTAAAATCTTTATAAACAACAAAGGAGAACACTACTTTAGTCAATCAATCAATCAAGAGAAAAATTCCTATTATAAAACACATATCTAATAATGAGCAGCACACCGCACGCCCACAATGAGTGTGGAACATGTCCCTGATACCAATGGCACACCGCAGCACACATAGAAACACCAAGTAGGCCCCCGTCCACAATGTGCACAAATGGGCCCCCCTCCATATCACCAATACCACAACCTACCCATGCACATATGCTGAATTCCGAAAAGCAGCGGCTCTGTGAGCCACATGAACAATGCAAGTGACACTGCATGACAGGGGGGTGCTAGGTGATGCACAACCATGGTGGCCGCTCCTCTGTGAGACTCTGGTAGCTCGGCCTCATAATCCTACATTTCTCCATCATCAACCGGGAGGAAACTACGGGGTGCTCCCTGCGGCTATTCCTGCCACGCAAGTCCCCGGCCTCACACATGGCACTGGGTCGCGGCCCTGGGGATCGACCAGCGCCACTGCACAGGAGCTGCTCAGCCCGTACTCTTCAGCGGACCCACAGCACATGGGAGTGATCTCCACACCACCGGCTTCCTGCTACCGAGGCAGCCACTCCGTGGAAAAGGCGAAGACGACTACGTCTCGGGGCTGACTCGGGCGCCCATGGTGAGTGGAGGCAGCAGCCGTGTTCGCATGGGTGGCCTGGACGCGGACTCGAGCCCTTCCCGGTGTCTACCCTTCACCCGCCCAGTCGAGAGTGCCACTCCTCACCAAACACCATAGAAAGGAGAGGACACGCTGCTAATCTGGCCCCATTTGAATTCTGTGCGGTGCTATGGGGAGCCCCCATTTGAGGTGGGGAGATACCGCCACACATCCTCGCCGCCTTTCCACCCTTCCTAACTTCGGACACCCAGGGCAGTCTGCAGCAAGCTCGCTGCTTCTCCTACAACGAGGCACAATGATCATTATAAGATCCCGCGCTGCTGCTGGAACCTGCAACTTATCCCTGTTATAGCTCCTTTTCACTGTACCGGAAGTGCTTAAGTTGTCTAACGGCAAGAATCCAGAGCATCCCACTGGTGGCTCATGCCTTATGCTTGCTGCTCAACCTAATGTATGGACCTTTGCTACCACTCATGCTGTGACGCTGAGCTCGCTCCAGCCCAGCATTCTCTGCTAAAAGTCTCGACATTACCACCAACTGTCTCCTACTACTTCCATCCCTCCTGCGGTTGGGGTGAAGCCTTCTCTGGCCTTGGACTTGGGTCATTCTTTATTGCTTACTACACGACCTGGCTTAGACAGAGTGCAGGCTGCACTCCAGAATGCAAAGCCCACTCAATCTCAACTTGCTAACATGGGGAAGCCAGAGGGCCGGCAATCCAAACTTGTTTTCGATGCAAGGAAGACAGTTACTCGTTCATGCATGGAGGAGCAGACCCAAATCGTTGAGGATTCTTCCCAAGCCCCAAGTACAATCTTCTGCTTCTGATGGTGAGGGAAAAACGTTATTGCTGGCAATGCAGCAGAGTCTCACGGCCTTGTCGGTCAAGATGGATAGGATGTCATGTGAATAACAAGGACCCCCTGAAAAATAGTATATATTATTCCTAGGACTGGGTAATACACAATGAAAAGTAAATTCCTAGGCAATGTTTTTTATATAGTGCTCCTCATTTTGTGTGTCTTAAACAATAAACTTAGTGTAACGACAAAACTATGCAAAAAATGCAAAATTTATTATAGTAGCCAATATTCACTGTTAAAATACAAAATTTAAAAACACAATATAATTCATCAACATACAAGTTTTTTTCCCATTTATTGCAAATTTTGAAATCGAATGACAATATAGAATACAATATTTCAAAAGGGATTGGGTGGCAGAACAATAAATCTTCGACGCGCGTTTCGGCAATGCAGCAGAGTCTCATGGCCTTGTCGGGCAAGATGGACACGATGAACAGTCACTTGGATTTCCTGGTGCTGAAGGTAGACAAGCATGATGAGCAAATCAAGGAGGCAGAAAGAAGGATCTTAGACACGGAAGATACTACGTCCCAACTACAGCAACAAATGACGCAAATGGACAAGTTCCTGAAAGTAATAGCCTCCAAATATGAAGACCTGGAGGCTAGAAGTCGCAGGAATACCATATGCGTCATAGGCATCTCGGAATCCACAAACACTGGGCATATGGAAGACTACATTGAGCGCTTCCTGCGTGACACCTTCGGAGCACGTGCCTTCTCCCCTCACCTGACCGTGGAGTGTGCACACCGGTCGCTTGGCCCTCGTACTCCTCCGGGCAGCTTCCCACGTCCTATAGTCGCACGGCTCCTTAACTACCGCGACCGGAACACCGCACTCTGGCTGGCACGTGAGCAGAAAACATTGACATATGAAGGCATGGACTTCACCATCTATCCCGACTTCACTGTGGCTGTCCAGGAAGCTCGCCATAAGTTCCTCACAGTGAAGCAGAAGCTCTGTAAAGTGCAAATTCACATTGCACTCTTGTATCCGGCGCGCCTAAGGGTCACTCATCAAGGCAAGCAGAGCATATTTGTGAACCCGCAACAAGTTGAAGAGTTCCTCAAATGCATCAATCGACAGTCACCTCGCCGGAATTTTGATCATCATTCCTCCATTTCACATTCTCCGGATGCCGGTGGCCCCTCGTAACAGTGAAAGTATCTGGAACATGCCGACACACCTAATCCTTCATAATACAAGCTGTTGCTCTGCTACCCTACGTTTCTTCGCCCTATAGGCAGCGGAACATTTCCGTACTCATCCTGGCTGCTTGATCTACAATCTACTAGACGACAACAGCTAAGTGTACTTTGCACCCTTGGTGCATTTTCTTGTTACACAGTGGGATACATATATGACTTTGACACTTCTTCCTCCACTGCGTAGTGCTGAGCACCCTCCCACTGATTCTCCCAGTGCCCCCCTGCTGCTATTGCGGCAGGACATGGGCACTAGGGGGACGGGAGGTACCTGTGGCCCACCAGCGATCCCACTCCTATGGGTGATTCCCCCAAGACTCTCTTGTAAGTTGGTCTTGTTTGGCCGGTTTTGATCAGTTTGGGTATTGTTGGGCTCAAGGCGGGAAATGTAATTCCGGCACAATTGGGGTGCTGTTGTGGGAGGGATGGGGGGGCAAAGAGTTTGCTTTAATGTTCACTGTTAACGATATAGCTGCATCACAGCGAACAGACATATGGTATCACATTACTCCTTACACACAGTCCATAGAGGGCACGCAGTCACTTATAGCACACCTTTGGCACCTATGGCTGACTTGACGGCTCACCGGAGCTTACAGATTGTCACTTGGAATGTGCGAGGGCTGGGGACCCGCGAAAGCTTCGCCAGCTTTTAGCGTATTTAGATAGGCATCACATACATATAGCGCAACTTCAAGAGACGCATATTAATCCCTTGCATCCCACTACATTTGCCACTAAGTGGGCAGACCACCGACTATTTTCCTCATACTCTTCCTACACTAGAGGCACGGATATACTTATAAAAAAGCATACTCCGTTTGCCCTGGCAGGGACAATACTTGATCACAATGGGAGATACTCCATTGCATGGGGACGACTAGCCACGGACTCCATTACCCTGGTGAGCTGTTACGGACCGAACGTGGACACTCCTGAGTTTTTCACTGTATTATGGGGAAACATTTTAGACATAGGTTCTACTCATATAATATGGGGTGGGGACTTTAATGTAGCACTGAACCAAGCCGTTGACAGATCAAATCCCGCACCACATCATTATAATAGCTCATACCACGCCCTGCAGAGCATTACGATTGAAACTGGTTTACTGGATGCTTGGCGTTATTTTCACCCACTCACATGGGAAGGCACACACTTTACAACACAAGCTGCCTCATGGGCCCGTTTAGATTACTGTTTAGTATCTCATGGACTAGGTCCCTTAATAAAAGATGTCACACACCTGACCAGAACATACTCCGACCACTCCCCGGTTAAACTCACAATTGTCCCACCAGGGTATAATAAACCATGCCACACTTGGAGATTACAGCCCTTAACGCTGCTTGATGCGGTATTTCACAGCGAATTGGAGACGAAATTCAAGACTTCATCCGCTGCAATAGAGGCTCTGTAGATGCTGTGGAAAGTATCTGGGAAGGCTTCAAGATGACAGTCCGGGGATTCTGTATCTCCAAAGGTTTGGAAGTCCTCAGAGACATACAGGGTACACTCAGACGGGTAGAGGCAGAACTTAAAGCCCTAGAGTCCCAGCTGCGCATGGGGTGTTGTAAAGACGTCCAGCATGCCTTCCGGGAAAAGCTATTGGAATACACCGAGACTGCAGATTGGGAAACAAAATTTAAAGGGAAATACTGGGTTGCCCGACGCTGCGGAGAGGGGGGTGCCCCAGGAAGGCCCTAGCCGAAACAATACGCCATCCACGCTTCTCCAATTATGTACTGGAGATCACTGGTCCTGGAGAAACATTACAACGCAACACTGTGAAATACTTACGACATTCACTGCCCACTATTCTGCGCTCTATATACTTCACAGCGAAGGGCTCACTTCGACTTGACAGTTTTCTAGGGGACGTAGCCCTTAGGTGGCTGGGTGATTCGCAGAGGGAGTTTCTATGCACCCCCTTCGAATTGGATGAAATCCGAAAGGCCATCATGCAGATGCAGTCTGGGAAGGCCCCAGGTCTCGACGGGCTGCCTGTTGAATTCTATAACACTTACATAGATCTGTTGGCCCGATCTTGAAAGAGATACATATGAAGAATCGCTTGAGGCTGGCACACTTCCCCCCTCCATGAGAGAGGCACTAATCACATCTCTGCTTAAACCCGGGAAATCTTCTATTCATTGTGATTCCTATTGGCCGTTATGCCTCATTAATTGCGACACCAAAATTTTGACAAAGGTTATTGCAAATCACTTAGCCCTATTGATGGAAAAGTTAGTACTCCCTGATGAGGCGTGCTTTGTCCCTGGCAGAGCGACCACACACAATCTCCGTACTCTATTTTCCATTCTGCAGAACGTTGCTCCTGAACTGCCGCTGGCGGCGTTTTTTTTGGATGCTACTAAAGCGTTCAACTCTGTAGAATGGGATTAACTGCTCGGGGTACTACAGCGCATGGGGTTCCTGCCTTTATTCCTGTCCTGGATACGACTGCTGTATCAACTCCTGACTGCAAGAGTTTTAATCAATGGTCATCTGTCAGAAGCGTTCCCCATATCTAAGGCACACGGCAGGGGTGCCTGCTCTTGCCTCTACTTTTTGCACTCGCAATCGAATCCTTGGCGTCTAAATTGCGACAACATAACCAAAGACAAAGCTCTGCAATGCAACCTACGACAAATCATCATATCTTTATATGCGGATGACATCACCCTCTATGTAAGGAATCCGCAGGAAAACTTAAACCCACTCCTGCGAGAATTTATAATTTTCGGGAAACTCTCTGGGATACTTATAAATTGGGGGAAGTCACAGCTATTTCCCTTAACACCTGCAGCCTCTCGATTCCCCTTGGACTTCCCACTGGAATGGTGTGACTCTGACCTACGCTATCTCGGTATCGGAATATCTAGAGACAGGGACGAGCTGATGCGACTCAACTATGGTACTGCTAGAAATCGTATTGCAGACAATGTCAATAGATGGATCTCCCTGCCACTATCCATGGCAGGACGGGCCGCCTTGGTTAAAATGGTGGTCCTTCCACAGCTCCTCTATCTCTTTTTAAACATCCCATATTATCCAGGTCGACATTTTTTCCAAACACTCCGGTCAGACATGATAAGACTGATATGGGGGGGCAGACAACCACGGTTACAGTGGAAAGTGCTTATGCAGTCATATGACCAGGGGGGTTTCGATGTACCCGATTTCGAGTAGTACTACACATGTGCGCAGGCCCATTTCTACTGGTTCCCTCTCCCTAGATATATGCCACAGATTGCAGCAGAGCACTGGCTAGCGGATCCCATCCCATTGGATGGCATGCTGAGCACCCCCCCTGCACACGTGACACTGCGTCTACCACGATTACATGTACAGTGGACGCTTGGTGTCACATTCTGACTCTCCTTCAAGGTTCGATATTGTATTCATAGTTCCTCCCGCTCTCCTATCATCCACGCATGCCACTGCTACGAGAAGCAGGGTTACTCAAACTCTGTGAGCGCACCAAAATATCCACATGGGGGGATCTCTGCCACAATGGGAAATTTCGCGCCTATGAACAACTCTTTCAAGGGCTCCTCGCTAGATGTTTTCCTTTATATACGGCTCCGCCAAGGCATAGGATCCATCACCCCAGAGTTTCCTCAAGAACCTCCTACCTTTGCTCCCTTACACATGCTGCTCCACGTTGCCTCGCCGGGGCACTTTGTCTCCACGCTTTATCACGCTATACCCGCACAACGGTTAGAACCTCCCTGCTCGTCTTGAGCTAAGTGGAACCTGGAACTGGGGTGTGACATAACAGATGACCAATGGACATACTGCTGCCTTCAAATAGAACAAATAACCGCAAGTGCTAGGCTACGCATTACACATTACAAATTCCTGCAACGCCTATATTATACCCCTGCTAAAATGTTCCGATTTAATTTGAGTGCCACAGATAGTTGTGCGAGATGCGGTAGCCCAGGGGCCGACTTTTTACACCTGGCCTGGGATTGCCCACGAGTGAGTGAATATTGGACCCAAGTCTTCGATGCCTTAGACCAGATGGTTTCTATTACCTTAGAACTCACGCCCTTAACAGCATTTTTAGGTTACACTAAACTTATCCTCAAGTCATGTTGCAAATATCTTGCCATTGCATTATTGTTAGCTAAGCGTAGAGTGGCTTGCAGATGGGGAAGGGGGCGAGCGCCAAAATTCAAGGAGTGAAGATTTGATTTATTGCCAAGATCAATTAACTCTGTATGCTGAAACATTGCCACGTGCCTCGCAGCCAAGAAATATATGGAGTCCCCTACAGGGCTACAGGGCTACCTTCTCGCATGCTCGACAGCATCCCCGTCTGACATGCTGGAGGCAGTGGCGCAATAAAGGTACACACTTTTTCAGAATTCTGTTACCTGCTGGACACTCATGCCGATTTTATTACTTGATATTAACATTATTGTTCTAATGCATCCACTGTGATGTGCGTGACCCCTTACTATCCATTTGTGATTATATTGAGGATTCCACGGCTCTGTAGTTTTCTTCTGTGAGTTTCTGTAACTAGCTCAGTGACTGATGCTTTTGTTGCCAAATAGGTGTCTTTAACTTGATATGTAAAGAGCAGTAGGAACGTCAATATGAGGTACCGAATATACGTCCCAGCTAAATGTACTATATATTGAGTACTCACCTATGTGAAGATGCCAATTATTATTTTTTTATGTTACCATGTCTGATGATTGCTGCTATGAACTGTTTTGTGATCTACCTGGATTAAAACAACAAAAAAAATAAAAAGTGAGACTGCATGACAGATAGCATGGCTGCTGTCACAATATATGACATGGTGCACGAGACGACTTTGAGGTGGCCCACTCTGGACCACATCCGTAAAGGAGCAGGTCACACTCTGACACATCTACGTGCATCAACAACCCATGACGTCAAAAACACATCTACAGACAAACAATGCACAAGAGTACCAAAACCGTACCAGAGCACAAATAAACCAAAACGCGAACATCCAAGCACCCGAAAAGCACACAAGTCAAAGGCACACCGGCTCAAAGGGATAAGGGCCTGCCAAATCAGAGCTGCAGGGGAGACTCGCTAACAATGCAGCACACACACAGCAAGCACAGTACACCAACATTGACGACAATGTCATACAAAGTGCAATCATCACACCACAGGACAGAGGACACAACTGGTGCTGCCCCTGTATAGTAACTGGCCAATCACATCTGGCATTGCATGACACTGTGAGATGATGATGATGTACAAGTACAACCTCACATCCGTCATGCAGTCGAAATGTCCACTGTCTCCCATCAAATAGCCATCTTCACCACAACAGCCAAAATGTACACTGTCATGCAGTCTAAATGTAAACATCTCCAATGCGTCAACATACATGGAACACACTGTTAACCTGCATCTCCCCGTTACATTGCAGAGGGACAATCCACAACTCCTGCAGAGCAGACCACACATCTCTACAGTGACAATGAAGAGGACACCCTGCACATTTGCCCAGAGACCCTCCAACGGCTCGTGGACAGCATCTGCACACCACCCACAGGAGCAGGGCAGCCCATCGCGGTGATCCCACACCCTGCACAGACCACACAGCAGGAAGTACCCACCACCATGGTTGGCTCACAGGACCCCCCCGACCAACACATGGAATTCCAACGCCGTGTGTTAGGGTGCCCGGAGAAGATGGTTCATCATCTGTAGGTGGGGTTCGACCTCATGGCAGCCAAACTCAATGCCATATGTGGGTCTCTGAGTCCCATCAGGGACCACTTCCAGTCCCTAACGGACACCCACTGTCTGCACCATGCTCACCAACAATCCTTGGCTGACCTTGCTGGGGCCATTACTCGGATACAAGAACTGTCTGGTCAGACAGGCTCCAGCGATGATAACACAGAGTTGGCACAGATGCGGAGGACAATGGAGACCATGGAGCAGATGCAGCCTGGAAGTAGGGCTGCCACGGCTCAACACCAGCGGAATGTAGCTGGCATCTTCCATGCCTTGCAGATCCTCACCTTGCCAGTGCTGCCACAGAGCCTGTACCAGATGAGTGCTGTTGGAACTTCGACACACACAGATCCGTATCCCTGATGTGTCATTGGCACACAGTGATGCAGCCCTACCACCTCCACCCCCTGATGTGTCATTGGCACACAGTGATGCAGCCCTACCACTTCCGCCCCCTGATGTGTCAGTGGCACACGGTGATGCAGCCATAACACCACCACACACACCTGACACACTAGACACAGAAGACGTCTCAGAGGAGTAAGATGTGGAGGGTAATGACTGTGTGAGGAAGGAGACAGTAGCATCCATAGCCACCACATGGCCTGTCCCTGCCTGTTGCAGCCCTATGCATCATGCCCTGGAACAACACCTCCCACTGTCCACCGTAACACTCTGCACCATTTCCCTGGACCCCGACATGGACTGCCATATCTGCTTGAGTACCAATGACACAGCAATCCGGCTGAAAACTGAACTCTTCCGCTCCAAATTAACTTTGCATTCCCACAAGGACTCTGGTTGGTCCACCACTGGGCAACCACGTAATGTGTGCATGAAATGGCCATGTACCCCTCCAGCTCCGACATGCCCCAGAATGTGAATAAAACATTCCTAGTCACACAGATGTGTCCTGTCTATGGTCACTCACGTGTACAAGAATGGATGAATGTAGGGACATTGATTGAACAAAAAAGGCACACCCTGGTAAATGTCATCAATGCGCATGCCTGACCCTGACCCACATGGACCTTTAGATGAATGTGAAGGTGTGAACTAGCTGTGGCCTCATTGCACATGAACAACAATCTCGCATCCCACAACGTAGCTCCACGTCCATGTATTATATGGGGCTGTGTGTGTAAATGTCAGAATGGGTAGCACGCCTGCAATAGTGTCCCCCATCGCATGTGGATACAGAACATCTCCTCGCATGACCTACTCACACACATCAGTGTGGACACAGTCTGTTTTCATGGATCATATTGATCCACATGGCAAGAAGTTGGACACCATACTCACATTGCTGAAGACATGTAAGAGCACAGGTCTACCAGCAACTATCCCAAACACAATGTCTGGCTCACAGAGATGGAGCTGCCAATAGGGATTCACCATCTATGTACCAGGGGCAGTTTGTCCCTCCCTGTGTACGGACAATGCTCATTGAGGCACAGGATTTGTCATACAAATCAACAATCATCACAGTTGTACACTGTTGCAGTTGCGTAGACTTTATTATCATGTGCGTGTCAGTATGGGCAAGTAATGGGCCACGACAGGCCGAAAAATGCTTAGGACACTTACAGGCAGAATGGGAACGTTTTCGAGGTGCAGGAAATGGGGAGGCAAAAGTGAACACATATCCTTACGTTTGGCAACGGTCTCAGTCCACCTTGCCTTGCTGGTCAAGTCATGTGATGTTTGGTGTCTGCTCATAGCCCCGTGTCAGGGGACATGACTCACAGCCCATGGGATCTGCATGGAGCTGTACCACTGGACTGCGCCGACTGTGTGCTATGCTGACAGTGAGCAGGTGACAGGGACCACCAAGGTCACATGTCATGCTACATTGCCATGTGTGTAGTCTCTCTCCAGCAGTATGTCATATGTAGGAACATTGCCAAACAACGCTGTGCAGCTCCGCCCATGGGACTGCCTCACCTTGCAAAGGTGTGTGACAAAACGTGTAGGTGCACGCACATGCATTCTGAGTCCGAGCAAATGCAGACATGTCCACTGTTGTTCTAGCTTATGGGACCATTCCTCCATGGTGTTGTGACCTGTGCTCTGGGTGTAAATCAGTTGTGGCTGCAGGAAGGTAGTTACACGACCATGAATGTGAGCTCTGCTTCATAGGCAATAAGTTCAGGAGTACGTCGTTCTCGAATTCAAGGAACACGAGGGAGAGCCTATCCATTAACTGGTCTGGACAGATGTGCTCCGACCACGCAGTTTCATCGGTCCGCAACACAGCTTAATAGGGGAGTGCCTCGATGTGGTCACTGCACACGATGTCTTTTGCAATCTCCCATCCATTACTGCCAGCACATACGCCACAGATCAGGGCATCCCATGCACGGCTATCCCGGTCACACTCCTGTTCGTGGGCCAACAGGGGGCGCACACACAAGTCATAATCCAGTTCAGCTACCGTTGTGTTGGATAGGCAGACCACCATGGGCCCTCGCATGTGCATGATCGACAGTGGAACCAGGGCTGGACGCATGTGATGTACGCAAGCCGGAAACTCAGACGGTAACTGATTTGCAAAACTGCCATTGGCAGAGCTCCCAACAGATGCAGCATTCGTGAACTATACAGGTCCACGTGACAGGGGTTGTGCATGTGCCCGGGATTGCCTGCCATTGTGTTTGTTGGTCTCGTACCACCGGCACTCATCAGACCGGCTGCAGTTCTGTGGACGATATGCCACAGGTCGGAGAAATGAGTCGTATGTGTGTGGACAGTTTGAACGTATGGGTTGTTTTTTGGCAATGTGTTGGGAGCATGCCATGCAGGTGTACCTCGAGCAGGGACAAGTGTGTGTGGGATGTGGACATGTTGCTCTTTCATTAGCGCAGTTCGTGGTGTGGGAGTCGTAGGAGTCTGGTATACTATCTCACTCAGGGGGTGCCAGGCGCAATGGAGACCAAGGTTGGAGGTTTGGATGTCCTTCTGGCTTGTGTATTGAGACAAATGAGCTTTCATGCCTAATTTTAGTCTGACTACTGCTTGCATTTCTGAAATGTGACGTGGCCTTCGCACTGGAATCATTGCCAGGCCTTAGATTTAGGGTGCACCAATTGCGAAACACATGCAATAGTTGGCATGTATGAGCCAAGGGCCCGATTGTCCTTGCGCTCCTTTTTCTGTCTCTCTCTCTCTCTTTCTCTCTCTCTCTCTCTGTCCTTTGATGAGTGCCTGACACACCTTCTTATCTTGGATATTGTCTTACAGGCTGTCACTTACAAATTGTCCAGGGATGACCCGCCATGACTCTTCCAAATGTTTTTTTGGAGAGAAATTTGTTTGTGATATTTTATTTGGCCATTCATTGGTGAATGATTCATTCTGCTTTTTCTGTACTCACATGACTGTTAGTTGTTGTGATTCTGCGGCATCAGGCAGATGATTTTGTTCCTGTTTCGTGCTGTTGATGTGCAGTCTCTTGGTCTGGGGGAGGTGGGGGTGCCCGGGTGGGGCCTCCAGGGGGGGTGGTCCGGGGATGGGTGGCAGTGGGTGTTGTGGCCCTGTTGGGGCTCCGAGCTGCATGATTAGATGCTCCAGGGCACCTGTTGTTCATCGGGTGTGGCTCTGGGCAGTGCTCCCTTGGCTGCTGCAGGTTGTCGTCCGACTTTACACCAGGTCAGAGCAGGTTTTAATTTCTTGCTGCTACCGCGCCTGTTTTGTGTTCTTATTGCAGATCTGGCTGGTCATTGGAAATGTTGCGGTGTGGTGGGGTCGCTGCTTTTTGCTCGGGAATGCCTACTCTGCATCTCATTAGCGATAGGTGCCGGGTCATCCGTGGGGATGTTTTTTTAGGTTGCTATCGCCGGAAAACTAGTGATATCGGCTGTTAGCACCAGCTTGTGAACTGTAAGATACATTTATCGCGACTTTGGCTGCAATAAGATGCCGATAACTCGGCGATAACTCCTTGAGAATATGCCCCAAAGTTTTACATGTAATACTTACACTGTAATATAACACATTACAATAAAAATGTTATACACTTAAGTGGTTTAATTTACTACCCCCACTTCTTTTGAAACCATTTTGGTGGTTATGTTGTACACTAATGGGACCACAATTACTATACCTACTCCACTCTAATCCATTTAGGGGAAGGTGTTGGACACTAAAGTTGTCACATTTACTATTCCCATTCCAATTTAAGCAATTTAGGGGAAGGCGTTGGACACCAGAATGGTAATATCTACTATTCCCACTCCCGTTTAAGCCATTGAGGGGAAAGTATTGGACACTAAAGGGGGGACATTTCTATTCTCACACCAATCTAAACAATTTAGGGGAAGGTGTTGTATACTAAGGTGGTCAAATGTACTATTCTCACTCCAATCTAGCCAAGTTTGGAAATAGTTTTGAATACTAAAATACTAAAGTAGACAAACTTCATGTTCCTACTCCAATGTAAATTATTTTGGGGAAGGTGTTGGACACTAAACGGGTAAAATATACTGTTCCAACTCCAACTGAAGCCAATTAGGGGAAAGTGATGGAAACTAAAGGGTTAACATTTACTAGTTCCACACCAATTTAAACTATTTAGGAGAAGGTTTTGGACATGAAAGTGGTCAGATTACCTATTCCCAGTCCAACAATACAATTAACACTCCATATAAAAAATAGAATATTATCTAAATAATTAATTTATTGCAAACTGCTGCGCCACCACTCCGCCAAAGCTCATGCTGCTTACCCGCCAGATTGCGGTTTCTTGGTTGTCTGGCGGGCGGTCGGCATGGCGGTTCCCATTGCATTGCTTTTTAAAAAGCGGTGGTGCTGGCTAAAAAGGCACCGCACTGGGAAAGCCTCACAAGGTTCCTGCATGGCCCCCTCTGTTTTCTCTCCCACCACGAAAAGCATGGCAAAGAGGAAACTCGTAAGATGCTTGGTGGGACATGGGTGTTCCCGTCAAATATATTGTGGCCTCCGACCACCGCTCCTATGCCAGGGAATGGTGGTTCCCTGGTGGAGCCAGCAGTCCTAGTGCGGTCTGACTGCCCAAGTCATAATCGGGCAGTTGAACCGCAGGTGCGGCAGTGGCTGGATCCGCCACCACCACGCCTCCACGAGTCTGGATGTCTAAGGACCGCCAGACTCATAATCTGGCCCTAAATCTGTGGTTTTCTGACAATCAATTTCCCCTATAGAATGTGAGCTTGCTTAATTCTTGCAATTTTTGTAGGAGGGTTTCAGTAAAAGTCTACCATTTTCTAGATAAGAGCACAGTGGGCTGCTGTAGGGGCATCTCAGGAACTTAGGGCTAATCTGGGAGAGGGGGACATATTTCTCGCCCATCTATTAAAGTTATTTTCTCTGGCCCAGCCTTTGTCTTATGCTGTTGTCCCTCGACACAACCAATTGCTAGTTTTGAGAGAAATGCAGGTTTATCTCTTTGAGCCATTTGATGCTGTAGACCTTATACCGTTAACCAGCCATTGTCCTTTTCAATTAATTTTGCATGATGGGGTAATGTGAAGAACCCAACTTTTGTCCCTAAGGTAGCATCAGTGACAAATGAGTCAGGCAATTAATCTTGCTATTTTCTTTTTATTTCTCTTTCCCATCCAAAGACAACTTGTCGCGTTAACTACATGCCAAAAGATACAGTTTAATTGTTTAGACAGAACAAAGACTTTTCCTTTGTCAGATTATCTTTTTGTGACCTTTGGTACAGCAACCCAGGGCCAAAAGGCTTCTCTTACATAAAGTAGATTGACTACGTCCACTATAGTTTCAGTCTACTGTTTAGCAAAGTGCCCTATTCCATTAGGCAAAGTCCACAAGGAGTATTGCTGCATCGTGGACAGATGTACAGAAGGCGCCTATAGCAGGAATTTACTGATCTGTTACCTGGTTATTGGTCAATACTTTTGAACATCATTACTAACAAAATGGTTTGGAAATTGATGGAAAGAAATTTGGTGTAAGGGTTTGGTTCTGTCATAAATTATTTCAAATATTTCATCATAACAAATCACTAGGTTTTGCATTGAATGGTTTATTTTTTAATTGTTCTTTATCTCAAATAATAAGCCATACTTTAGCTTGGGTAATCCTCATAACTAATGAGTGGAAAGAGGAAAAGTGATGTAGAGGTATTGTCCTGATTACATACTGGTAATCTTCACTTCTCTTAGTCCTACTTATCCTTATACAGTCATTCTGGTACGACCCTCCCACCCTTGAATGGCCTCACCCTTTGATGTGAATCTTAGTATTCCAGGAGGATGCTGGGATACCAAACCTGGAAGATCATTGGGCTGGCATTGCAGCATATGTTCTCTGAAGTACCTGTGTCACAGAGGTGGGTTACACCTCATAAGTAATAATTGGTAGAAGGTTAGGTAGAGCTGTAGACTTAAGAAGGAGATTACTGTTAAGTAACTGGAACACTTCTTCACCCAGTTGCTCAGAACATATTTTTAGTCATTCAGCCCTGTTTTTTCAGTTACATGTGCTTATAAATCCCATTTTTTCTGAAAAAAATGGAGCACGATTTAGGCTTTGGCAGTATTTTCTTTGTCCATGAAAGAGTGGAGGACATTACTTCCTCCACCCTAGTGGTTAGAGAACCACCCTGTATAGAGCTCACCACCAGCCCAGCAGAGATCTCTGTACCTTCAGAGTAACCAGAGTCATGGAGGTTCATCTGAAGCTAACAAAAGATTGGTGTTCGGCCTCATAGGTTTTGACACAAACATTTGAAGTGATACAGCATAATTGTTTGTGAATAATTTTGCTTGATCAAATCTGCTCATAAGTGTGTTATTACTAAGTATGATTAATAGTGTGAAAATTATTGCATGTGAAAACTTTCAAAAGGACAATGTGAAAGTCTACAAGGAAAACACAACACGTTTAATAAAAAAAAATTGCGATAATAAACGTGCAGAGATCATAGACAAACATGTGAAGTAATTCTATAACATTTTTAATATGGGAGAGAAATTCGATAAAGTGATAAGCAAATTTATAATTAGAACTTTGAAAAAATGATAATGAAGATGCTTAGAGTAAAATGTTTTACGATTATATTTTTCATTTTCATAGCAAGAAAGCGACTGCTAAATTAATAGTTTATGCTTTGAATCCCCACCGAAATGAGAAGAACGGTCACCCAGGCCCTAGTCAGCAGCAGGTTGGACTACGGAAACGTCCTCTACGCAGGAGCCTCGGCCAAACTCCTGAAACGGCTTCAACGCATCCAGAACGCCTCTGCATGCCTGATCCTCGTCATCCCTCGCCGCAGCCACATCACACCCCACCTGAGAGACCTGCACTGGCTCCCCATCAACAAGAGGATAATCTTCAAGCTCCTCACCCACGCACACAAGGCACTCCACAACACCGGACCAGTGTACCTCAACAGATGTCTCAGCTTCTACACCCCCACTCGCCAGCTCCGCTCCGCCGACCTCGCCCTCGCCGCAGCCCCCCGCATCCGAAGAGCGACCGCCGGCAGCAGATCGTTCTCCCACCTCGCCACCAAGACCTGGAACACCGTCCCCACCCACCTACGGCAGACCGAAGACCTGCTGACCTTCAGAAGACTCCTCAAGACCTGGATCTTCGAGCAGTTGCAGCATTCCCCACCCCCCACCCCCCAAATGCTATGATTGATTGATCGAAATTCAATTTTACTTCTGACATTAATTAGAATACTGAATCTTTGAATATCGATTTTCTTATGTAATTCTTTTGTCCTCTTAACTGTAGTGTGTTTTATTCTTCAAAAAACTGACAGTTGGTTTTTCTTGGAAGGCCTCAAACTCTGATGGCGTTATTTCATTTCCTTTTTCCTAATGTAGGCCTCAGAAGAATGTATTTTGTCCTTCATTATTTCTAAAATGCTGATTTATTTGTTTAGCTGTGCATAGTGTATCGCTAGAATTTCCTTCCTACGGTTAGAGTATTTCTTTCTATTAATAAATGTGTCGACTATGTTGCAAGCTGATGTGGAAGCGAGTGCGAGTATATGGATAAGTTTCATAACACTTTTTTCTGCTTCCGAAGAGCTCGGATGACATAAATTTTTAACAATGAACTGAATCATAAAATTCTGAATAAACTGGCTTGGAAGATGATCACCTCATGAACCTAACCAATAGAACTGTATAGAAACTGAGAAACTGAAACATTAGGGGGTTGGATATTTGAACATTTTAGGGTGTAATTATTCCCGTGGGAAAAGAACTGGTAGTAGCTCTGCTGCTGCACTCTCTGTACTACTCTGGCTGGCTATATTCCTTGCAATCCTGGGCGTGACATGCTGTAGGTCCAAATCTTGAACTTATCCTGATTGCCTTATACATCATCCACTAGTGATGTTCCTCTGGCTATACCCTTTCAGTTGAAGGGTTAGCTACTTCTGACTATTGCACGCTGTGCATTGGTTCATTGATCTTAGGTTCATATGAAATTCTGAATTGCATATTGATATTGCAGTGATTTATTCTCTCTCTCTCTCTCTCGCTCTCTCTCTCTCTCCTCTTACACTTGTTATTGATGTTATGATGTATTTGCCCTGTAATGTATTTTTATCTTTTTGTGATTTTACCTGTAACATTGAATTAACACAAGAATTGACATTCTAAATGTACTTTGTATTATGACCATTCATATTTTGAAATATTAGATAAAAGTGACTTGATTAGTATATCTAAGTTTGTATTTATTTGTGAATTATTTGACATAATGCATACTGTGACTATTGTGGTTTGTTAGGTTTTCTCTTATCATAGGTCCCCATGAAGGAAATAGCATCCATCTCTCATTATCTGAGTCCCTATTAGCTCTACACAAGATCTATCAGAGGACCAGATGCTTGTAAGTGGCTATTGAGTTCCTATGGGCTCAAACCCTTGTTATAATGAAGTGTTGATTCATGGTATATTGGAGATATAGTAAATGAAGTATAAAATTATCACGCTTCCGCTGGGTCAGTTTCTGGTATTTTAATCGGATAGTTAGTTAATACTAAATATACTAGGTAATGAAGAGATGGAATTAAGAGACTGACATTTATTGACTATGTAACTTTATGTGATATGTTGTGGTCCGTCGTGGACCTTAGTGGAAGTAACAGGTCCATTGTTGGCCTGAGATCCCGGGATAAACCTAAGTGCAGTTTTAGTGTGACATACACTAAGTTGAGTTGTCTGCTGTTGATGCAGTGCTGAGCAATGGTTGTATTGTTGGTACTTGCACAGGAAATCTTGAAGGGTGAATAGTGAAGACTTATTTGAGTACCTTCAGAAAGCGCATCTGGAGAAGTCCTGAGAGTTTTCACTCGAGTGAGGGTAAAATTGCGCCAGTTGAGATTTTGCTGGAAGCGAAAGATTTCTTAGAGTGTATGGTTCTATCAATCTTTTCCTTTTAGTAGGGCAGACAAGTTGGTTTATGTTGTTTTGTTAAAGACTTTGTAAAGACGCAGATGCTGATTTTGTTAACGGGATGGTCAGTCGCAGGAGTTGAACTGACATCACTAAGTGCCGCGCTGGTATTAGTCATGGAAAGTGCAGCACTGGTATTGGTTGATTGCTCTGAGCCGCGCTGGGAATGGCCAGCGTGATTAATTGTGATTGGTAGCAGAGAATCATAACATAAAAAAAGAATTGTTGAAGATTTACTTATATAGGATTACTTTTAGCGTCGCGAATCATGAAGTTATTAGAATTGTTAAACACCATATTTAGTAAAGATGAGCCGATACCCATTATAGAAGGAATTCCTGTAGCTCCTGAAGGGACCCATTGTAATCCCGCACTTCTACCGAGCGGGAATTCCAACATGGCGCCCGGGGATGAACACTAGGAGGGAGAGGTGAGCGTTCCAGACCCTATGCGGAACGTAATGTGTGGTCGCAGAGAGGAGGAGCGAAGCGAGGGAGAAAAGAATGATGAGGAGGGTGAAAAGGCGTTCACCGTCTCTACGGAAGACCCATAACCACGCAAGTCACAGAGAGTGGAGGAGAAGACGCCGCAGAGGAAAAAGCCGCAACGCGGCACCAGGAACCACCTAGAGGCAAAGTGAGAAAGTCTGGCCGACTCAGAGAAGAGGAGGGCGGTGAGACTCCCCCTGCCACGACCCAGGAGGGCTGTGGCTTTCGGCAAGTACCTTTCATATCCTATCACACCACGGGGTGGTGAAGGTTGGAACAGTAGGGGCACAGCATGTGGGCTACACACTGAGACCCTTCCCTCTTAGTCACTCTTTAAATCTTTCACAACCCCCTCCTGGGTGAAGGTGACGGTATAGACGGTATAGACCTCCTGTGGAGCAAATTAGGTGCAGTCCTGATTATTCTTTTTGTTTCTTTCTCCAAGGGTCACTGCCACACGCTCTCCCCTCCTCCTCAGTCCTGACAAAGAAGGCTAAAGTGGCAAAAATGACTCCACCACTGGTACAAGAGCCCCACCAGAGAGTGAGGACCCCTCACAGGACACAGTGACTGAACTGGCCATAAAGGAACCCTCCAGCCCTTTTTTGGTTCTGACCACTGCTTGACACTGACTTTTATCTCTCCTTGGCATTCTTTCTTTTGTTTGACCATTAAAATCCACACCGAATCTCACTCCTGTCTAAGTGTCCTACATGACTAGGTGATCACACCCCACTTCTTACATGACATTAGAAAGGGGTTATCATACTGGTTAGAAAATTGGGTGAAATATTATGAGCAAGATGGTAATTTAGCATTTCCAGAGAATGTGACTTTTAATCCTAGGATTTTAGACAATTTAAGGAGACAAATGAATAATTTGTGACCTAATTGTAGGAAGCTGGCTCTCTATATACTGTATCTAAGTGAGGTATAGCGTGCACAGAGTCCAGTGGAACCTCAAAGGTAGGCATAGGTAAATGTAGAAAGCACCTTACTCTCTTTTTGTGGTAGTGTGGGCAAGCAGTAAGGCTTTATCAGAGGGTAGTGTTAATCATTTGTTGTACACACTCAATCAGCAAATGATATCACACTCAACGACTGAACTTCAGACCAATTGGTTTTGCATAAAAATATTCTTTTAGTTATTTTATTTTCTTAGAACCAAGCAAGCCTGGCATAGGTAAGTGATAAATACTTTGCAGTAATAATACAGTTTTGAATAGCAGTTATATATATACTTTGGTTTGGTTACAGTTTGAATAACTGGTAATGCAATACTGTGGAATATTGTAGATATACTTTGTATTGACTTTTCACTAGCAGCTCATGTAAATTACTTTTCAGATTACTTTTCTTACACAGTGTAGTATACCTGGATACTACACTGGGACATTTCCTGTAAACGGGTAAGTAAAAGCATTTTTGTTATTTGGTTACAGTTTTAGAGATTGTTATAGATTTTCCAACTCCACATTTAAAAACCTTTCACAGAAAAGCAGTAAATGTTATCCTATGGAGGAAAATAGGGTTATCGGCTCAAATGTACGTATTCGGTTGTGGGAGTTGATATTCTGGGGGGTAGTCTCAGGGGTCCCCCAGGGTCAAGGATGCACTCTTGTTACCCCCACAGCGGCACTAGGGCAGCCGGGTGCAGTGTGCTGAGGCCCAATGTTATCCAATGGGGGATAGGGGGCCTCCGGTTGGTGGCTGCTTACGAGCAGGCCACTGAGTTGTGGTAGCAAAACTCCTGGACTTAAGCTCAGGGCGAATAGGGGTTCAAGCGAGCACAAAAGGTGCACCCTCAGTGGCACTGGGGCGTCCGGGTGCAGAGTGCTGTTTGGTGTTGGGCGCCCTGTAGCTTTCAATGGGGAGTCTCTGGTTGGCAAACACACTGAAGGCTAGGAGACGAAGGTCTTCTGTGTGCGACCACGACTTGGAGAAGTAAGTTGGGATGTTAGGAGTTGGTTAGGCGCCGTCAGTTCGGCCACCCAGGGCCCTGGGGTGTCGGTTGCAGGGGTGCCTTTTAGGGTCGGATCTTCTTACCAGCTCCTGGTCTCAGTTGGGGGGACCTTCCTGTATGAGGCTGCAGGCGTCAGCTGGAGGCTTGCGGCAGGTCAGTGGTCACCGGATCTAGGGTCAGGATTGCCGGGGAGGCCACCTTGTGGTGTTGGGTCACTCGAACTCAGGCCGTGGGCGTTGGGTGCAGAGTGGTGCAAACTCTCAGACTTTGCCGGATCTGGTGTCTGTGGGTGACCAAATACGGTGTTCACGGGAAGCGGAGTATTTTCTTTTGAAGGCAGGGCAGGTCCTTAGGGTCCTTGAGCTTGCTGGCTGTAGGACACACCGGAGTTTCGCTTCTGCAGGTTCGAGGTGGGGACAGGCCGGTAGGGCTTCCTCTTTTTAGCTTTGGCGCGGCTTCTTCTTCTTGTAGTTTCTTGTCTAAGGAAGCAAGGTTCAGGGGTGCCCCAAGATACTAGATTTAGGGGCGTTACAGATAGGTAAAAGGTTGGGACCAATGGGTCCCTTCCCTGGGGAGAGTACACCCCCTATTATGGCACCCTCCAGTGAGAGGCGGGCATAAGCCTCACCTTGGTTGGCTGGGCCCCCCATCTGCAGGATGGCGGGGACTGAGAGTTGTGCTTCACCTCGCCTCCCCCACCTGAGGGGTGGAGTTGGCAGAGGTGGGCACACTTCTCTTTCTCACTTGGTTTTCCCACCGGTTCTCCCACCCAACGTAGGGGTCAAAACCGGTGGTGACCAGTTGCTGGAATCAGCAAAAGGCCTGGGGAAGCTCACAAAGGTGGCAAGCCTTTCAAGCATCCCCTTCGTGGACCCTGCCCATCCTGGGGGAGGAGGCCGGCACCTCGTCCCAGGATGTGCACTGTTTCACTCCCCTGAGAACAGCAGGCTCTCAACCCAGGGGTCCAGAAAAATGTCTGGTGGTGGCAGCTGAAAGCAGCCACTCAGCCTGGACACTAGTGGTGGGTCGTTTTTCAGGGGGCATCTCCAAGATGCCCTCTGTGAGCATTTTTCATTAAATCCCACACTGTCATCAGTGTGGGTTTAATGTGCTGAGAGGTTTGATACCAAACTTCTCAGTGCAGCCATTATTGTACTGTGGAGTTCGTAATGACAAATTCCCAGCACCATACACTATTAATGGCAGCACTGCACTTGCATTATCTAAGAATTGACTTAGAAACTGTAGGGGCCAAGGGCTCATGCACCTGTACCCTCACCACTGGTATAGTGCACCCAGCTAGAGGGGTGACTGATCTATGCCCGGGCAATGGGTTGCAGGCATGGCAACCAGGGATGTGTGCCAGGTCGACTCTTCACTTTGTTCTGCACCAAAACATGCAGCCTGCAAAGGCAGTGTCTGAGTGTAAAGGTACAGGGCCTCTAAGGGTGGCACATTAAGTGCTGCAGTCCTTAGAGGCCTTTACTGGTCACAGTGCCCTGGGTACCTGTGGTACCATTTACCAGGGACTGACCTGTGACCAGAGAGTGCCAATTGGGTTTGGTCTCCAATGCAGTTTTCGGGAAAGAACATAGGCCCGAGTACCTGATTGGTAGGAGCTGAGGGCACACTTAGTAAAAGCACATCAGCAGTTCAGCAAAAAGTGGGGGCAACCATGCAGAAAGAGGGTACTTTCTCACACTAATCCTAGACCTATGCATTACAAACCGCCTGAAGAATGGTAATATGATGCTTACAACAGAGAACAAGCATTTGCAATGCAATAGGTCTCGCAGTTACATGAGTTAAAGCTATTGGCATTGTAAATGACAATGCCAATAGGCATTGTTATTTGCAATGTCAATAGTTCAAACTCGCGTAAATGCGAGACCTAACGCATTGCAAATGCTTGTTTCAATTCACCGTCCATGTGCCTCACTGCCAGAAAGCGGTTATATAATATGACACTGAGTGGCTTGATTTAAGGTTATTGGACGAGGATGGAAAAGAGCTCCACAAAAGGCTTACACACCCTCAATTTATTAGCCACAAGCCTGATTAGCTCAGTGAGCTGGAATGAGAAACACTTAGTGAAATTATCCAGATTGATGTCCATTTTCATTGTATCAGAGATGATAAACGGAGGCCTCGCAGATGCGGCCGGCCGTCTTGAAGGATGCTGCCGGCGGGCTGACCTGGGAGGCCCCGCGCGGAGGTGATTGCAATTACCCGGCGCTTTACACATCGTCTGGCCCGAGACTGGGCTGTCGCAGGACCACCAGACGCTGCTGCGGGCGCTGCAGATGGCACCGGCTGACACACTTGGGGCACATTACACAAGCATCTGCACAGCACATGATGCCGGGCTGTTTCATGATAGCTGGGGCTCCACAGAGCATGTAAACGAGCCGGCTGTCAAAGGCAGATATATGGGAAGTCTAGTGAAGCCCACACGGCACGGGAAAAGGAAATGGGAGGAGAAGCTCGCGCAGGCTGGAACATTTCAAAGAAGCCCAAGAAAAAACACGCTGCCATAATAATCCCATTTCCTTATCAAAATCTCCTTGTTAGAATGTGTTCCCTTTAAAAGCACGCACTGCAAACACATTTCCATAACAAGCCACGAAAGTGAAAGTAAAAGTGATCGGGCGGAGGCAGAGGAGAATGCTACTTAATGACCCGTGACGGAGGAGACAGATGGTGGCTGTGTCTGCGAAAGTGCTTTCAGGCCTCCAAATGGTGCGCGCTCCCGGCGGACGCACATGCACTGTATTTGGAGGCCTGAAAAGCCACTGTTTGCACTTCCAAAACTCGCTTACTATAAGTCTCGCCAGAGCAGCGCTAAAGCGCTGTCTCAGGCGAGACCTAAAAAGAAAGGTATCAGACTAGATATAAGAATACTGTGAGTAGATATTCAGAAGCAAAATGGGATGCTCAAAAGAAATTGTGGAGAAGAGAAATAGCAGAAGGAACAAGAATGTTTCCATTTATGGTAGCTGAGACTAATGAGACTAATGAGGGATGAAAAGGTAAGGAGAAAAAGAAAAATGTGGTAGAACAGAAATCTAGTAAAACGGAATTTGCAGGGGAAACTGATGACATAGATGATGAAATTTTAAATCAAGTAATGATGAATAGACCTCCGCCTTATCAAAGAACAGAACAGAGTAGAGGCAAATTCTTTACCAAGTGCTCCATTTATTCAAATAGAAGTGCCTTAAGAGAAAACACCCGTAAGCATAAGTCAGAATCTAATTAGAGAGAAGTTGTCGAGAATAGTAACACCAATGAACCCAGATGCTTTGTCAGTTCCAGTGACTATTGGTCCAATTTTGACTTTATACAATGATGGACAAGGAGTTTCTAGAGTACATTCTTTAATGATACCAGATAGAAATACGGGTTGAGTACATACTGTTTACAGAAAGATAAATGAGATTAATCAAGGATCGATTGAAAATGGTGGAGCAAGTGTGAGTGTAGTTACTGGAGAAGAATTAGAACCATTAAATAATGTTTCAGAAAAATCTGAAGAAATCCAAACACAAGGCATTTATTTAGATCCAAAAAGGTTATTGCATAACGAGAAAAGAGTAATACCTACTTCAGGAGGGTCAAGAAGTGAAACAGGTGAAGATACTCAGCGATCATTAGGTCCATCATCAGAAGAACTGAATGAATGGAGAAAAGAAATAGCACCTGGTTGTAGTACACAGAATAATGATTCAAGCATAGATGTGAGCAAGTTAAAAGTGGATTTGGAAGAAACGATTTTAGGTACACTCAGTCCAGAGAGACTAGGTAAATATCAAGATGAAGAATTGCTTTTTATATGCAAAATCATTACAAGAAAAGCGAGAAGCTTACATAAGAAGTTTGCTGAAATTGCACAAACCTATGGAGTTGAAATAGAGAAGTCAAAAGCTTTACAAAAGACATAGGGGCATATTATCAAGTACGGCGTTAAAATTATCGCCGCTTTAGCGGCAGAAAACTGCCTCTAAAGCGGCGATAATGGCCTCGAGAATTCCCATAGAAGCCCATGTTGACACCAGAACATGGGCTTCTATGGGAATTCTCGAGGGTATATTATCAAGCCCATTATCGCCGCTATAAGCGGCGATAATTTTAATGCCGTTTCTTGATAATATGCCCCATATAGATTAGATTTCAGTGACAAAGATATGGAGAGTTTGAGTGTTTCAGGAAAGCATTTGCAGATTAAAGAGTTAATCAATACACTAAAGCGTTGGGGTGAATTGGATCGATGGAAAGGAAGATGGACTAAAAAGAGGGAATATACAAAAGTGAATTCAGTGGACTTACCATTGTATCCTGTCGGGGAGACAGGAGCAAAAATAGCTGACATGACAATATATCCTTTGAGAGAAATACCAGGAGGTGGGTTTGTTCATGTCCCATGGTAAAGGTAGGATATGCTATAATTTACAAATGATTTCCTAAGGTTGAGAGAAAAACCTGTGGAGTTGTACAAACAAGTGGAAAGGTTTGTGAAAGTTTCAAAAGTCTTGTGGAAGGATTATGGGGCATATTATCAAGCCAGGCGATAATGGGCTTGATAATATGCTCTATGGGATTACAATTGAAGCTCAGGTTAGATGTCCTTCACATTTAACAATGGCTTCAATTGGAAATCCATAGAGCATATTATCAAGCCTATTATCGCCGTTTTAGCGGCAGTTTTCTGCCGCTAAAGCGGCGATAACTTTATCGTCTGGCTTGATAATATGCCCCTTAGATGGCTTGTTTTATATATTAATTCCAGCTGATTTGTGGATTGAATGTAAAATTGCTGTAGATTGGCCGAAAGAAGAATATCCAAGAGATCCAAAAACAGGAGCACCATCTGAAGAAGTCATGACAAAATATAATCAGGTCATTACATATTTGAAAGGGAAAATTTCACCAAAAGAAACAGATTGGGTGAGAATAGGCAGGACTAAGCAGGAGTTGAAAGAATCAGTGCATGCATATTATGAAAGGCTTCTACAGGTGTTCAAATAGTACAGTGGCATTGAGAACATCACTGAGAAAGATATGGGATATTTTGTGTTTAGGGTTGTGTATGGATTAAGACCAGAAATAATTGCTATGATTCAACAGCATTTAATTTGTTGGCAAAGTAAGACAGTTGATGGAAGTCTTCATTATGCAAAGTATTGTGGTGATGACATTGAAATGAGACATAAAAAGTTAAAGGACAAACTAATGTTAGCTCAGATGAAAGCGGCGAAGAAAGGAGGGTTTTTACATACAGATTAGAATGGCACAGACAAGTGGAAAGGATTGTGAAAGTTTCAAAAGTCTTGTGGAAGGATTTAGATGGCTTGTTTTATATTTTAGTTCAAGCTGATTTGTGGATTGAATGTAACATTGCTGTAGATTGGCCGAAAGAAGAATACCCATGAGATCCAAAAACAGGAGCACGGTCTTAAGAAGGCATGAAAAAATATAATCAGGTCATTACATATTTGAAAGGGAAAATGTCACCAAAATAAACAGATTGGGTGAGAATTGGCAGGACTAAGCAGGAGTTGAAAGAATCAGTGCATGTATATTAAGAAAGACTTCTACATGTGTACAAACAGTGCAGTGGCATTGAGAACATCACTGAGAAAGATATGGGACATTTTGTGTATAGGTTAGTGAATGGATTAAGACCAGAAATAAGTGCTATGATTCTGCAGCATTTAATTTGTTAGCAAAGTAAGTCTTCATTATGCAAAGTATTGTGGTGATGACATTGAAATGAGACATAAAAAGTTAAAGGACAAACTGATGTTAGCTCAGATGAAAGCGGCGAAGAAAGGAGGATTTTAAAATACAGATTTTACCAAAACCTACCAAGGAGATAGTCATACTACTACTGCTATGAGAGGTGTATGTCAAATAGAAATACTGTGATGCAAATTATACTGATTTCCCAAGGGAGAGGTACAGGTAATATAGATGAATTGAAAAAGAAATGTCCATGTCATGCGTGCGTTAAGTTGGGGCATTGGAAGCGCAAGTGTAGAACTATACAGGTAAATACAGGTCATATCGGAGTAAATGGAATGAATCAGATTCAAATGAAGATGAATCAACAGAATAAGAATCAGCAGATGTCATTTGGCAGAGGACAGAGTCAACAGATACCTCAAGCTCCTATGCAAAATCTGAACATGAATGGCCAAGTACAGAAGTATAATGTAAATGTGGGTTTTCCATATAAATGATCAATTAAATTCAAATGTGCAGGTTTCTCACAGTATTTGATGAAGTGGGATGGGAATGAATCAGATACATCTCAATGACGGTGCCTAAGGGGGGAGGAGGAGTGCGTGCTTGGCGCATCCTTAGAGGTAGATCAGTGTGGTCCCTATGTTGATGGCAAGGTTGACGGAAATTCAGTTACGTTCCTCGTAGATACTGGTGCTACCCGTTCCATTGTGAGAACTGTGGAATTTCCCAACCTACCCCTTTCGGGAGAAAGTATCCAAGTTGTAGGAGTTTCAAACAAATTGAGTAAGACCCCAGTGACTAAACCAATGAAAGTACAAATTGGAGGATTTCAAGATTTACACAGATTTGTGGTGTGTGACACAAGTACAGTTAATTTATTAGGAAGGAACGCGCAGTGTAAAATGAAGTGCTCCATCTGCTGTACACCAGATGGAATAGCATTTCATACAATAGACGAGAATGTGGTATTTAAAAAGGCAAGACAGGCAACAGAAGTGAATTATTTATATCCTCTACTTACAGTGAATGATTTGCCTCTTGAATTGAGAGATACGGTGATGTCTGTTGTGTGGGATTTTCTGGAAAGGAATTTGGCGTAATGAAAGGAGTAGCTCTAATTAAGATTACAGTTAGACCAAATGCAGAATTACCAAGAACACCAGCTTACAAAATGAGTCCTGCAACAATTGCAGGAATAACACCTGTGATTGAAATGCTAATCAAACTAGGTATCCTAAAAGAGATTCTGGGGAGTCCATGCAATTTACCTATAATTGGAATTTGCAAATATAATGGGAAGTAAGGAATAGTTCAGGACTTGCACAAAATCAGTCAGATAGTAATACCTTGTTCTACAATAGTGCCAATTCCAGCTGTGATTCTTTATCAAATTCCTTGTGAAGTAGAATGGTTTTCTGTGATTGATTTGTGTCGTCTTTTTCTCGATACCACTGCACTCAAATAGCCAATATTTATTTGCTTCAAGGTTTGGAAACCGTGTTTTATCATGGTGCCGAGTTCATGAAGGGTATACAGAGAGCCCCTCAATCGTCAATCAAATATTGAAGAAATGTTTGGAATCACTAATAATGCCTAATAGTTCAGTTTTAGTCCAATATATAGAAGACTTGCTGGTTGCATCAAAAACGAAAGAAGTTGTGTGACAGATACAATTGCTCTACTGAACCATTTGGCAGTAGGTGGGCATCAAGTGTCACCAGCAAAATTACAATTTTGTCAAAAAGAAGTTAAATATTTGGGTCACAACATTAAGAAAGGAACCAGGAAAGTGTCTCAAGATCTAATCAATGCTATTATGCAAATGAATCCGCCGAGAACACAGAAAGAAGTTCAAATGTTCCTGGGAATGGATGGATATTGCTGGCAGTGGATCATTAGTTTTTGTCTGATAGCCAAGCCATTACAAAAGACTGATGCACAATAACGTGTCAGATACTGTACATCTTGATGATGAATGTATGAAAGCATTTCTTGAATTGCGAGACAGCTTGTGCCAAGCACCCACATTGGGAATGCCAGATTTCAGTAAGGATTTTGCATTGTTTTGTAGTGAACATGATGGATGTGCACTCTCCGTTCTAACACAAATGTATGAAACAACACATTGTCCAGGGGCATATTTTTCAGCTACTCTGGATCCTGCACCTGCAGCCTTACCTGGTTGTCTGAAAGTGGTTGCTGCTACTTGTATGAGTTTGGAGCAGAGTGAAATGATTGTAGTGGGACAGCCGTTGCGAGTGTATGTGCCATATTCATTTGAGATTTTGTTAACACAAACTCGCATACAGCACATTACAAGCTGTCAGTTAATAAGATACGAAAAAGTGATTTTAGGAGCTGAAAATGTAAGAGTGAGAAGATGTACGAGTTTGAATCCAGCTACCCTATTGCAGAGTCCAAGTTGTAAAGTGGTGGTGTATGAAGCAGATCATGATTGCTTGGAGGTGACTGAATTGTGTACAAAACCAAGACATAATATACAAGGTACCCCATTGCCTGAATCTGATATTGTGTTGTTTGTAGACGGATCACGCTTGGGAGATTCAGAAGGTACCTTGGAAGTTGCATATGCTATTTGTAAAGTGGCAAGTGTCATTGAAGTATCATTGTTGAAAGGAGTGAGATCAGCACAAGTAGCAGAACTTGTTGCGCTGACAAGAGCATGTTGCCTTGCAATGCAAATGCGAGTAACCATATTTACAGATAGTCAATATGGTTTCGGGGTCATACATGATTTTGGACAGTTGTGGTCTCAACGTGGGTTTTTTACCTCTTTCGGGTTCACCCATACGAAACGGAGAGTGTGTAAAGAATCTATTAATGGCACTACAATTGCCAACCCAAAGCGTATAAATCTTGCTGTGACTATGTCACCGTGGGCAATAGATATGCCAACAAAATTGCACAATTTTGTGATCAAAATTCATATACATCAATGTGGAGCATTTGAAAGAACGATTTGGTGAAACAGAACTTAAATTAATGTTCTCATCTGTTGAAACATAGGAAGAAATCAGAGGATTACAAGATGCAGCTAGTGATTCAGATAGAGAAGGGTGGATCAAAGCTGGATGCACATGCAGGGCAGGTGATGACGTTTGGATTTACATTGATAGAAGACCAATATTGCCAGACATTCTGTTATCGCATATGGCACGAGTTTGTCATGGTTCTACACATGTGGGTAGAGATGCTGTGATTAGACTTTTCAGACAAACATGGTAAAATCCCAAATTCAGAGTCATTGCAGAGAGTCTCTATCAGAGATGCGTAACTTGTCATAAACAAAATGCAGGGAGGAAAACAGTTGTCAGAATGGGTCAAATTGGAAAAGCAGCGCAAGTCCATTTACACGTATGCAGGTTGACTTTATCGACATGCCTCCTTGCCATGGTTTAAAGCATGTGCTAGTGATTGTGAGTCTGTTTTCTCATTGGGTTGAGGCATATCCAACAAGACGTAATCACAGCCTAACTGATGCTAAACTGCTCCTTAGAGAAATCATACCTAGGTTTGGATTTCCTGTCTCATTGGAATCCGATAGAGGAACTAATTTTAATAATGGAATAATTCAGATGATTTGTGCTGCATTACAAATTGAGCAAAATCGACCTGAGGCATCAGGTGTCGTCGAACAGATCAATGGCACAATAAAATCAAGACTAGCCAAGGTTTGTGCATCCACAACACTAAAATGGCCTGATGCATTACCATTGGAGTTGATGAGTTTAAGAAGTATCCCAGACAGAAGAACTGGACTGTCCCCTCATAAGATTGTGATAGGAAGGACTATGAGACAGCCAACAGTCCCAGCAAATCAACTTGTGAACATAACTGATGATTTAGTGCTTGATTATTGCAAAGGATTGGCTGATGAGGTGCATTCTGTGTCTCACAAGTCTTGTTTAGAACCTCATTTGCATGGGCCATATCAAGTGATTCTTGTGATAACAACAGCAGTAAAATGTGGTGGTCTGCCTAATTGGATCCATGTAAACCACACTCGTCGAGTCGCATGTCCACTTGAAAGTACAGAATCAGTTGAAGGTGAACAAAGAGAACGAAGAGAACTTGAACAGACTGTGAATCAAGTAGAGTGGACACAAGCTGCTGGGTCTCAAAACACTGTCATTGTCGATGCTGAAAGAGTGTTAATCCCTGAAAGAAACAGAGAAAAAGAAAAAAGGGAACAGCTAAGCGAAGTCTGGAATCCAATGAAATAGACAGTATTTTTGGAAAACGAGGAAGAAAATGAGATAAATTACCTTAAGGTGTTAAGAAAGTGAAGTATACTCTAAATGAGAAGATTGCAATGACTGTGATTGAAATCTCTGGGTCAATCTGAACAAAGTGATACAGGAGAAGAAACTACAGTACGTAGAACAAAGAGAGCACGAATCCCAAGCAAGAAGTATACAGCACCTGAATGGCCATATTTGGCTGCTGCAACAAACAATTGGGAAAAATAGTTTATCTAGTTTTGTTCAAAAGACAACTCATCATATGAGCCACCCTAAATGAACTGTCCTTAAGAAAAGGGGTGCAGAAAAAGAGAGAGGAGATTTAAAAATAAGGCCGGTACCTGAAGCTCGGAAAGTGTGGAAAGTGTGTGGTATACACAAACCTTGCTAAAACAAATTTTAAACCTTGCTCAAATTGAATAAATTATTTTTTTCTTTTTGAACCGTAACATGGATAAAATTGAGACTGGTAATCAAGATTGAGGTTTAATTAGGCGAAGTTGTCTTAATGCTTGATTCATATGTGATTTTAGAATATTGTTTGTCTGGTTAATACTATTCTTAGTAGTGCCTTATTTTATGTATCCTGTTAATGTTAATTCTACTAATGATTATGTAAATACAAAAACTGACGTAAAGAAAGTTCTTAAAGAAGATCCAGAAACTAATATTAAAAAACTAACAGGGATGTTTTTACTAAGTTTCTCTATGAGTACGAAGACATTGTAGACGCAAGAGATGTTATGCGTGCATGTAATTACCCTCGTCTGTGTCAGAAGGGGTAAGTTATCGCTATCGCACTGGTTTATCGTCCCCCTGGACCCTACACCAACTTCAATATCTTGTTGCTGGAGGTACTGGCTAGGCATATCGACCCTGATAATGAGTTCTTACTATTAGGAGATTTTAATATGCATTGTGACCTCAAGGACAATGTTGAGGTACAATCATTTTTAACCGATATGTCCGTGCTGGGTCTAATTTTAATAAATACTGGTCCTACCCACTTGGCAGGGCATACTTTGGATCTTATTTTTTCAAATAAACCTAATACCCTGCTATTTGATTCCTCTACCCAGGTTAATTGGACAGACCATTTTGTTTTGAAATTTTCTTCCTCATACTTGGGTAAAGCCTCCACCCAGGCACTAGCCCTTCCTATTAGGCGTAGACCATGGCACAAGATTACTCCAGAAACATTTGAAGAATCCTTTGCTAGATACCCCACCCCACTTGGAGAGAACGTTGATATAGCATTAGATTTCTATAATCATACGATACTCAAGGTTGTAAATAAGATTGCTCCTATAAAAATATATAAACCCTGCCGAGCTCGGAAACAAGAGGTATGGTTTACAGAACATCTGAGAGCTCTCAAACAGCAAGTAAGAAAATTAGAAAGGGTGTGGAGATCAACCCAGGATAATACGGATAAAAATCATTTTTGGGCAGCCCTTTCTAAATATCACAAGGAAATTCGCAGTGCCTGGAAATCCCACTTACAGGCCCTTCTCCTAGCTGCAGGAAATTCTTCTAGAATACTATACCAAACTTTACAAACATTTGTGAAACCAGAAGCTTGTGAATCTTTGGAATTGGCTTCACAACAACTCTGTAATGAAGTAGCACAGTTCTTCAACGACAAAATAAACAAGATTCACGACAATATCCTAAATTCTCAGCCACCCATTATAGATGATACTCTATCACCTATAAAATTAGATAAAGAGATAGCAGATACAAACCTACAATCATTCTCCTCTATCTCCTTGAGTGAGACAGAAGGTTATCTGGGGCAGATTAAAAGCGGAAGCCCTTCTGATATTATTCCAGCAAGAATTTTTCCGATTGTAGGAAAAAGCTTGAGTCCTCAGATTCAAAGCCTCATCAACCTCTCTCTGACCGATGGGCAAGTTCCTAAGGAATGGAAAAAAGCACTGGTAAGGCCTATTAGAAAAAACTCCTCCATTCCTTGGACTGATTTATCCAATCTGAGGCCTATCTCGCTACTCCCTTTTTTAGGGAAGGTCATAGAGAAGCATGTCAATAAGCAGCTTTCTCAGTACCTAGAACTACATGGCAAGCTTGACAGTTCTCAGTTCGGTTTTAGACCCCGACACAGTACTGAATCGGCTCTGATGTCGGTGACAGATGACCTTCACATGTACCAGGATCGTGGGTATTCTGCGATCCTGGTACTGTTGGACTTATCGGCAGCGTTCGATACTATATCACATAACATCTTAATCGAACGTCTGACCGCAATTGGAGTAGAAAGCACAGCGTTAACTTGGCTAAAGAGTTTTCTGTCTGACCGCACCCAAACTGTCAGCATGGGCACATTTAGGTCGACAGAAACCCATATCACCAAGGGGGTGCCACAGGGCTCTTGTCTAAGCCCTACTTTGTTTAACATCTACGTGGCACCCCTGGCCAATATATTGAGAGAATTCGGGTTTGTACCCATCTCGTACGCTGACGACACTCAGCTTATTTTCCCTTTCAAGCATCTGACCGACGAAGTGAGGGAGACCTTCTCAAACGGCATGAAAGCTGTTGCGAATTGGATGAAAGCGAACTATCTCCAATGCAACGTAAGCAAGACTGAAGTAATGCTCTTTGGGAAGGTTAGAAATCTGTGGACCTCAGAGTGGTGGCCAAGTGAACTGGGACAAGTACCTGAACCCAAAACGGTCGTAAAAAATCTAGGGGTCCGTCTTGACCGTGAACTTACCTATAAGCAACATGGCAACTGGGTCTTTGGCCAATGCTTTCATGCTATTGGGCTCTTACGTAAAGTGTTTCCACTACTGCCTGATTCCATCAGAAAAACTCTGGTTCAGGCTCTAGTGCTGAGTCGCTTGGACTATTGCAACGGACTCCTGCTATCGGCCAATCAGGGAGTCCTAGCTAAACTCCAAGTAATACAAAACACTGCGGCAAGACTGGTGATGAATGCCCCCCCAAGAACTCCTTCTAAACCTCTTCTCGACAAACTACATTGGCTCCCAGTCTATAAAAGGATCAAGTTCAAGACATGCTGTCTTATCCATAGAACCATATATGGCACTGGTCCTCCTTGTTGGAAAGATAAATTCATCCCATACATTCCTACTCGACTCCTCAGATCTAGCAGTAAACTTCACCTTAAAGTACCAACCATTAAGAAGAGTAGACAAGGGGGGAAAGCTCTATCTGTGGCAGGCCCGACTCTATGGAACAATCTTCCTTATGAGTTAAGGCAATGTTCCGAATTCTTGAGTTTTCGAAAAAAACTCAAAACGTTTTTATTTTAGTAATTTCTCATTACGTTAGCTGGAAACTCGCTGTATTTGCGGTGTGCCTTCTTTTCTCCCGTCACCTGTAGCTGCCAACTTCTCTTCTTCTGTTTTTCTGTGCGCAGAGATACTCTTATGCAAGAGTCGATTCTAGCGCGGTATAAATTTATAAATAATAAAATAAATAAATAAAATATCTTCCTATAACATATAGAATTTCATGTAGTGTACTAACAAGTTTATTCTATGGCTAAGAACAGTTTCAATATTATTATTCCAATTATGACTTAATTGTTTCAGAAGTTTCTATTAAGAAAAATATGAATATAGTAAATAGCGCAAAGAATGCGGAGTACATGGGAGACTTCTTCCATGCCACTAATTCTATAGATGTCGTATGTGGGCATCGGAATAATTTGACTTGTAGTTTACGTAGTGTAGAAATAGAATTTATAAATACTGTAGATGGTAGGCGACAAGACTTTAAAAGAAAGGCTGCAGAACAAAAGCCTAATATACATCCATAAGGTCATAGGGAGGGTGATTATAAGAAAGGTGAGACATATGCTGCAATGACTCTGGATTGGCATCACAAAGGGAAGCTGTGTTTGCTAAGATAAAAGACTGAATATAACAATTGTTTCATTCGTTATAGTGAATGTGAACATACCTTCCTAATTACGGGGAGTTGGGGATTAAGAGGTGGTATTGATCCAGTCTATCCTGGAGTTTATGTGTGCAGTAAAAATGCTTATTATAGATTGCCACAACATTGGTATGGATATTGTTATATGGGCATAGTATTCCCAAAAATATATCATGTAAGTGAAAAACATGGTACCAATGAAAAGAAACTAACACAGAATAAAAGAAGAATTAACGCTGCGGAAATTGTAGGTGATATTTTTGGTGCATTAACACCTTCAGTGAGGGTGATTTTAACCTCACATATGATTAGAAAATTATCTACAGTGGTTGATCGTTTATCAACGGATACTGCTGGTGGGTTTTTAATGATAGACACTGAAATGGTTGCCATGAGATCTATGATTTTGCAGAATAGGCTTGCCCTTGGCGTATTATTGGCAGAGTCTGTAGTATGTTGAAAATTCAACAATGTTGCACTTATATCCCTAACAAAAGCAAAGACTTGGAGGGATATGTTAGTAACATTCCAGAGTTGCAAAATTATTAAACTGAATTGAAAGTTGATGATTCATGGGAGAAACTTTGTAAGGGTTTTTCCTGTGTAGGTAATTGGTTTTTAACACTAAGGGGTCCATTAGGATGGCGGTCGGAAAACCATCCCGACCAGCCATGGTAGCGGAAATTAACCGTCCGCTGGTCCCGAGGAAAACCGGCAGTCTGATTAGGATCAACTGCCAGAAAATTCAGACCGCGGCGGAATGATGCTACGAAAGACCGCTGGTAGCGGGCGGAGCAGGTGAAATTCATTCCGTGGTGGTTGGATTCGCAGCGGAAACACACAAAACCGCTGCTAGGCCAGTGGAGTGACCGCTCGTAAAATTAGGATTCCATTGAGGTGACAGCGGGACTATCTGCTGTTTACGACTGCCGCGATCGCAAACAGTGATGAATGGGAGAGCCGGAGGAAGGGCTGTTGCATACCCACCGCCGCGGCCGTTCCGTGACAAATATGACTGTCGACAAAAAAAAACACACAACAAGGCCACCAAATGCACACATCAAACTAGCTCAGCCCCCAACAACACCAACGCACCCAGATGACACACCCCCATGGCAACTTAAAAAATACAAATCCCAGGACAACCCACGCAACACACCTGACAGCAATACTCCATTTTGACACACCCACATAGCTGAGTATAAATCAAGCCCCTTCCCTGATCAGAATCCTTTGCACTACTCCACCCCTGAAGGAACTACACCCTGCAGCACATTGGATAGGCAAAACACCACACATCTCACCAGCACAACAACACACACACACACCACCTACACCACCCCCACCACCCTCACAACTGCACCTCAAACCATTTGCACATCACACACCATGGCACAAAAGAAAATGCCCAAATTCACTGACAGTGAGTTGTCAGTCGTGGCAGATGAGATAATCAGAGTAGAACCACAATTGTTTGGCTATCTGGTCCAACAGACACCATTAGCCACCAGAGCACAAATGTGGAGAAGGATAGTCGACAAGCTCAATGCAGTAGGGACCACCCCGCTCACCAAGAAGGAGATCATGAAGCGGTGGCATGACCTCAAGAGGCTGGTGAAACAGAAGAATTACAAGAACCATCAGACGGCTCAGATGACTGGCGGTGGCCCTCCCATTCCACCAAGAACATTCACTGCATGGGAGGAGAAGGTGCTTGCCATACTGCATCCAGAGAGTCTCACAGGAGTACCCGGGGGAGTGGAGGTTGGTAAATACAAACAAATGTCTACCATTACACTGGTAGGTACTGTCTTGCACAACTACAAAGATACACCTCCTAGGCCCAAATCCATTCATCTGCACCACACACTACCCAACACATGTTTCACAGATGTAACATTCACTCCTCTGAATCATCCCAAAGATAGCCAGCAACATTCCCAGGGTTGCATGTGTACAGGCAGCCAGCACTACAACTCCCACCAGGCCCCCTTGTCTCACCCCTGAGCAGGATGTAGCACTCCCCCCACCCAGAAGCGTGTGGCAGCCATTGTATTACAACAACCAAACTTACAGGTAGGTAGCCATCTTCCCAGGGAGGGGTGTTTGGCGGTGGGAGTCCTGCACTACAACTCCCACCAGGGCCCCTTGTCCTAACCCTGAGCAGGATGGAGCACTTCACCACACCCAGAAGCATGTGGCAGCCATTGTGTTACAACAACCAAACTTACCGCTAGGTATGCATCTTTCCAGGGAGGGGTGTTTGGGGGTGGGAGGCCTGCACTACAACTCCCACCAGGCCCTCCTGTCCCATCTCTGAGCAGGATGTAGCACTCCACCACACCCAGAAGCATGTGGCAGCCATTTTATTACAACAACCAAACTTACAGGTAGGTGACCATCTTCCCAGGGAGGGGTGTTTGGGGGTGGGAGGCCTGCACTACAACTCCCACCAGGCCCCCTTGTTCCAACCCTGAGCAGGATGGAGCACTCCACCACACACCCAGAGAGATGTGTCAGAAATTCCACCCAAATGTGACAACAGACCAGGTAAGTAGACAGTGTATGCAGCCCGCCATTCCTCTCAAAAAGTATGGAGCCATATGACAACACCAGCCCTCACATCCCACCAAAATTTACACAGATCCAATTGCCACTTACAGAGTGCAGACAGCTAAGCGTATGTAGCTGTCACAGCAACCAAAGTGTGACTCACCACATCACATGTTGAAGAAATTCAGTGCACAATCATGCACAGCACTGTATGCTATCTGTAAGTGCCATGGGGGCAGAGCATCAAGTACCATATGAAAACAAAGCAAGCATGGTCTATAGCACAAATAAAGCAATGCACAAGACATGAAAAAGGTATGCATCGTATAAAAATGGCTAGTTCATGCTCAGATGTAACATCTGCCAGGCAGAGTAATCAACAAAGATGCTTCACATAAAGTTATTGTGCTGCTAGTCGTTAGATGACAACATGTCCTTGTAATCACAAAATCTGCACGTGGCGCATGATATCTACTGACATGTCACATCATGGACAAATAATGTGTGTACCTCCACATCAGTACTGTACAGACATACAATGTGATACCTAGTGAACTGTGTGGTGTATAACCAGTAAATAAGATAAATCTAACACCAAGCTTGAGGGGTGCACTTCAATGGCCATTTCCCCTCTGTCCCACAGGTGACCAAGAACTGACAGCAGAAGATGATGACACCAACATGCAAAGCCAGTCTCCACCCCCGGAACATGGACTCTCTGATGATGACTCCCTGGATTTCGAGGATGCGGAGCTAGAAGCCGGCCCATCAGGCATGCCAGGGCGCAACAGGTCCCAGGACCCCACTGTCCCCCCCACCACCACATCAGCAACAACAACTACGCTGACCCCTGCTGTAACAACCTGTGCGGCCTCCACCACCACCAGTGCTGCCTGCAACACTCTCCCTGCCTCAGAGGATGACCACCCCACCCCACAAGCTGAGGAGGGCAGGTAGAGTACGCAGGTGCGTAGAGTGGTGACGCCACAGATCTGTGACAGCAGGGCAGGTGGGAGGGCAACTGGGCATCAAACACAACCGGACACTGAGACCAAAGCCCTGGCCAACATCGCCAGAGTCCTTGGGGCCTATGATCGAGCTCAGGGACACACGGGCCAGGCTCTTCAAGATTCCCATGAGCTCCGCCTGCTGCTGAAGTCCGTAGACACCCGCATGGGCCAAATCGTGGACCTCTTGGGCCAGCTTGTGGCGGTTCTGAGAGACAGGCTTGTGGCCCAAACAACAGCTCCACCTCCCTCCAGTGGCCCGCAGGATGACAGTTCCCCCACCTCCCCTGTGGCCACAGACAGGGGGAGTCCTCAAACCCCACTGAGCCCGCAGCAGAGGCCCTCCCTGCCAAACAATCAAGGGGCTGTCCAAAGAAATCCCAGGGAGGATCCGTGGCACAGCACCAGCCAAACGCCAGTCAAGGAGCCAGCCATGATGGCACCCCTCTTCACTATTGCATTGACTTTGTTGACTGTCCTTATCCACACTGCCATGTTAATGGCATGCGTCTGTTGGACTGGGTCACCACATCAATGTGGTGACTACTGGATTGTCTCATCTACCATCACTGACAACTCATTGACTCCCTTTTCACCTTTTTGTATATATTCACTTCCCTGTCACATATACCCATGTTAATCACAGGATGTACAAAGTTGACCATGATTACAATGTACCAGGAGCACCGATTGTTTGAAGGCAATGTGAGACTGAAGGGACCAAGGAAAACACAAGAGAACAATATACACTTGTCAGGCGATGGCATCACAGCCATTACACAACACTTGTCATCAAGGTACTCCAATCTGGACACATTACAATGAGCAACAGTACTGACATAGACATCCTGTAGCTGTGCATAAGTGCCCTGTCCCAGAAACATTAGCAGCCAGCACAGAGGCAACAACAGGCAGCAGTCACAAAGCTCACCCAGGCCTTTTCACCAACAACAACATCATAAGACAATGGCCCTGTTGTACGTTTTCACTCACCTTCTAGGGAAGTAGCGGTTGATGAGCTGTTGACGCAGGCCGACACCTTCCTCCTCTCCACTATCCTCGTCACTGGACATGTGTGGGTTTGCAGGTGGGGGCCTCGGCTCATCAGCGTCCAGGAGCTGGTGGATTTCCTTCTGCAAGGCCAAGTTGTGGAGCATGCAGCATGCAACTACAATCTGACACATCTTTTTGGGCGAGTACATCAGTGCACTTCTGGTCTTGTCCAGGCAGCAAAATCGTGACTTCAAGTAAGCTCCACCACACGACGTGTCCTCCCATGGGCATCATTGTAGCGGTAGTCACCCGGGGTCCTGGGATTCCGCAGTGGGCTCAGCAACCAAGGCCGGTTGGGATATGCAGAGTCACCTAGGTGTGAGATACATAGACCGATTTTGTAATATAACTGTGACAGAGGACAGCATGTCACACATAAAGCACGCTACTTGACTCTGCATGCTCAGCCACAATCCATGCATGCTCCGGGAGCAGATTTGCTATCAGCTGTGGCACAATGCTGTTACGCAGGATGTCGTGGGCAGAGTCGGGAAATTTGGCACAGACATGTGAGATTATCATATCCGCCTGGCACACCACTTGCACATTGATGGAATGGAAATGTTTCCTATGCCTGTAGATGTGCTCACGTGCCTGTGGTGGAACCAGGCCAACATGTGTGCAGTCAATGGCACCAACAACATTAGGGATGTGCCCAAGGGCATAAAAATCACCCTTCATAGCCGCCAATTCATGCCTCCTGGGGAAATGGATGTATCTGTCCTTGTAGGTCATCATAGCGGACAGGACATCACGTAGCACCATGCTGAACATAGGTTGCGACATCCCACCCGCGCTGGACACCATGTACTGGAATGATCCAGTAGCAAAAAAATGTAGGGCCGCAGGTGGGGCTCCATTAGAGCACATAGGTCTTGTAGGGTGGGCGATCCAGACGGAATTTCCGTATGACGTCATCCTCCATGTCCGCCAGCACTGTGAAGGGATGATGCACATTTGGTCGCCTCCTAGGTGAGATGAAAGAGGACACATGTCAATGCAAACCACCATGAGATGTGTCCAACATCTTACGTTTTGACTGACACAACGCCAACAATGACTGTCATCACAGTTCAGCTTACAGCACAACTTACATGTAGGGCCACCTTCAGCTACACTAGTCGTACACTTGTCCAGTTTTCACACAGTGAGTACCTCCAAAATAAAATCTGACTATGTGAATGCCCAAAGGTACATGTCCACATCTTGCGTAACCAGCCCTGAGAGTAGTTCATACAGCATATGTGTGAAACAGCAACACTGCTGGCTCCTACCTAGCTGCTGTACCTGCCACACCTTCTTGCGTAAGTCAAAGGGGGCACACATCAAGAACACAATGAGCACAGTCTGTGCATTGAGATTAAGTATGTACATGAGCAAAGCAAACTACACAGTAAAATATGCACATTGTGTAGTCAGACCTTCATCACTGTGAGTTGCTTAGCCAGATCACACATTGACATGTGTAAATATTGGAGAGTCCATCACAACACTGATCTGTGTAAATGTACAACAATATCACAAGTGACGTGAGGGAGTACATGCCAATGTTTGCAATCATGTGCACCGACATGGCATGTGTAGTCAGCAGTGGGCTAAATGTTACACTGGCACTGTGTGCACTATCTTGTGGCATGAATCAGGTGTCTACTGTACACTGTTGATAAATGGCCATTGCCATTGACACAGCATGATGTGTCCATAGGTGCTGTTAACATGCTCCGCCACCAAAATCACGGTCATAGGCACCAATGTATAGCAGCCTTATCGTGGTAGCGACCGTCTGGCGCCTGCGGTGTGTCACCGACAATGCCCATGCCCTTAAAGCCAATGGGACCTGCAATTGCGGTAGCCTAATGCAATTTTGAAAATCGCGGTAGGGGTGCTCCGCTACCGCGGGGCCGGTCATTGGATGCAATTGAAAGATGCACGATCACTGTAGCGACCGCCTGGCCCCTGCGGTGTGTTACCGCCTATGCCCAAGCCCTTACAGCCAATGGGAACTGCAATCGCAGTAGCCTAATGCAATTTTGAAAATCGTGGTAGGCATGCTCCGCTACCGCGGGGCCGGTCATTGGATGCATTTGAAAAAAGCGAACCTGGAACACAAGTGTTGGACACAGTGAGTCTGCCCCGACACATCATTTCCAATGTAATGTATGTCATGCTCACTCACAAACTGAATAGCAGATGTGGGCCTCCTTCACATTGATTTCTGTGCTGGCATTCTGCATGTGTATGAGATGGGCAGGTACTGTGTCCATCCTCATACCTGCATGCATTTTGGTATGATTATCCCATGCTTATGTACCAGGTGTCATGCTGTATTGTCTCTGCGAAACATATCTGTGAAGTTGTGCTGAGTTTGTGCATGTTCCTGTACTGAGAAATAGTGGTACATAACCCAGTGTCACTGAAATTTCCTCCTCTTGTTTCCCATGTCTGCAGCTCAAAGTCCACCAGCGTAAGGCCACATGGAGGGCCAATGCACTCAAGGTGTGTACTTTGGGTGTCTCTAACCGACGACACACACACTGTCACAAGAGGTGGGATGACATTTGCGGGCTGAGCAAAAACGTGGCAGAGATGTCGCTGGGGCTGTACCCTCGGACTGGCAGGTTGGCGCGCCGGAGCATGACACCACTAATGGCATGCATCTTGGCAGTGACACAGCCAGAGCAGGATGCACATTTGAAGGACCATTAGCAGCAAGCTGGGGGGAGTTTTCTGGGAAGGGTGACTTTGGTTGTGAGTGACTGCATGTATTCCAAGCCTGAGCCAGTGCTGAGCTCTGTGATGTTGCTAGTGTGATGCAATGGCTTGTAAGTGGTCTCGGTGTTGGGTGCAGCTGTCATGCATTTTTGCTACATGTACTTTCTGATGTCATTGATGTAATGGTGCTTGACGTTGCATTCTGAGTTGTGGCCTTATGGCATCGGCTGCATTGGGGGAGTCAGGGACATTCCATGGCAGTGAACGGCAGTGTGCCTCATCTGAGTGTGCTTTCATCAATGTGTGCAGTGCCTGACCTCAGAATTGTGAGAACTACACATCTGACACCAATGTGCAACTGTAGTTGTGCCCCAAAGCACAACATGGTAGATGGCATGAGCTCCTGGCCATCGCAAACTGATATTTTGGAATCTGTATATGTATTGTACCCTTATGGTGACTCCATATTTGACTGTGGCAACATGTTGGGAGGTACATCTTTTTCACCCACAGGGACCAATGTATGCTCAGAGGGATCTGTATGTCTGGTTACACGGAGGCACATGCAAGCTATTCGGCTGTGTGGACATCACATGGGTCAATTATGCCAAGTTTGCATGATACCATGCAATTTTTGACTTTTGAATTAAGGTTGCACAATGTGACTGCACAGGGTGGTGTGCAACATGAGGGTATCATCTTGTTTTGTGCTTTGCTTGCATATGATGTTTGTGTGAATGGCACTAAACTGAACCTACGTCTCTGTCTCTTGCCGCATCTACCGAGGGCACAGAAGGATAGGGGATGGATACCAGTGGTGAGGCATCAGGCACGACTGCTACACATGAGCACACTGACACTGATGTGACCAGCGCCTCGGAGGGGGACAGGAGTGTGCTTGAGGAATCACAGCCAGAGACACCAACCTCAACGTCATCTGACGCCAGCGGTGACTCCTCTATGTTGGCGGACACAGGGAGTGGGAAATCTGCCTCCTCTTCCACCACACATCGTCCAGTGCCCACCCTCCCAGCTACTTACACTAGTGCTGCCCGTGTTCACACCAGTATGATGGGAAGAGTGTCCTTTCCCCCAGGCACCGCTGCCCCTGTCTCCCCTGCTGCCCTCAGCTTTTGCGCCAGCAGTGTGTGGGTCAGACAACTCTACTGAATGCCTTCCTAGACCATGACAAGAAGTTGGCACAGGTAGTTGCCTTCATGGAGGGTATTCATTCAGACGTGGGTGGGCTACACAGGAATGTCCAGTCTTTGTCCTCCACAGTGATGGCAGCCATTCAGCTGTCACAGGCTCAGAGTCCAGCTCCAGTCCCTTCGGCCACCCCCCTACCAGTGGCTACATCTGACAAGTGTGACCACATACCACAGCCCTCAGGCTCAAGATATACCACACGCAGCACATAACAGCAGCACCACAAACGGGCCAGAGCGCAGACACCATCCCCCAAACAAACCAAAGTCACCCCAGAGCGCAAAGGCAAAAGCTCTTCAGGTGACACTCAGGGGCATCAAGCCAAGAAGCAGGCCTCAGTCTCACATGCCTCAAAAGCATCCCCATCCAAGGACACTCCTGTCCCAAAAGCATCTCCCAAAGACAAGCAGACAGTTGCCGTGCCTGCTGTGAAGCTGGTGCCTGCTAAGAGTCCACAGAAAAATCCCTCTAAGGCAGATTCACCCACAACCTCAACTCCCATCCACACCCCTGTGAAGCTAGGAAAGGAGGGCACTATAGGGGGTTCACCTGGTCAACAGGGGATAGAGGGGAAAAGGAAAGGTTAGGCCAAGTGTACCGCCGGATCCAGCAGGTCCCCAGAGGAAGGACCAACGCCTGCACCTGATGCACATTTGGTGGAGAGTGTGCCTGTTGTGCCCACCCCACCTCCCACTCCTACCAATACCAAAATTCCATATTGAGTCCCCAAGAAGTGGAACGGCACCCCTCCACATTCTCCCTCCCACACAGTGTCTCACGGCAGCATGTCTCCACCTCCACGTGCCACTACACCATCCGGCTCCCAAAGCCACAGATGCCTCTACCTCAACTGGTCCTCTCTCTCCCAGGTCCAGTCCTCCAACTGTCCCTGACACTCAGCCATCTGACTGACAGCCAAGTCTGAGGCAAAGTCCCCTCACACACCTGTCTCTCCCTACAGGGGTGCCTGGACTACCCATTGTTATCCTCCTAGCTGTGTTGCTGACCATGGCAGTGTACAGTCTCACCCATTCCCTGTGCAGGGTCTCATGCACACATGTGCCTACTTTGAACTGTGGACTGGCCACTGGCCTTGCTTTTTGTAATTTGTTTGCCCCTTCCCTGTGCAGGGTCTCATGCACACATGTGCCTATTTTGAAGGGTGGACTGGCCACTGGCCTTGCTTTTTGTCATTTGTTTGCCCATTCCCTGTGCAGGATCTCATGCACACATGTGCCTACTTTGAACTGTGGACTGGCCACCGGCCTTGCTTTTTGTAATTTGTTTGCCCATTCCCCGTGCAGGGTCTCATGCACACATGTGCCTACTTTGAACTATGGACTGGCCACTGGCCTTGCTTTTGTCTACTTTTGATGCCTATCTGTGTAATGTGTAATAAAGACAGTTACTCCTGTTGTCTGCTTTGTCAGTGTCCTTGCTAGATAAATAGTTTTCTGTATGGGTATGGTTTAATGTGACATATGCTGTGTATGCCACTTTAACATTGCCAATGGCATGTTTCACTTTTTCGTAGTTTGGCTGAGGTGACGGACACTTCAGTTCTTCTTGACTCTGAGGCTTGGGGGTGCAATGATGGTTGTTTGTGATGACCTACTGTTAGCCTAATCATTCTATGGTCAGGTTTGCTAAATTGTACACATGTCATGTTTGGATTCACGGCCAGCACAGAGGGGAATTCTATCCACAGGATTGCAGGCTGGCTGGTCAGGGTCCATCATGTCTGTGTGATATTTCTTGATGTGTGAACAGCAGTGTTGGTGTATGGTCATCTTGTGATGGCCTGTCGTCCTAGTCATATGGGTACATTTGAATGTATGCACTTGAGTGGTCATGAAGTGTGCAGTGGGAAGGGGTTGACTTGGTCAGTAGTGTTGATGTGTGTGTACCCCTGCTATGCCAACTGAACACATGTGTCACCCGGGAGCTGAGTGCCTGTGTGTTTGATTTGTCAGCCCTGTGCTTGTGATTGTGTGCACATGTGGGAGTTCTAGGTTGTGCACTGTTTAGTGTGTTGGTCAGTAGCGGTCCGTGGAGTGAGTTCCGTCGGGCGGTGAGGCGGGGCGGGGGAATGTAAACACCGGAATATGGATGAACGGAGGTAAGTACACATTTAAATAAATAAAACGAATTCCGTTGCGCGCGCTGCATCGCATTTTGCGATGCAGCGCGCGCAAAGGAATTCGTTTTATTTATTTAAATGTGTACTTACCTCAGTTCATCCATATTCCGGTGTTTAAATTCCCCCACCCTGCCCCTCCCCCGCCCCGCCTCACCGCCCCCCGGAACTCCCTCCACGGACCGCTACTGGTGTTGGTGTGTACTTATACTCCTGGGGGACACCTACTTGTTGTTGCTGCCAGTTGTGAGTATGCAGAGTGTGTGACAGCCAAGTCTGTGTTGGGTTTTGTTGATCAGCCATGTGTCTTGTTACTGTTTGTGCTCACTATGCAGACCTGCTCAGCCACACTGACATTGTGGGTGAGTTTTCTCATGCATTGCTGTCACTTCAGTCATTTTTTACTCCAGTATGGTATGTGGGATGTGGAGTTATACCATCCCCTAGCTTTGGTTCTGATGCCTACCCATTGTGAGTGACTCCTCCATGTATTTGTGTATAGTACACTCCTGACCAGTCCACTAATGACGTACACACCACTTCACTCTCATGTCAGCTATCCCCTTGGGTTGCCAGTGTGAGCCTCCCCACCACTTCATTTGTTACACTATGCTTTGTGGTGGGGATCTGTGCACAGGACCAATGTGCCACTCATGACAGTTTCCCAATTAGTTATGTGTGATTTTCTTGTACTGGTTTGCAGTCATGGTTGCTCATGTGCAGTGCAACTGTTTGTGCTGCGCAGTCCTCTGTTGATGTTGTTTGCACCTGGGTGTCCTTGAGTTGTGTATCTGTGAGTGTTGGGTTAGCTGTATGTGTGTTTGCTGATGTACTGCTACCCTTCCTGAGTGTGATGCTGTCTGTGTGCTGTGCTGATTTCTGTTGTGGTAGTATATGTCGTGGAATAAGATGTGTGTGCTACTGATTTGGTTTGTGTGCACACACTGCTTGGCCTGCATGCAGCGCTGTCAGTGTATGTTGCCTTGTACTTGCCTGGTGTGCATCCCCTGATGTCCAGCTGAGTTTGCAATGTGATGGATTGGCATGTGCAACTGTTGTGTTTTTGTTGTGGATGTATGCAGTGTTTGGCCTGTGTTGGCTCTTTCTGCTGACAGATGCTATGTGTGTGATGTTCTATTTGCATGACCTTGTGTGTGAGTTGTTTGTGCATTGTGATACATTCAGATGTGTGTTGCAAGTGTAGTGTGCATTTCTTGTGTGTCTGTCACATGCAGCAAGGTTGATTCTTGTTCCTGAGCTTGATTTGAGTGCACATTGGTGGTTTGTCCTCCTATTTTTGACCTGTCACTTGTCAGGATTGTGCATGTGCATGCATGCATGTGGTACAATATGACGCCATATTGACTTGATGGGTGGTGTGGTATGTCTGTCTGTGTTAGCTTATTGTCCCATTGATCCCAGTTTGTGTCCATGATTGTTTTGAGATGATGCACTTGTTTGTGTTGGGGTATGGTGTCTGTGCACTGGTCCTGAGTCACAATGTTGTGTACTATTGTTCTGTCTGGGTCCCATTGCCTTTCCACTGTTTGGCTGGCCATATGTGGGCTTGTTGGACTTCTGTGTATGTTGTTTATGAGGTTTGTGTTTGGCTATTGTTTTTGTACCAGCATTGGTTCAGGCATCCCCGAGTGTGTGTGTGATATTTGTGGATGCACCCCAGGGAGTGTGATTGTTTGTCAGTGTACTCACAGGATATTATTTGCACCATTCTGTGTGTTTAATACTGGTGTTGAGTGGTGCAGGTGTGAGGTGGGTAGAGGAGGGGTATGTGTGAAGGATCCAACTTGTGTTTGACAGTCAGGGAGTGTGACAATGAGCCATGTGTGTTGTGCTGATGACATACACATGTCAAGTAAGTTGATATAGATTTGTGGCTGATCACTGTATGACTTCAGACACTTCCTATCATCCCTGTGCCTATGCATGCCTTGGCTTGCTGTCTCCCTGAGTTGTTGCACAGTGGTCACTGTGGTTTAATTTCACTCACTGTGCCACCCATGTCTAATTTGATGGCCTAAGGGTGTTGGGATATGTTCCTTCTCTTGCATGTGATGTACACATGCTTTGTGGCTTGCTCAATGGCTTTCCAGCACTGTCCACTGCACTTTTGGCTAGCCCATTTATTGTCCTCCATTGCTGCTGGCATCTGGTATGTGTATGTGGCTGTGTGTCAGTGTGAGGTGTGTCTGGGTGACTTGACAGGCAGTGTGTACAGTTAATTGGTTGTTCATAGTCAGTGTGAGTGTTCATTTTGTGATTGGACTCAGTTTGCCTGACATGAGTGAAGGGTAAGTGTGAGGAGGAGGGTTGCCCTGGCCCTGAGATTCTGTGCAGGGTGTTCCTCTTCACCCCCACCTTCTGAGACAGGCTCCCAGCTTGTTTGGTGTGTGTGGTGCACGGTCTGGGTACACCTGGCTGGTTAATTGTACAGGGGGCACAGGAGAGGCACACAGCATGTCCCCTAATGGGTGTGGGGGCCTAGTATGTGAAGGGTGGAGGTGTGGCCCTATGATCATTGTGGACTGCCCATGCCTTGCGCTGGCCCTGCCTACTACATTGTGTGCATGTTTTCCTGCGTCTGCACCACTGCGGTGACGTGACCGGGAGATTGCAGTGATTTTGCGGTTGATGGATTACCTGGATGCGGAGGGGTGATTTTGTGACAGGTAGGACATGTGTAGGTACACCTGTGGATGTGTTCCTGTATCCACCAGAGTGTCTGGTGTGGACAGGAACCGTATATCAGTCCAGGAGTTGTGTGTTGTGGTTGTGTGAGGAGGTGTGTGATTGCATACCTGCGGCGTTGTCCGTAATGGTGCATTATTTGCTGGTAGTGGATCAGGTACTGCACCGGAAAGGCGTGTAAAGCTGGATCCATTGCAGTCTGGACCAGGAGGAGAAGATCGGGAGTCTGGTTTTGCGCTCCGCTGTTGTGCTTCCGCTGTCTCCAGTTGGGTGGTTTCTCCGCTGCGGTATGACGGGCTGTTTGGGGCATCCTGATTTGTACGGCGGACGGGACGTCATTCCGCACGATGGTTGGTCCCTATTGGCTCACACCTCCGCGGTGGTGTGCAATTCTTTGGGCGGTTCACGTCATATAGCGGAGGATGGAAATGGGCTATGTTTGCCCATTGTAATACAATGTTGTGTACTATTGTTCTGTCTGGGTCCCATTGCCTTTCCACTGTTTGGCTGGCTATATGTAGGCTTGTTGGACTTCTGTGTATGTTGTTTATGAGGTTTGTGTTTGGCTGTTGTTTTTGTACCAGCATTGGTTCAGGCATCCCTGAGTGTGTGTGTGTGTGATGTTTGTGGATGCACCCCAGGGAGTGTGATTGTTTGTCAGTGTACTAACAGGATATTGTTTGCACCATTCTGTGTGTTTAACACTGGTGATGAGTGGTGCAGGTGTGAGGTGGGTAGAGGAGGGGTATGTGTGAAGGATCCAACTTGTGTATGACAGTCAGGGAGTGTGACAATGAGCCATGTGTGTTGTGCTGATGACATACACATGACAAGTAAGTTGATATAGATGTGTGGCTGATCACTGTATGACTTCAGACACTTCCTATCATCCCTGTGCCTATGCATGGCTTGCCTTGCTGTCTCCCTGAGTTGTTGCACAGTGGTCACTGTGGTTTAATTTCACTCACTGTGCCACCCATGTCTAATTTGATGGCCTAAGGGTGTTGGGATATGTTCCTTCTCTTGCATGTGATGTACACATGCTTTGTGGCTTGCGCCATGGCTTTCCAGCACTGTCCACAGCACTTTTGGCTAGCCCATTTATTGTCCTCCATTGCTGCTGGCATCTGGTATGTGTATGTGGCTGTGTGTCAGTGTGAGGTGTGTCTGGGAGACTTGACAGGCAGTGTGTACAGTTAATTGGTTGTTCATATTCAGTGTGAGTGTTCATTTTGTGATTGGACTCAGTTTACTTGACATGAGTGGAGGGTAGGTGTGAGGAGGAGGGTTGCCCTGGCCCTGAGCTTCTGTGCAGGGTGTTCCTCTTCACCCCCACCTTCTGAGACAGGCTCCCTGCTTGTTTGGTGTGTGTGGTGCATGGACTGGGTACACCGGGCTGGTTAATTGTACAGGGGGCACAGGAGAGGCACACAGCATGTCCCCTAATGGGTGTGGGGGGCCTAGTATGTGATGGGTAGAGGTGTGGCCCTATGATCTTTGTGGACTGCCCATGCCTGGCGCTGGCCCTGCCTACTACATTGTGTGCATGTTTTCCTGCGTCTGCACCGCTGCGGTGACGTGACCGGGAGATTGCAGTGATTTCGCGGTTGATGGATTACCTGGATGCGGAGGGGTGATTTTGTGACAGGTAGGACATGTGTGGGTACACTTCTGGATTTGTTCCTGTCTCCACCAGAGTGTCTGGTGTGGACAGGAACCGTATATCAGTCCAGGAGTTGTGTGTTGTGGTTGTGTGCGGAGTTGTGTGCTTGCATACCTGCGGCGTTGTCCGCAACGGTGCATTACTTGCTGGTAGTGGATCAGGTACAGGACCGGAAAGGCGTGTAAAGCTGGATCCATTGCAGTCTGGACTGGGAGGAGAGTTCGGGAGTCTGGTTTTGCGCTCCGCTGTTGTGCTTCCGCTGTCTCCAGTTGGGTGGTTTCTTCGCTGCAGTATGACGGGCTGTATGGGGCATCCTGATTTGTACGGCGGACGGGATGTCATTCCGCACGATGGTGGGTCTCTATTGGCTCACACCTCCGCAGTGGTGTGCAATTTTTTGGCAGTTCACGTCATATAGCGGAGGACGGGAAATGGGCATGTTTGCCCATTGTAATATGGCAGGCGTGAGGACTGCTGCTGGCGTGTGGAAAATGACATTTTCTACCCCACCGCCAGTACCGCGGAGGTGCCTCCGCCCACCATCCTAAGGAGTCCCTAAGTAACAGCTTGTTAGGTAGAATACTAACACCAACAATTGCTATTGCTGCTGGCATGCTAATAGTAATACTGATATATAAATGCTGTTAGTGCAAACCAAAAGACACAAATCGAAGAGCAAGGAAAAGGAAAAGAGATGAAATAGAGATGGAAGATAAAAGGAGTGCCTACTATGAAGTATTGAGAGATATAGAGGGTGTTAGACTGAAACAAATGAGAACAACTGCATTCTGGGCATAATCAAATCATAATCATATTAAGTAGATTGTGTGATGCTTGAGTTGCCATCAGATGGGGGATTGATGAATCAAATTGTTTGCGAATAATTTTGCTTGATCAAATCTGCTCATTAGTGTGTTATTAATAAGTATAAATAATAGTGTGAAAATTATTAACATGTGAAAACTTTCAAAAGTACAATGTGAAAGAGTGCAAGGAAAACACAACACGTTTAATTTAAAAGAAACTGCAATAATAAACGTGCAGAGAGCATATTCAAACATGTGAAGTAATTCTATTACATTTTTAATATCATGAGAGAGAAACTCGATAAAGTGCTAAACAAATTTACAAGAAGAACTCTGAAAAAATGATAATGAAAATGCTTATTGTAAAATGGATTAAGATTATGTTTTTCTTTATCATAACAAGAAAGTGACTGATAAATTAATAGTTTGTTTCAAAATGTGATTATACTTATGAGATTAATTAGAATAATTAATCTTTGAATATCTTTTTTCTTACGTATTTCTCTTGTTCTCTTAACCTTAGTGTGTTTTATTCTTCAGAAAACCGACGATTTATGTTTTTTCTATGAATGCCTCAAACTCTGCTGGAATTATTTAATTTCCTTTTTCCTAAAGTAGGCCTCAGAAGAATATATTCTTTTCCTTCAATATTACCGAAATGCTGATTCATTTGTTTAGCCGTGCATAGTGTATCACTAGAATTTCCTTCCTACGGTTAGAGTATTTCTTTCTATGAATAAATGTGTTGACTATGTTGCAAGCTGATGTGGAAGCGAGCGTGAGAATATGGATACGTTTCAAAATACTTTTTCCTGCTTCCGAAGAGCGAGGATGACATCTATTTTTATCAAAGAACTGAATCATAAAATTCCAGCTGAACTTGCTTGGAATATGATCAGCTCATGAACCTAACCAATAGAACTGTGTAAAAACGGAAACTTTAGGGGTTTGGATTAGTGAACATTTTGGGGTATAACTATTCCCGTGGGAAAAGAACTGGTAGTAGCTCTGCTGCTGCACTTTCTATGCTATATAGCTGACTATATTCCTTGCAATCTTGGGAGTGGTATGCTGTCAGTCCAAATCTTGAACTTATCCTGATTGCCTTATACATCATCGGCTAGTGATGTTGCTCTAGCTATATCCTTTCAGTTGAATGGTTACCTACTTCTTTCTAGTGCACGCTGTGCTTTGGTTCATTGATCTTAGGCTGGTATGAAATTCGGAATGGCTTATTGATATTGCAATGATTTATTCTTTTTCTCTCTTTCTCACTCCTCTTACACTTGTTATTGATTTTATGATGTATTTGCCATGAACTGTTTTTTTATCTATTTGTGATTTTACCTGTAACATTGAATTAACACAAGAATTGACATTCTAAATGTACTTTGTATTATGACCATTCATATTTGGAAACATTAGATAAAAGTGACTTGGTAAGCATATCAGAGTTTGTTTTTATTTGTGAATTATATGAAATAATTCATTCTGTGACTATTGTGGCTTTCCTTCATTATAGGTCCTCATGACAGAAATAGCATCCGTCTCTTATTATCTGAGTCCCTATTAGCTCTACCAAAAATCTGTTGGCGGGCCAGATGTTTGTAAGTGGTTATTGAGTTTCTATGGGCCCAATCCCCTGTTCTAATAAAGTCTTGATTCATGGTTTTTTGGAGATATAGTAAATGAAGTATACATTATTACCACTTCCGCTGGATCAGAAGTATGCTTTTGAAAACAAATAAATATTGGCCCCCACCCCAGAGGTTGTTTCCCCTAGAGGTGTGGTCATTATTTTTTTTCCTTCTATTTATCCCTGTCAATAACAGATCGAAAACAAGGACTGACAAGGCCAGTAGGTTTTACCTATTTGAGATCTGGGCATTGACCGCATGATAGTGCTCAGTTTTTCTTTACTTTAAGCCACGCTGAACAGCAGTCTGCACTGCTGTGCAACATATCTAAAAAAACATAATGACAAGCTAAATAGCTCTTGTGCATGTGAGTGCTAAATGGCTTTGTTAATGTTTTTTATGGTAGACCGGAGTATATGAGGGGGCAGAGAGAACCAGGGAGAGAGGGGGCAGCAAAATAATGGATATGGGGAAGTGCAAGCAACATGAGGGAGGGTTGGGGGAAATAAGGTTGGGGCAAGAAAACTGATGATGGGTGGAGGGAGGCAGAAGCAACACAATAGAAAGCGGGAGGAGGGTGGGAGACGGGAGGGAACAAGCAAAATTACGGACAGTGAGGAAGTGAGGATGACTACAAAATCATGTACTTTTATGTGTTAGAAGTGGGGGTCTCTAGTTGGCTGAGGTAGGTACCTTAGTCCAAATATGGACCCTTGCTTCTAGTCAGGGAAAGTAGGGACACCCTCTTAGATAACCCCTGCTCATCCCCCGGTAGCTTGGCACGAGCAGCCAGGCTTATCTCCAAGGCAATGTGTAAAGTATTTGCAACCACACTCTCAGTAACACAGTGAGAACACCACAAATGGACACCACACTGGTTTTATAAAAATAGCAGTATCTTTATCAAACGGAATACGATGAGACCAAATGATAGAAATCCAACATATGCGTATTTGTAATATTTCACTTTGCCGGTTATTAGGCCAACATATCTCTTGTAGGTTCTTGCGGTATTAATGAGCAGTTCACGATGATCTAATGCAGTCCTAATGCAATGCTATGCAGTTAGTAATGCAGTTCGTAACACAGCAATAAGACAGTCCTTAAAGCAAGTACTAATGCAGTTCGTAACCCAAGAAATAATGCGATCTTGGGCAGATTCCTCTTGGCGAACAACGATCATGATCCCTTTCACCTTGAATCTTCCTTAGCTTCCAGAAATCCTTTAGCACGTTGCGGCTTGGGCCGGCGACGGCGATCCTTACTCACAGCCTCAGTTACGATGACGGCTCGGGTCACAAACAGCAATGCAGCAGCGTGGACTATGTTTCACGCTGCGGGGGCAATGCGGTCACGGGGCACCTCGTAAACAGCACCATAGATCACACTGCAGTCTCAGGCGTGCAAAAGAACACGCACCAAGCGTCGCTGAGACACGGTTGGAAACTTTTATGTTCCTGAGTTTCCACAACAGGGGACCAGCTCTCCTCAGGCCCTTGGAGACAAGTTACTTCAGGACACAGCACAAAACAAAGTCCTTTCAAGCAGGGGGACACAGCACACAGCAAAGTCCCTTGTCCTCTCCTTAGTCAAATCAGCAAAGTGCAGGACAGCCCCAGAACACACAGCAAGGGCAGTCCTTCTCTTCAGTCTCTTCAGCTGTACTCCTTTGGCAGAAGTTCCTCTTGATTATGAAGTAGTTTAAATCTTTTTTCAATCTGGCTTCCAGTCTTGAATTCAGGGGTTTCAGATCTTACATTTATACCCCTAAATGCCTTCGAAGTCTTTGTGTTCAGGGGGCTCTGACCCCCGGTCCAAACCAGACCTGGGTGTCTTCCTGCCAGTGCACACCTTCTTGCTTTGATAGTCAGGGTCTGGTCCTCAGATGCTCCCCAGAAGGTGGAGCCATTCTTTTGTGGCAGCAACACAGCCCTCCTCACATCAAAGGGGCTACTCCTCCCACCACACCAGATGCAGGCCAGCCTGTGCTGTCTCACCTACTCCTCCCTGGTGTCAGGACACCTCCCCGGACCCTGTCACATCCAAACCCAGACAGTCAATACACAACCAGGCAGAGGCACTCAGGATGGTTAGGACAAGAAACCAGTCACTTCTAAAAGTGTGGTTTCTAAACACACAATTTAAAAACCATCTTCATAGAAGGATGTGTTTTTAAATTCTGAATTCAGGCACACTGAACTTCATTTCATATGCCTATGAGAAGATATGCTGGAAACATGTGAAACAGCATTCCCCATTATGTCCTATGGGCAAGATGGCCTTGCAACAGTGAAAAACGAAATTGGCAGTATTTCACTGTCAGGACACGGTAGACACCTCAGTACATGTCCTACCTTTCACATACACTGCACCCTGCCTAGGGGGTACCTTGGGCCTGTTATAGGGGTGTTTAATGAGCATAAAAAGGGAAGGGGAAGGCCTGGCGAGTGGGTGCACTTGTCAGGACAACAAGGCAGTTAACAAACTGCGCGCAGTCACTGCAGTGGCAGGCCTGAGATCTCTCTTTAGGGCTACTTATGTGGGTGGCACAATTAGTGCTTCAGGCCCAGTAGTAGCATTTGCATTACCAGCCCTGGCACACATAGTGCACTTTACTAAGGACTTTACTAGTAAGACAAACATACCAATTATGGACAACCTATTACCATAACACTTTATACAGGGAGCACTTGCACTTTGACACTGATCAGCAGTGGCAAAGTGCCCAAAGCATCTAAGTCAGCAACATTGTGTCAGAAAAAGGTCTAGGAGGAAGGCAAAAAGTTTAAGGAACTTTAGCCAAAAAGGGCCAAGTCCAACAACGTGCTTAAAAAAAAGCTTTAAGAAAAGTACCTGTAGAAGTGCACAACAAGGGGATGGACACTGGCCATAAGTAGAAAGTTATAGTTGGTCCAAGCTCCACAGCAAGGACAAACACTCAAAGGCCCATGCTGAAGCAGGAGAGGAGCAGGAGGCACTGCCCAATAAGAAGCAAGGAAACAAGAGTAACATCTAAGTCAACTAATGATAAATAATGGACTTGCTCTAAGCCCTCTTTAAGCTTTTAATCTACAAGAGATTTTGCAAGCACTGCCTGCAGTTGAAACCTTTAAAGGATATCAGATCATCATCATCAAATAGGATGGGTGGTTTGATGCCCTTACTCAGACAGACAGCCATCTCTCAGGCCGTTAGATTCAGCTTCCTGCTAACAAAGCCAATGAGGCCACAACTGACGGAGAGTGGACATTCCACCAGGCTTACAGTAGGGCAGGTGGAATGAGAGTTTGGCAAACAAGGTGCTCTGTCATGTTTTTGAAGTCATACATAAATATATGATTGGTCGAATTCAGGCAATAAAAAAACTCTTGTACATTTAAAGCTTGCACTTCTGTACTTGGTTCTTGACTCCCCATAGCAATGATGCTGGCTGCCTGACCTCTTTTGTTGTCAATTCAGTTTTCTTTGTTTCATCTTTAAGTTCATCCATTCTCTGGTTCTAAATCGTCTTCTTCTATCTTTGCTTTGTATCATTCTCTAAGAGGCTCCACTCAGCTTCTTTCTGTCTACTTTCCATCCTGCCATCACCAAGTGTATCCTCATGATTTCCTTCTTATACCTTAATTTATTTATTTATCACTCCTACGTTGCGAAATTAGCTACCCATGTGCACCTGTCTTTTGCTGTCTATGAATTTACTTA